>NC_090445.1:445742125-446045156 GCF_031143425.1 Pleurodeles waltl | reverse complement strand
TTACCTGGCAGGTGATGGATAGGGAGGAGTTGTGAATGATGCCTAGGTTGCGGGCGTGCTCAGTCGGTGCAGGGGGGAGGGCGCTGAGGGATGTGAGCCACCAGGAGTCATCCCAAGCTGAGGTGGCATTTCCGAAGATGATGAGCTCAGTCTTGTCGGAGTTGAGTTTAAGGCAGCTTTCTCTCATCCAAGTGGCGACAGCTTCCATTCCTGAGTGGAAAGTTCCTTTTGGCAGTGTCCGGTTCTTCGGTGAAGGAAATGATGAGTTGTGTGTGATTGGCATATGACACGATGTTCATACCGTGGCTTCCGATGATGGCTCGGTGAGGGGTCATGTATACGTTGAACAGTGTGTGGCTCAGTGAGGATCCTTAGGGGACTCGAAAGTTGACTATGGGTATGGATGTGTTGGGCAGGAGTCTGACCCTCTGCGTCCTCCCAGAGAGGAAAGAGTGGATCCATTCCAGGGCTCTTCCGTAGATTCCTATGTCGTGGAGTCTGGTGCACAGGGTGTTGTGGGAGACCGTGTCGAAAGCGGCTGAGAGATTGAGATGTATGAGCGTGTCGCGTAGGCTCTCATTATTCTAATGAGACTACTGGATTTGAGGGGCAGAATCGCCTGCGATGTGGGAGACTGAGTCCTAACCCACTACAGGTGGCACCTGTCACCCCAATCTAGGTTTTGCGCTCCATTGTGCCTCATCTCTACCCACGAGCAGGGATGATTGGGCAGCCAAGCGCATGACACAATTGACTCCTCAAGGAATTCGTGGTTATTCTGATCTCATCCAGTTCTCTCAGTTACATTAGTCTCACATATACATGACAAGCAGAGGCAGTGTATGTTTCAATAAGGTTTTAATGAAGCGACTGCATCTTAGACAATAAAGTATGTACTGCAATAACCAGGACGATAAAGCTTGACAGGATTAAAATTGTGACAAGGAGAGTAAAGCATAGAAATAATGCTACCATAGTGTCACTAGAGTCAAGTAGACTAATTCCTACCTAGGCTATATTAGAGCACAGCATGTTAAACTCTAGTTCTGCCCTTCAGGTTCCCCTGGGAAGACATCATCCCCCATACCTGAGCAAAGGCCTGAAGTCTGCATAAGCAGCTGTAGCGAAGCGTTCAGCAATCAGCATACAGTTGTGGTCCTCTGGCTGGAATCTCCCTCTAACGTGTATGGGACAAGGAAGTGTTTTTGTAATAAAACAACTGATGTTCTGAGAAAATGTCCCTATGTAAGGATGTGTGTGTTTCTATGAGTACTAAAGACGTTCACCAGCAACCTATCTTACTGTAGCCTTGAGAGAAGCACAGAGTGCTTGTTTAAGAAAACAGTGCTAGCCTAAGCAAAGAATAGCTAGATAGAGAGAAATAAAACAAGACCGCAAATGTGGCTATTGCTTAAATAATAAACAAAGCTGAATAAAATATATCTAGGTTAAAGTGCACAGTGGCGGGCCTAGTGTGCTAAAATAATGTGCATGGAGCTATAACTAAAATGGCTATTCAACACCCTCCCCTTGCCGGTAGAATGTGGTTCAAAGCCTAAATATGTATAAAATCTACTAAAACTCAACCTTAGATGCATATATAAAAATGTCAATAATGACAAGTAAAAAGGACAATTGAGCATATATAAAAGGACAATTTAAAAATGTTATCTTGTGGCGTAAAAAAGGCTGAATTTCAAGAGTCAGAGTAATTTTGGAAGTTGCCAATAGAATCCGGGACAATTGAGGACAGGAAATCTTCCATTTCGGCAGGTGTTAAAGTTGGAAATGCATCGTCAAGAAGGACCAAGGAGCATTAGTGTTCCATAGACTGAGCCTCAGCCAAGGCAGCAGCAGCATTCCGTGGTGTGCCCAGTAATGAGTTCAGAACCGCATCCTCCAGGAAGGGCAACTCATGAGCAGCTTCCTGTAGCAAACGCACCCTCAACGCGCATGTCCGGTAATGAACCCTCAGCGAGAACATCAACAGGTCAGCGTCCAATGAAAGTAAGCGCTGCGTAGAAAGACAAACTCTCAGTGCATGTTCAAACGAGCACCAGAGGCACCGAAACACGGGCTGCACACAATGCAAAACCGTTCTGAATGACAAAGACCAGTCACACTCCTATTCCTCCAGGAGTGTTGCTCCAAAGTACTGCATCATGCGTTCACAACACAGCGCTTTCATTCCTTCTTGTTGCGGTGGGACAGCCATTGCGCAGAAAAAGTAGCAATAGCAAAATGCCATCTATTATTGCCCAAGTTATTGGAAATCCCCTGAAAATACTGAAGAATATTGAGTGAATGGCTGATGGCATTACACCAAATATAGAGGAGAAGATGTGAATGAATCCAGAACAAACAGCCTTAAAAAAAGTTGCGATTCCAGTAGTACTGGACGCATGAAATATTCGTACCACAAGTTCACCAAAGTGTCTCGGAAATTTTGTACTTAAAAGAGACTGTATCTCAGCTGATGACCTTGCTACCCGAGGTGCGTAGTTCTTGCGTGCAGATGTGAGCGCCATATGTTTTTGGAACAATAAAGCCTTAAGTCTGTTCAACTTGTCAAAATTCACATTTGAAGTAGCAATATGGGGCCATATGTCAGCTACCTCTTTTTGTCTAGTGGGAGGAAAAAGTATGTTCCCGGAGCATGTAACAAACTTAGAGACCAAAACAACATAAACTATTCTGTCTCGCATTCCACAACAGTCTTCACTATTGAGGAGGACATAGCTGCCGTTCGAGAGCATCTGGAACGCAGGTCTAATCAAGGGAACTGGGACTCCCTTCAGATAACAAGCCAAGTTTGCTGCAAAGCGTTACATGCCACGTGCAAGGACAGCTGTTTACAAACCATCGAATGGGTGACAGAAGCCTTGCATTCACTACCGCTAAGAAAGACCTCTTTCATGCCACTGAGACATTTGTACGAGAAGGGCAACTCCCACACCTCATGGATGTAACTATCTTCCAGCCTTTTATATCTGCCTACTGGAATGTGTTTTAACCAGGATGTGAATTGAAGTGTTGAAATAGGCAGAATAACGACCCCGTGTATTAACTATTCAGCAGCTGGTATTTCAGCCACAGTAAACAGCAACTTTTCTAACTTTTCGATGTTTAGCATGAGAAAAGTCGCTTCTTTCGTAGCCATTAGTTGTGTTGTCGCGTTAAAATAAATGTAGAAAATATGTCCCTTGCGCTAACGTGTTGTCAGGGATCGTGACCCGCCTTCAATGTTTGAAGTATCTAACCCACCTGCATGCTGGACCTTAGTTGACTCTGTCCATGGTATAAAGAAGACATATCAGTTTGTATTATGTCTATAGCAGAAGAAACAATATTATTTAGGCTGTATATCCGGTCAGACAGGGTATTAATCCCATTATCTACAACAGCTGAAGCCTTCTGTAAATTTTCCTGGTCTATCTGCCTTAACCATGCAGCAGCTTCTTGTTGGGAAAGCTTCCAAATTTAATTATATACTTCATATAAGAAGCACTTTCTGCATTGTTTTCTGGGGCCTAACAGAAAGTCCTGTAAATCAGTGTTATTAGCCAGGAGACTGAGGTGTTCTCTAACAGCATCTAGTGAGAAACTCTTCAACCACTGCTGGCATAGTTTCCCTACACTGTATGTTGTTACTATACCCGCATGTGCGAATGATACATGGCGAGGGTCTGGCCTATTAGTTCTAAAAACCCCTGTGGAGTTTATAAAATGTTCATGACACCCATTGGTATCTATTGGCCACAATAACCACCTGCCAGGATGTGACAGTGAAGCATTAAACATGCCATTCTGGACCCATTCATCGAGCTGATCTTCAGTTGCGTTTTAATATTTTTGCCATTTATGAAATTTTGCAGGGGCAGGAATACTGGACACATTCAGTTCCTTAACCTTTGCTAAGCCAAGACAACTTGTATGTTGTACAGTTTCATTTAAAAATATAATTTGAACAGGTATCAGGCATGCTCTAAACAAAGCTTCCTTCCCCCCTATTTGCCAATTCCGTGCTCCCCACAGACTTTTTAAGTCAATCAACTTCAGCCAATATTCATAGCTTTCGATAGCCAACCAGGAAACAAAAGAATCTGAATAAATACATTTTGTATCTGTTAATAATATGTGTACATTTTCCATTGATGGCAATTTAAAATAATACGACTCAGCATTTTTAACATTTTGCCCAGAAAAATATGCAAACTTTGCAGAGTATGTTTTAGAACTCCCTTGTGGTGGAGTTGGACAATGTTCCCATTGTGTGTAATTAATAACAGCCTTTGGGGTACTTGCTCTGTGAATTAAATGGTGTCCATAATGATTATAGCTAAACATATCACCATAATTCTCTTTAGATTGATAAACATCTTCACTTTCATATGCAGTATAATACTGCAATTCGGTCATCATAGAATCAACTGTTTTCACATCCCAATCATCAGAAACAACTCCAGGTATTAATACATTGATCGTTGAAAGTTTAAAAACATATGGTACTTGAATGACCTCTGTCGAGCCATATATATCAAATGGTACTTTATCCTAAACAATCCCATCAGGAATTGGTATAGCGGAAATGTTCACAAAAGACAAGTCTCTGCTGACCTTATGAGAAGAAAAATGTGGTTTTACGACCTTATCCACCAGTTCAACTGTTGATCTTTCAGGAAGAAAATGACCATGTATTAATAAAAAGAATGTTATGACAAACCCAATCCAAAGTAGGAAAGCCAGTATAGTCAAGGAAAGCCACAGATAGTTCCATGGAAGAATAAAGTAAGTTGCTTTAAGCCAGTTTATCAGCTTACGTGTTTTTGACAGTTCAGATGTAGAAGAGGCGAATGAGTTTGAAACAGTGTCGTTGATGTCGGCCAATTATCCAGAAGCAGTTCGTGCAAAAACTGGAGCCGTGTTTGTAGGTGGAGAACCGGTGGGGGTTTCCCGCGGTGGTTCAGAATAAATGACGCCATCCATCTGTGTTGAAGTTGTGTCAAACTGATCAGTTATTTCTGTATTATTAATTTAAACAGATGTCAGTGGAAGTAATGCAAGATCATTTTCCACCCTCCCCAAGCTCGGGGTGGTGTCAGTGCTGCTGCTCACAACTTGTAGAGGGACTTCTTGAACAGTAGTGAGAGGGATTCGGGAACTACTGGCTGTTCCTCTTGGTCTGCTGTGCCGGATCGGCCACATGGTGTAACTTGACATTGTCGATAGATACGAAGCGGTTTCCTATAGCACCAGCCAGCGGTGGTAGAATGACAGTTCTGGTACTGTGTATTCCCAAGACTGGGACCGGTGCACGATAAGAAGGACCAAACTCTTTTTTCACAGCAACCTTTTCATGTGCTAGATTCCCAACTTTAGGAATCCAGCCGGTAGGTGTTACTGGTACCACCTTAATTCCTGTGGAGGCAGCACTGGCAGAAGCGTTGTTGTCACGGAACTGTTGTGATTCCTGTAAGATAGTGACATGTTCATTTATCTCAAAGGGTATTTCTGCCACCTCCACGCTAGGACCATCAAGATCTGGAACAACCATTTGAGTTCCAAACAGGCACTCATATGAAGTACGACCCCCTAGGGACCTTCTAGGCAGATTGTTAAGTGCTCTCTGGATTCCATACAGGTGGTTAAGCCAACTACGACCCATACCTAAGACTCTGGCTGTGAAGGACTGCTTTAAATCATGGTTTAGTCGCTCCATGACACTATTTCCCATAGGATGAAATGGAGACGAGTAATGGAGTTGGACCCCTAACGAAGCCATGGTGTCCCTGAAAGCCCTTGAGGTGAAAGCAGTGCCCTGGTGCGATTGGAAACTACGAGAAAACAGGGGGAACCCTATTACCCTAGCCTGCCCAGGGTAAATACAACTTCAGAAAAAAGAAGATGGCAGGTAGGGACAAATTTAAACCTAAGTTGTACGAACAGTCATTAATTCTGTTACTCCTCAATTTATTTATTTCACTTATTTATTTCAAAAAGATTTTATAGTAAAAAAGGATCTATGATTGTCTAATACAAAACTTAATACATATTACATGAATGGATAGAACATTACTCACAATAATCACAAATAACCCACAGTGAAGAAAAACCAATCAAAATTGATACCCTGCATATTTGAATAGTGGTCACTATTGCATAACTTCGCTTGTGATCCACTTCTATTAACTAAGGCAATGGGCTTTTCATGCACTTTAATATCAACGTATTGTGTATTTCTTTCACACAAGCGTGATATAGTGCATTTTTAAGTCTTTACAATATAGTCCGTTATTTGACAAGCCCGATGCACTTGCAATAAAATGAAGTCAACGCGTTTCGGCCTACTGATTTAGGGCCTCATCAGGACTGAAGCAGGGCAATCATAGTTCTAAAAACAATCAAACAAACAGAAAGTGCTTTCAGATATATATACAATATCATACATATAGTAAATAAATAAATAAAAAGGTGTAGATAACATGCCAACAGACTGTTTGATAATCAATCCATCTTTCTTTTGTAAACAGTATTAGCTTAATATGGGAGTATTTCCAACTTTGCAATCAATCATCAAGTGTTTTTTTTTTAAATCTGACTGGACGACCATGTTTTAACTGTATTGAAACTTATCTGAATAAACCTTCCACAAGGTGGGCTCTATTTTTTTTAATTATGTGAACCTCATGATTTTATCTTACTTGTAGACGAACACACAAAGAACACCCAATCACTTTTATTGTCTCTCTTCCTCAAACGTTGCGCCAAGCTGATATTGCTTATTTAGAACGAAGTTAACCAGCAAGGCTCATACCGACCACCTGCCAGGGGAATAAACGGAAACCTCATAAGCAAAGAGGTCCTTGTTTAGAGAACAAAGTGACAACTGACTTAACTTAATGACCAAACCAGCAGCTAAACCTTGTGACTACAAAGCGCACAAAATGTAGCGTCCGTCTCACCGGGTACGGCGTGTCCTGGTAGCACTTTCTTTTTCGGCACGGCTGCCTCGGAACACGTCTTCCGTATATGGATAGTTGCTAAGCAACGTCACGTTCACTACAGCGTGCTGACGCTATACATAGCAACGGACATCGGGAGATGAATCAATTAGTTGTAGCGGCCTACTCTAATAGCAGAGTGGCCATCTTGGAACAGGATAAAACAACCATCCTTCGGTTATTTTGTGCGAACGCGAGTTCTACTACAATTGAAGAACGAATATCGTCCTCAATACCATTACTGAATATTGACACCTGAGTTAATTAGAGATGGTATACATCAGTTGCAGCAGGGGAAACTTGCTTTTTGCAAAACTTATCTATTGTCATAGAGTCCTATGTATTCAAACAGAATATCCTCTTAGAACAATTGTATCGGCCATCTTAAAAGTACCTCATTTTTTAATATTTCCTACCTAGGGAGTTCTTTGAAAAGAATTATCTTACAATTCTGGACTATTTTAACGGGTGTTGTCAGTTAAAGAATGTAGCCCATAACACATATATATAAACTTTTTCTTCAAGACTGAATAAAAACAAACATAGTAATGAATATACATATCAATCCGATACAATGCAATACATTGTAGTTCTGTAAGCACAGCCAAATTTTGAAAATTATTTGAACTAAATAAGAGGTCTCACTTAATTAAAGCCCACATTTCATCATCATCATTAAGTCCGGTTTTAGCTGTGTGGAACCTCTCAATGAATCTTGCTTCCATTTTTAGTAATTTCTTTGTCATTGTAGATCCATCCAATTTGGGTTGTATTGCCAATAGTACTGTCCACCAGATATCTTCTTCTGTGTGCATCCAGTCCATATAGTGCTTGACTAATGGTGCTCCTTTAACTCCACATTTGATTCTAGAACGGTGTATATCCACCAACTAATCCTTTTAAAAAGCACATTGATCATTGGTTTCGATATATCGATGATATTCTGATGGTCTGACAAGGGACGGAAGAAGCTTTAAAAGCATTCCATGACTGGCTAAACCACCGTACCGTCGATTTCACATTTACTATGAGTAAAGATAAAGCTAAAATCAATTTCCTCGACTTATGGATATGGAATAAAAACGGTAAACTAGCAGTCAGCCTATATAAAAAACCCACAGATCGTAACACTCTGTTACATTTTTCAAGTGGACATCCACGAACACTCAAACAGAATTTACCTTATGGTCAATTTTTAAGAATTAGAAGGAATTGTACTGAAAAAACGGATTATTTCAACAATGCAGAAGATTTGACTAAGAAACTTATTGATAGAGGATACCCTAAAAAATTGGTTAAAAATGCAGCTAAAAGGGCTTGGTTCACTCCAAGAGAAACACTACTGGTCCCAAAAGAAAAAACAAAAGATGTACCTCTAACATGTGTGATCACTTTTAGCCCTAAGCCAAACAAAATACGATCTATTATTGAACGTAACTGGAAAATTATCAGCGAGTTAAATATAGATAAACCACTTTTTTCATTTAAGAAGGCACATAGCCTAAAAGACCAATGGGTTAAGGCAGCGCAAAAACAACCTGAAAGAAAGAAAGATCTCAGAACTCTGTTACAACTGCCAGCAATCCAAGGGCATTATAGATGTGGTAAATGTTTGGCATGCAAATACACACAAGACACCAAAGAGGTTAAATAAAATGGAAGAGTACATGTTCAAAATGAGTTTACTAACTGTAACACTAAAAATGTGATCTATTGTCTTATGTGCCCATGTGGAAAAACATACATTGGACAGACTTCACAACCGATAAACACTAGGATTCTTCAACAACGTTCTAGAATCAAATGTGGAGTTAAAGGAGCACCATTAGTCGAGCACTATATGGACAGGATGCACACAGAAGAAGATATCTGGTGGACAGTACTATTGGCAATACAACCCAAATTGGATGGATCTACAATGACAAAGAAATTACTAAAAATGGAAGCAAGATTCATTGAGAGGTTCCACACAGCTAAAACCGGACTTAATGATGATGATGAAATATGGGCTTTAATTAAGCGAGACCTCTTATTTAGTTCAAATAATTTTCAAAATTTGGCTGTGCTTATAGAACTACAATGTATTGCATTGTATCGGATTGATATGTATATTCATTACTATGTTTGTTTTTATTCAGTCTTGAAGAAAAAGTTTATATATATGTGTTATGGGCTACATTCTTTAACTGACAACACCCGTTAAAATAGTCCAGAATTGTAAGATAATTCTTTTCAAAGAACTCCCTAGGTAGGAAGTATTAAAAAATGAGGTACTTTTAAGATGGCCGATCCAATTGTTCTAAGAGGATATTCTGTTTGAATACATAGGACTCTATGACAATAGATAAGTTTTGCAAAAAGCAAGTTTCCCCTGCTGCAACTGATGTATACCATCTCTAATTAACTCAGGTGTCAATATTCAGTAATGGTATTGAGGACGATATTCGTTCTTCAATTGTAGTAGAACTCGCGTTCGCACAAAATAACCGAAGGATGGTTGTTTTATTCTGTTCCAAGATGGCCACTCTGCTATTAGAGTAGGCCGCTACAACTAATTGATTCATCTCTTGATGTCCGTTGCTATGTATAGCGTCAGCACGCTGTAGTGAACGTGACGTTGCTTAGCAACTATCCATATACGGAAGACGTGTTCCGAGGCAGCCGTGCCGAAAAAGAAAGTGCTACCAGGACACGCCGTACCCGGTAAGACGGACGCTACATTTTGTGTGCTTTGTAGTCACAAGGTTTAGCTGCTGGTTTGGTCATTAAGTTAAGTCAGTTGTCACTTTGTTCTCTAAACAAGGACCTCTTTGCTTATGAGGTTTCCGTTTATTCCCCTGGCAGGTGGTCGGTATGAGCCTCGCTGGTTAACTTCGTTCTAAATAAGCAATATCAGCTTGGCGCAACGTTTGAG
This sequence comes from Pleurodeles waltl, assembly GCF_031143425.1. Lineage (NCBI taxonomy): Eukaryota > Metazoa > Chordata > Amphibia > Caudata > Salamandridae > Pleurodeles > Pleurodeles waltl. The sequence goes on along the minus strand of NC_090445.1, from coordinate 446,035,241 downwards.
GAAGAGAGACAATAAAAGTGATTGGGTGTCCTTCGTGTGTTCGTCTACAAGTAAGATAAAATCATGAGGTTCACGTAATTAAAAAAAATAGAGCCCACCTTGTGGAAGGTTTATTCAGATAAGTTTCAATACAGTTAAAACATGGTCGTCCAGTCAGATTTTTTTAAAAAACACTTGATGATTGATTGCAAAGTTGGAAATACTCCCATATTAAGCTAATACTGTTTACAAAAGAAAGATGGATTGATTATCAAACAGTCTGTTGGCATGTTATCTACACCTTTTTATTTATTTATTTACTATATGTATGATATTGTATATATATCTGAAAGCACTTTCTGTTTGTTTGATTGTTTTTAGAACTATGATTGCCCTGCTTCAGTCCTGATGAGGCCCTAAATCAGTAGGCCGAAACGCGTTGACTTCATTTTATTGCAAGTGCATCGGGCTTGTCAAATAACGGACCATATTGTAAAGACTTAAAAATGCACTATATCACGCTTGTGTGAAAGAAATACACAATACGTTGATATTAAAGTGCATGAAAAGCCCATTGCCTTAGTTAATAGAAGTGGATCACAAGCGAAGTTATGCAATAGTGACCACTATTCAAATATGCAGGGTATCAATTTTGATTGGTTTTTCTTCACTGTGGGTTATTTGTGATTATTGTGAGTAATGTTCTATCCATTCATGTAATATGTATTAAGTTTTGTATTAGACAATCATAGATCCTTTTTTACTATAAAATCTTTTTGAAATAAATAAGTGAAAGAAATAAATTGAGGAGTAACAGAATTATTGACTGTTCGTACAACTTAGGTTTAAATTTGTCCCTACCTGCCATCTTCTTTTTTCTGGTGCGATTGGAAAGTCACAACTGCATATGTAGTGACTTTGTAGCACTGCAGCAACAGTGGCCGTAGCTACTGCTGACTTTGCGGCTTCATCAACCAATGTATTTCCATCAACGTGTATTCCAACGCACTGGTGTCCGAGTGTATGTACAACATGGACATTTGGTAGCGTTTTCTTCAGATCCGCTACTTTCCCCCACAGAAGTCTGTGTTTAATGGTGTTGCCTTTAGAATCTCTGAACCCATTCTGACACCAATAATGCAGGTATTCATTGAAGGACTGGACACAGTAGTACGAATCACAAACAATCAGTGTTAACTGTGCAGGATCCGTATGTTTCAGTGCCATCACCAGAGCCTTTAGCTCTGCTAGTTGGTCTGTGCAATCCCCTAGAGTTTGCATGAACATATGTTGGGGACAAAATTTATTATCCTCCATGTAGCCACTTACGACTGCGCAAGCAGCGGAGTATTGATGTTTTGTGCCAATTGCAGGTTGCGCTGAGCCATCGGTGTACATGACTCTTTGATACTGATCAACAGGCAGTGTATTTGCTGGAACTGGGTATTCTAGTTCATATTGCAAAAATTCTTGAGTTTGTAATTTTGGGTCAAAAATGTAGTCTACATCAGTGGCTGTCAAAGACATTGCCCATTGAATCCAACGTGGATGCAATGCTTTAGTGTTAGAAACGCTGGCTTTGGTAACAGCCTCAAGGGGTGGAATTAGAGAAACAACAATAATGTGTTTGCCTTGGGCTAGTGGTCTTTCTTTAATGACAGCCATCTGAACAGCAGTGAGAATTTTCTCTGTGGGAGCAAAGCGTTGTTCTGCTGCTGAGTACAAATGTGATTTGTATGCTATTGGGACTGTTTCACCCTCATTGAAGGTTATATAGGTTAAACCAATGGCACCAGCAATTACTCTGGTGACCAAATGTGTTTTGTTGTCACTCGTGTGTAAATTTTGCACTGCAAGCATGTCTGTTTGCAAAGCTCTGAGTATGCGTGTATGTTCGACTGTCCAAAATTTACTTGAAAGGTCAGGACATATTAAGTCATCTAAAGGTTTAATGCGTGATGCATAATCAGAAATGTAAGTTCTGCCAAAATTTAGGAAACCCAATAGAGATTATAATTTTTTAATGGTATTTGGAGGTTGTAACTGTGCACATTTTTCCAAAAATTGTGGCGCCATATTTTGGCAGAAGAAACCATTGGAAATGTCCAGTCTTGTTTTGTATTTTTTATGCTAAGACTATTCTGTAAGAATGGTCCGATTTAGCTACTGGGAATAAGGGATTATTCATAGGTGAGACTCAGGGTTCAATTTCGGTACTCCAATTGTGTGAGGATTTCCCTCACGGGTGGTTTAGCATCATGTTTGATTGGATATTGGCGTTAAGGTTGGAGTTGATTTTTAATAGGAATTACATGGTAGAGGGAGTATTTTTCCCATCCTACGTGGTTGCAATACAACGTAGGTGCCTGCACCAATGCCCAATCGATGGCGTAGGATTCTGCGAGCTCCTCGGGAATAAGGGGTGAGAAAGAAGGTTTGATAACGTCTTCCCCATATGGGCTTGTACGGACAAATTCAAGTGGCCAATCCTTTTCGGCCAGCAAAATATCATATACGTTTACGACATGGTCCCAAAAGATTGCGTCTATTGTGCACTCAATGTCTCCTTCTAGCTACTTTGTACACCCTATCAGGCATCGAGACACGCATGTCCGCAGTTTCTACCTGTAGGAAGTCATCAGTTGCTTTCACCTCCAGATGCTCTAGAAGATTCCAGTGAACTATTGTGACCTCTGCTGCGCTGTCTAGTAGCGCTAGTGCCCACTCCTTGTTCTTCAAGAGAGCCCTCTTCTTGAGTGGCATGTCAAACTGCGACCGCTGCCACTTTTTTCTTTTTAAATTGTTGTTTTTGTGGGGGAAGTTTCTCTTCCTTTTTAACAGAAACTTTTGTTCAGCGTTGTGATTCCTGTCTCGGTTTCACGTACCCAGTTCTTCACTCTGACCACCCACCTCTCTCATTCCATTTTTCCGATGAGTCCTGAAAGGAACGAGATTGGCGTGTATCAGTAAACTGATATCTGTCAGACGTTTTTATATTATCTCTATTTCTGAGATTATATCTATTTTGTGGGGCCTCCGTGTGCAGAGATTCTCCCCAGTCTTTTTTTAGGAGTTTGTTGTTTTTTATTCCAGAGTTTCTTAGTACCCTCAGGAGCTTGTTTGGTAGAATCTTTATTAGTTTTACCCTGAAATTGTGGTTTTGTTGGTCTGGCCCCCAGACTATCTCGACTAATGCTAGAGTAGGTCTCCACGATAATCTTTGGCAGCTCGTATTCCTGATCCTGTGGAGGAACGTCCCAGAGCTGCATGCGCACTGCTAATGCGACCGCTTCCCCTTTAAGGTTACTTAATATAAATGAGGATACCGTGGCAAAGTTGCCCATTAATTGCATCCCCAAGTCCAGGACCGGGGCAGCCCCGTATTCATCTTGAATTTGTTTCAACACTTCTGGTAAACTGGCAAGTGTCAGTGTACCGTGTGCTGTAGTATAGAGCATGGCAAATACCATGCCCCATGTATTACAGAACCATCCTAAATGGCAAGCACATTGTTAATATTCTGTGTTTATCCTGAGGTCCCGTATGGGGAAATACTGCTTCCAGCTCATTTATTTTTTGACCAAAACAGAATTTCTTCTCGTTTGGCGGGTACCTTACCCATGATTGAATGTACAGTTGCAGGGTAAATGCCTGGCATCACTGCATGTGGTTGCGCTGGTGCAGCACGTGCTGGGTTTGTGTTTAATGATTGCATTACAAACTGAACTAATCGTCTGAATATTGCTGTCAGATCTGCATGTAAGCAATGGACTTCAGCTACCGTAAGTTTGCTGGGGCAGGGTGAGGTCTATAAGTGGCCAATAAAGGCCAGGTAGGCCCGTCATTACTTAGAGGACATAACCTAACTTGCAAAATTATGTGGGGTAGGGTGCCATCAAGTCAGTTATTATGTTCTTGATAGGATAGAGGTATTTCTAAATATGCATATTCTCTGTATTGTGCAGGTACGTTTGCAGGTGTATAGTGATGAAATGTATGTGAGTTCCCATCAACTGCTGGAAATGTGACCCAAGAATAAAAAAGTTCTATCCTATAAACTGCATGCATGTCAACAACAAATGTGACTGGACCCCCCTGGGCAGTTAGGCCATGCGCCAATAAGTGTGCAGTAAGGGGTGGTCTCATATTGACTGCAATTGCTACCTGTTGTGGATTTGCCAAATGGGGATTATACTTTTAGATTTCAAGCTTGAACAACCTCCAGCATCAGATAGGTGTTCCCTACTCAGCTGAGGAGGAAATCCTCAATACCACGGACGTCTCCGTATATAGTACTGAGGTGTCTTTGTATATAGTAAGACAGAGATACTCAGGAGGATCCAAAAATTAGAGACTGTCCAAACGTTGGCGGCGTCATGTCGGGTAGGCTCTCATTATTCTAATGAGACTACTGGTTTGAGTGACAGAATTGCCTGCAATGAGGGAGACTGAGTTTTAACCCACTACAGGTGACAACTGTTGCCCCAATCCGGGTTTTGCGCTGGCTAACTAGCAGTGCCTCATCTCTACCCATGAGCAGGGATGATTGGGCAGCCGAACGCATGACACAATTGACTCCTCAAAGAAATCGTGGTTATTCTGATCTCATCCGTTTCTCTCAGTTACATTAGTCTCACATATACAAATGGCGAGCAGAGGCTGTATATGTTTCAATAAGGTTTTAATGAAGCGACTGCATCTTAGACAATAAAGCATGTACTGCAATAACCAGGACGATAAAGCTTGGCAGGATTAAAATTGTGACAAGGAGAGTAAAGCATAGAAATAATGCTACCATAGTGTCACTAGAATCAAGTAGACTCTTTCCTACCTAGGCTATATTAGAGCACAGCATGTTAAGCTCTAGTTCTGCCCTTCAGGTTCCCCTGGGAAGACATCATTCCCCATACCTGAACAAAGGCCTGAAGTCTGCATAAGCAGCTGTAGCGAAGCGTTCAGCAATCAGTATACAGTTGTGGTCCTCTGGCTGGAATCTCCCTCTAATGTGTATGGGGCAAGGAAGTGTTTTTATAATAAAACAGCTGATGGTCTGAGAAAATGTCCCTACCTGAGGATGTGTGTGTTTCTATGAATACCAGAGACAAAACGTTTACCACATTCATCGGCAACCTAACTTACTGTAGCCTTGAGAGAAGAACAGAGGGCTTGTTTAAGAACACAGTGCTAGCCTAAGCAAAGAATAGCGAGCTAGAGAGAAATAAAACAAGACCGCAAATGTGGCTATTGCTAAAATAATAAACAAAGCTGAATAAAATATATCTAGGTTAAAGTGCACAACGGCAGGCCTAGTGTGCTCAAATAATGTGCATGGAGCTATAACTAAAATGGCTACACAACAAGCGCTGCAATGTGGCCACGGTCTAGGAGTAATCGGATGTCGTTGGTGGCTGCCAGGAAGGCTGTCTCCGTGCTGTGGTCACTGCGGAAGCCAGACTGGGAGCTCTCCAGGGAGTTGTTGGCCTCAATGAAATTCCATATTTGTACGTCAATTGCTTTCTCCAGTACTTTGGCGGGGTAGGGTAGCAGTGAGATAGGATGGAAATTCTTTAGTTCTGATGGGTCGGTCGAAGGTTTCTTCAGGAGAGGGTGTATTTCGGCATGTTTCCAGTCCTCATGAAAGGTACCAGTGTTTATAGGGCAGTTGATTGTGTTCCAGATCTCAGGGCACGATGGATGTGCTCGCTCTGATGTATATATGGTGCAGGCAGGAGGCCATGGGGGCTCCAGAGTGGGTGACTGTTTCCTCTGTGGAAAGTGTGGACTAGCTGTGGATGGTCTGGATAGGTTCTAGGGGGAGCCTTGGTCACAGGTTCCGGTGCCAGGATTATCTGGGAGGAAGCTGTTGTAGATGTCCTGGATCTTGCAGTTGAAAAAGGTGGCGAGTTTGTGGCAGAGGTCCTGTGACGGTAGATGCTGGTGGCTTCGGAGGGGGGATCTGTGAACTTGTTGATGACTGAGAAGAGTTCCTTAGAGTTGTGTGCAGAGGAGTTGATGTGCTCCCGGAGTCCATCCTTCCTAGCGTTCTTGATTTTTGGGCGGCAATAGCGGCTCTAAATGAGGCACAGTCTTCGCTGGTTTGGCTGTTCCTCCATTTTTTCTCTAAACATCTGTGGGTACGCTTTGATTCTTGGAGTTCGGTGGTGAACCAGCTGGCTTTCTGAGGTACAAGTTTGGCTGATGTCAGCCAGAGGGGGGCTAAAGTGTCGGCGTATTCGGTGATCCATGCATTGAGATTGCATGCTGCTGTGTTGGCATCATCGGAGGGAGAAGAAAGGAATTTGGAGAGTGATGAGCTTAGGTGCTTGTTGGTGATTTTGTTCCATATCTTGTGGGAGGCCCTGGGGTGCGGCTGCGGTGCGGGTGCGGCTGCTGGGTGCAGTGATTGTGAAGTGTATGCAGCAGTGGTCGGTCCAGTCTAGGGTGGAGATAGTCTCGATGGTGATCTGGTTCCTTGAGGTGAAGATGGGGTCCAGTGTGTGTCCTGCGATGTGTGTGGGTGCGGAGACGAGCTGTCTAAGGCCGAGGGTGGTGAGGTTGTCGAGTAGAGCGGTGGTGTTTGGATCGGTGGAGTCCTTGAGGTGGAAATTCAGGTCGCCGAGGAGGAGGTAGTCATCTGACACCAGGGCCTGGGGGTTAGCGATGTCTACAACGTTGTCAATGAAAGCTGGGCAGCGGCCAGGTAGCCTGTACACCAGAGTGCCGTGGATGACGGAGTTGTGGTTGGAGAGGACCAGGAAATGAAAGTGTTCCATGGTGGTGCATTGTTCTTCTGGGATGTAGTGAGGACTTGTGTACAATGGCGAGTCCTCCACCCAGCCGGAAGGGCCAGTCCCTCTTTAGGATGCTGTTTATATCGGGAATAGCGATGTCTAATCCCGAGGTGGGGTTGGTCAGGTCTCGGTAAGGACTGCGCTGTCCAGTCGGGCAGGAGAAAGGCCTGTGGGTGTCTTTGGTGGAGATGATACAGCAGTTGCTGAGATGTCTGATGTTGAGGCGAAGGAGGATCTCAGCGTCATAACAGATGCAGGTCAGGGGGTAGTTTAAAGGATTCCTGGCGCTGGGCGTGGTCCTGGCTTGCCTTTGGCACCCCAGCGGCATGCCAGCAGCACTCTCGCTGCACGTGGCTCCCTTTAAAAAGGGGAGGGGGCAAGGAGAGCGGTCAGCTGGGAGGTGGGAGGGTGGGAAAAAGAGCTTCCCAGGTGGAGGGGGCAGAGGAAAGGAGGGGAGAAGGGAAAATAAAAAAGAAAAAGGAAAAACAAGTGAAAAAGAAGAGGAAAAACAAGTGATGAAAAGGCACAAAAAGCAAGAGTGAAAGAGCGACAAAGAGAGATACTTACTTGTGATGGCCATTAGACCACCAGGTATGAGGCGCAGGGACAAACCTGCGGGTGGAGGAGGGCCTCGAACTGAGAGTCAGGCTCTCAGTTCATCCTAGTCAAAAGGCAGAGGCAGCAGCAGCCAGAGAAGCTGGGGAGGGCAGCAGACGCTGACCAGGAGGTCAGTGCAGTTGCCCTCTCACAGCACTGCGGCCACCATTAAGAAGGGGAGGGGGAGTAGTCAGCTGGGAGGTGGTAGGGCAGGAAAAGGAGCTTCACGGGGGAGGGGCACAGAGGAAAGGAGGGGAAAAGGGAAAAGAAAAAGGAAAAACAAGTGAAAAAGAAGAGGGAAAACAAGTAAAAAAAGGGCAGAAAAACCAAGAGTGAAAAAGCAATAGAGAGAAATACTTACTTGTGATGGCCACTAGATCACCAGGGATGAAGCTCAGGGACGAGCCTGCGTGTGGAGGAGGGCCTAAAACTGAGATTCAGAAGGCTCTAAGTTCGTCCCAGTCAAAAGGTAGAGGCAGCAGCCAGAGGAGCTGGGGAGGGGAGCAGATGCTGACCAGGAGGTCAGTGCAGTTGCCCTCTCACAGCACTGCGGCTGCCATTAATAAGGGAGGGGAGAAAAGGGGAGCAGTCAGCTGGTAGAGCAGGAAAAGGAGTTTCGTGGGGGCAGAGGAAAGGAGGGAAGAAGGGAAAAGAAAAAGGAAAAACAAGTGAAAAAGAAGAGGAAAAACAAGTGAAAAAAGACAGAAAAAGGCTTTCCAGTGTCCAGGAGCACTATTGACCTGGACCAATGTTTTTGTTAAAATCGCTGATTTTGATGGATTATGTGGCAAATTGCAGCAAATCCATAATAATGTTAAATAATGTTGCGTTGCGTATTCACATCATTCCAATGGTGATGCACATGTATCAGTGTAGCAGATGTATTGATTCACCAAGGTATCTCATGGGCCTACCACCAATCCCTGAAAGTGCTAAAAAGATGTGGTCTTATGGTTAAGTTGCTTAATTTAAAAACTGGACTCCTGGAATCTAATCTTGGCTCTACCCCAAAAATGTGTGACTATGGGCAAATCACTTTAACTCCCTTTATCTTGGATCCCCTATTGTCCAACATTGAGAACCGTGGAAACAAGATGTCCTCTGATATTAAGCACCGTGGAAACATACGAAGTGAGATTATTGCTCAAATGTAACCAAATGTATTTCTCTGCACTACAGACCTACACGAGAAGGGCGGCATTTCAAGTAGTCTCAAGCACTGTATATGTCTAAATACACGTAATGAGGGCGCCAGGAGAAAGAGCTAAGCTGTGTGTTATGGCTTGAGAGGCTTAGATGTTGAGATCCTATTCGCAATAACTCTGCTTTTTATGATGAGAGACGAGTGGCTTTGACTGATTCACTGCTGCCAGCCGCCGGCTTAGACAGCCTTATATCCATGGAATTAAACACCCAGCTTCGAGGTGTGACGCAAACAGGGCGGCCGGAACCCAACCCCCCCTGCCCCTGCCCCTCCTCCCCCCCCCCCCACCTCCAGCCTCCCATAATTTCTCGAGAAAAGACACGCATTCATTGACTTTCTTTTTTTGTTGTAAACTCGTCTAGGATAGAAGTTTTCTTTATTGTTGAAATGCCCGTGGTTACAAGCACGTCAAGCGTGAGGGAAAGGCTGTCTGTAAGGCCTTGGGGGGCAGAGCGCAGGCTCACCCTCCAGAAGTGAGATTTTAAGCCACTTAGTCCCTCATTATGACTGGCCCTGTATTTGGGTGTGATTATATTGCCTATGGAAATATTGATACTGCAATAGCGGGTATTTCCCCACATGTTCATACCTCCACATTCAGAGGTGTCCTGCTCGCAATAAGAGATAACTTTCACAATCAGAGTTTGCGCACCCAACTAGACTAGGTTTCCTCTCATCTTGACGTGTGGTCAACTGTGTGGTCGACCGTGTGGTCGAAACTTGGATACATGTCCATGCTTATATCCATAATAATGCTGGAGAAAAAAACACAAGCTGTTGTGTCCCCAATCCTGAGTTCTTAACTGTGAGTATCTGGTATCATGATGTTTGGAATTTTATTCCCTACCTCACGTGATCCTGATGTCACCACAAGTTTGTATCTGGCTCATAGGAGTGGTGTCAGCAACAACAACCAGGTGATGGAAGGAATCTGTGAGTTCATCTCAGCCACTGGTGATCACTCGGGCTACATTCCATTTTCACCCACCAGGCCACTCTAGACAAAGGCCCACCTAACGCAAATCTGTACTGATCCTGCTCCTCATTGGAACAGTTTGTTCAAACTGTTAGGCAAGGCCCCACCAGAACAGACTACAAGCAAACCCAGAATGGTTTTGCCTTAATTGGGGCTCGTCCGTAGGGTGTAGCTTGAGTTCAATGGTACAGTGGGCAAGAGACCCACAAGTGAATATATCCATTGCACTTAGGTTACCAACTGCTACATGGTGGTAAATGGAATGCTTGAATTAATTTCAGCCAATGGTGTTTGCGCAGGGCCGTATTCCAGTACATCGTTTTTCACAGAAGTGGCGGCCTAGTTGTCCAGTTTTCTACAGTTCTGCTTCGGCAGGTGAACTTTAATCCTTGCACCGATATCCAGAGTGCATATTTGTATGCATATATATGTGTTGTCTGTATGTTATGTACATTGTGAATAGCTGAGTGAACCAGCGTGAAGGTAAGTGAGAGACCACAAAATCATACGTTTTTAGGTTTTCCCACACCTCTTCCCCGTAGAGCCTCCCACTGAAAACTGATACTATTTTACTCCTGTCTAGGGCAGGAGTAGGTGCATTGCAGGTCAAGAATCGAGAAGGTACATTCTGGTGTTCGATGCAGATATTCCTACAGGAGGTGAAAATGCACATTTGTGTCACATTTTGACATGCTAAATGATATGCTTGAGAAAATTAGTCATTCATGTCTTTTGTGCAAGTGAATTTTCTTGGAAATCTTCAGCTGACATACTCTGAGATGCTTTGTGAATCTCATCAACAATTGTAATTTGATCCAAACATAAACTTATTTACTGAGCCCCATGTGAACAGGGTCCATGGTTACAGAGACATGCTCCTGTCCTTAGTGATGAAATTCACAGCGGCGACAGATAGATGAAATAACAGACTCAAAAGAGAAAAATAGAAATATGAACCTGCACATTTTCGTATCCATGTTACTGAAGTGTGAAGTGTAGTCTATATGTAAATTGTGTGGGGGAGGCCTGTCAGCCTCTCCCAGAGCCCCGGGGACCTCCACCTCCTCTGGGGCTTTAAGCAATATTAATGTGGGGGCCACGTGGCCCCCGCAGTCCCAGGGACCACCAACCCTGGGATATATTAAAATTGTGTGCTGGGGCCACGGGCCCCAATAATCCTAGGGACCACCGCCTCCCCATGGCTTTAAACTATTAAAACAGAGGGGGGGCACCCCCCCTCAGCCCCAGGGACAACCACCTATCGGGGGCTATATTAAAAATGATGATAGGGGATCCGTTTCGGACCCCCAGCCCCAGGGATCACCACCTCCCCGGGACTTCTTCCACGTTGGAGGGGGGCTGCTCCCGCTTGCTGGAGCAATGTTTTCATCTATCTTCAGACAGATGAAAACTCTGCTTTCTGACAGCGGATCAGAAAGCAGAGTGTTTGTTGTGACTTGGGTGCAACTATCGAAGCTGTAGCCAAGCCACAGCAAACAGCTATGTTCCAGGTGTGGGCACCCCAGGACATAGCAGGAGCCGTCCTTGGGGGGTGGTGGCCCCCAGGGCCATCAGTGACTCCCCACCTTTCATACTGTTATTGGCCCTCGGGGTGGCAGTCCCTGGGGCTGCAGAGGGGCCAGGCACACTCCACTCATTTGACTATATTTTCTGAGCCAGGGAGGTAGCGATCCCCGGGGTTTTGCAGGGCTGCACAGTCCCCCTGCATGCAAAATTCCAATGCCCCCAAGACCTGGCCCACCTGGGGGCTGTTTACAAAACAAGTGCGGGAGCCCGCAGTTGTTTTTAAAAAAACATTTTGCTGGATCCGCACGACTCCCATAAATTTATTTTTAAAAAAATGCTTTTTCACTCTGGGGGGTCTCCCTGGACCCACAGCACCATAGCTAAGGGGGCAGGATGTACTTACCCTGGCCCCTTTTCTCTTTCTTAAACTTTTTTTCTGGGACTCATGGCTGCCAACACTTTCTTGTTGAAGTGTTGTCAGCCAATCAGATCTCAGCACGAGATCTGGAAGGTTTGCATCCCTATATATGCAAATTTGTTTGTTTTTTAATTTCTCAAAACTATTTACGGATTTACACGAAATAACAAAAAGGGCGCTTTCTGGACCAAAAACTAATTTTCTGCTAAATTTGGTGTAATTCCATCCAGTGGTCGGATACTATTCCTGTTCAAATCCCTATGGAAAAATGCATGAGGAAAAAGCATTTTGGGACCCATCTTTTTCTCTGGCCCGCTTGACGGATCACCCTGAAACTTACTAGGCAGCAGCTGAAGTAAGGGTCGTATTTTTTGGGAACATTTTGTGAAGATTCATCAAACGGCACCAAAGTTATTGGCAAAACAAAACATGCTTTTTCTATAGAAACTAGGTCCTATCTATAACTACCTAGTGGCGGCCACCACTATGGCCCAGCAGAAAAGTCACATCAACATTGCTGCCAGCTCGTAATAGAGCCGGCTGCAATGCTGGTGTACAGCGGGCACAGTAGCACCTGTTGCGCATTTCACTGCCAGAAATTCGGGCAGTGAAATGCGCAATGGGGCTGTGTCTGGGGGCCCCTGCACTGCCCATGCCAAGTGCATGGGCTGTGCAGGGGCCCCCAGGGGTACCCCGTGTCCCCTTACCCCCAGCCTTTCCATGGCAGTGTCTACTGCCATGGACAGGCTGGCGTTAAGGGGAGTCGAAATCCCCAGGGCAGCGCTGGTGGATTACGACTGCCAGGACCGCCATGGCGGTATACCGCCGGTCCCGGTGGTATTACCGTGGCAGAACAGCCACGGTTGAAATGAGGCAGGCAGTACCGCCAGCCTGTTGACGGTACTTCTGCCACAATAGGCCGGGCGGTCACCGACTGCCAGGGTTATAATGAGGGCCTAAGTCTTTTGCCATTTGCACAGCAATATCGTTAAGCTGTTGCCAGCTCTCACTTGCAGAAAGCAGAGTTTTCATCTGTCTTCCCTGCACGCAAATATGCGTTGAGGAAGACAGATGAAAACATTGCTCCCACAAGCAGGGAGCTGTGTTTAAAAGCAGCTCCCTGCTTGGGGGAGCATTGCCGGCTCCTGCAGGATGTGCAGAACTGGCTAGGTCCGTGGGTCCTTCAGGCTCTCCCCGTGGTCCTGTCACTCTCTCTCTCTCTCTCACTCTCTTCCATCCCATAGTGACTGTCATTGCAATGGTCTCTCCATGCAATGACTTCAAAGCATCAAACTAGCACGATGCTTGGGACGAATGTTAGAGTTACGTTTGGATGCAGAGCAGAACAGAGTCACATCTGCCCTAATGGTCAATATCTTGTATTGTCACTCAGGAGGCTGACGGTTCAAATCCTTGTATCGCTTGGCAGTGTGTTTAATTAGTAGTGTTTTGACTGTTAAAGGTTCCTAGTAATGGAACATTGTAGGAAAGTAGCCTCTTTCTAGCTTGGTTACCCTCACATTTGGTCTGTTTGTCATTGTGTTGGACTGTGTCTACTGGGATCCTGCTAATCAGGACCCCAGTAGTTATGCTCGCTCCCTTAAAATATGGCTGTTGCATACTGGTAACCCAGCATTTCACCCAAAATTGGCATACTGCTGCCCCGTTATAACCCCTAATATTTGGTACCTAGGTACCCAGGGCATTGGGGTTCCAGGGGATGCAGCATTTCTTTTGCCACCCATAGAGAGCCCATGCAAAGGCTTCTGCAAGACTGACATTGCAGCCTGTGTGAAAAGGTGCATGCACCCTTTCACTGCCATTTACACTGCACCAATTCACTTATAAGTCACCCCTATAGCAGCCCTGACAGCCCTGAGGACAGGGTGCAGAGTACCTGTGTGTGAGGGTACCCCTGCACTAGCAGAGGTGCCCCAACAACCTCCAGGACCATTTTCCCAGACTTCATGAGTGCGGGGATGCCATTTTACGCATGTACTGGACAAAGCTCACTACATATGTCCAGCTACATAATGGTAACTCCGAACATAGGCATGTTTGGCATAAAACATCTTGGAATCATACCCTAAGGCTTTTGTCAGCATTGGTTGTATGATTCCGTGCACTCTGGGGGCTTCTTAGTAGACCCTGTGTATTGCCATTCCAGCCTTTTGAGGTTTTCCAGACAGCACCAGCTGCTGCCTCCTCTAAGACAGGTTTCAATCCTCCTCTTGCTTGAGCAGCTCAAGCCCAGGAAGGCAGAACAAAGGATTTCCTATAGGTGTTACAGGCTTGGGAGGGGTAGCCTCCGAAAGCCACTGGAAATGCTTTGAAGGGCGCATTTGGTGCCCTCCTGGCATAATCCAGTCTACCCCGGTTCATGGACCCCCAATCCCTGCTTTTATGCGAAAAAGGACTGACCTCTACCCTGTCCATCACCACCCCAGGGGTGGTGCTCAGAACTCCTCCAGAGGGTCCCTGGATTTTGCCATCTTGGATTCCAAGTTGGCAGGGAACTCTGGGAGCATCTGAGTGGCCAGTGCCAGCAGGTGACATCAGAGCCCTCCCCTGATAGGTGTTTACCTGTTTAGCTGACCAATCCCCCATTCAGGGCTATTTAGGGTCTCTCTCTTGGGTGGTTCTTCAGACTCGGATTGCAAGACTCCAGCAGGAATCCTCTGCATCCTTCACTTCACCTTCTCACCTAAGAAACTCTATCTGGACCATCCAGGAACTCTACAAACTGCAACAAAGAAGGTCATACCAGCAAGTGCAACTGTTTCCCGGTCGTGCATCTCCAGAGGACAGCCTGTCTTCAACCTGCACCAGAAGAATGAAGGACACTCCCTTGGAGTGAAGGAGCGACTCCCCTACTTCAGCAGGCACCTCTCTACAATGACGGCCGGCTGCGTGGGTCCCCTCTCCCGACAAGTTGCGTGGATCCTGAATCATTGGTGGTGGACTGAAGTCATCCCGATGGTCCTGACGTCCTACTGTCCACGTTTGGTGGAGGTAAGAGCTTGCCTCCCCACGCAAGACAGTACCACCGTGCACCGCTTGTTTTGTAGTTGCCAAGGCTTATTGGCATCCTTTCACAAAGTTCTTCATGCACCGTGCAGCTCCAGCCCCCAGTACTCTATCCTGCGACGCACAGCTTCCTGTGTCGTTCTCCAGCGGCGTGGGATCCTTTGTTGTAGTGCTGCATGGGCCTCCTTTTGCACCTTCTTTGCCACCATGCTGTGGGACTCCTGTGCATGCTGCCTGGCCTTTAGCGGGCTCTCTCAGTTGCTGAGAGCCCCTTTTGATTTCCCTTCCTGGGTAGAGTCCACCAGGTCCCTCCTGGTCACGGGCATCGCCATTTTCCGCTAACCGCAAGCTTTGCGTGTGCCAAGGCTTGTTAGTGAATCCAGTGACGCAAACCAGACTGCAATCATCCATCCAGCATGGGACATCATCTGCATCAACCAGGAACCCGCATCCGTCTTCTTGGGTGCAGTACTGACTGTTGTTCTTCACTGGTGGTTCTTTTTTTGCACCTTCATCCGGGTTAGGGGCTCCTGTTCTCCCTGGACTCTTCTGTGCTTCTCGGACTTAGTTCCCTTCTTCTACAGGTCCAGGAATCCACTGTTGGTGTCTTGCAGTCTCTTCTAGTTCTTTCATTTTCTTTTTTTGTGTTCTTGTGTGTTCTAGGAAAGTTACTGTGATTTACTCCTGCTTTCCTGAGTTCTAGTGTGGGTTCTATTACTTATCTTTGATGGTTTCTAATACCCCCAGTGCCCCTCTACACACCACACTTGCCTAGGTGGGAAACTGACATTCGCATTCCACTTTCTTAGTATATGGTTTGTTTCCCCCCAGGCCCATTTCTAGCTATTGTGATTTTCATTATTTGCACTGTTTTCTAACTGTTTTTATTGCTGTTTCTGCATAGTAGTGTATTTATTTGTGTATTACTTACCTCCTAAGCGAGTATAGTCTCTATGGTATTTTTGGAATTTGTGTCACTAAAGTAAAGTACCTTTATTTTTGTAACAGAGTATTTTCTTTCATGTGTGTGAGTACTGTGTGACTACAGTGGTATTTCATGAGCTTTGCATGTCTCCTAGATAAGCCTTGGCTGCTCAGCTACAGCTACCCTTAGAGAGCCTGGCTTCTAGACACTGCCTACATTTCAGTAATAAGGGATAACTAGACCTGGCATAAGGTGCAAGTACCTTAGGTACCCACTATAAACCAGGCAAGCCTCCTACATTGGTGGTGCAGCGGTGGGATAAGTACTTGCAATTGCCTTAATCACTCTGTCACCTGGTGCCTTCCACAGGAAAGATTACTCTATACCTAGCGCTATACATATATACCTAGTACAAAGGTCTAGGGCCAGATGTAGCAAAAAAGCAAATTGCGACTTGCAATTTGCGAGTCCGTGCGACTCGCAAATTGCAAGTCGCAATTTGCTATGCAGAAAGGTGTCTCAGACACCTTCTGCAACTCGCAATGGGGTCGCAAAGACCCACCTCATTAATATTAATGAGGTGGGTCGCAGTTTGCGACCCCATTGCGAGTATGGGCACTCACGGGGATGGTGGCCTGCTGGAGACATGTCCGTGACTGCTTTTTAACAAAGCAGTTTTTTTTTTTTCTATCTGCAGCCCGTTTTCCTTAAAGGAAAACGAGCTGCACTTAGAAAAAAAAACCGAAACCTTTTGTTTCGGTATTTTTCAGAGCAGGCAGTGGTCCATAGGACCACTACCTGCTCTGAAAAATAGTTTTTGTGATCATTCACAAAGGGGAAGGGGTCCCATGGGGACCCCTTCCCGTTTGCGAATGGGTTACCATCCACTTCAAGTGGATGGTAACAGCGATTTCATTTGCGACCACTTTCGCGGGCGCAAATGAAATTGCATAGCATTGCGAGTCGCAAATAGGAAGGGAACACCCCTTCCTATTTGCGAGTCGGAAATGCATTTTGCGAGTCGGATCCGACTCGCAAAATGCATTTCTGCATCGCGGAGAGGCTTTTGCGCCTCGCAAACACAGTTTTTCGCCGTTTGCGAGGCGCAAATCCTTTCCTACATCTGGCCCCTAGTCTCTTACTTTCCTTTCCAAGAGACTAGAGGTTAGGTAGCTTAGGTCTTCTCTACACCACCCTAACACACACATTATGTCTACTCCTGGGCATAGCTCTGGGGTCATGGGTACTACCTATGAGGGCATGACCTTCAAGGAATTGAAGGGGCTTTGCACAGACAGAAAACTAGATGTGGCGAAGAGCCTCCTTCTCCAGGATGACCTGGAGCATGCTGGTTACCAGGAGGAGGAGGTGACCTCCATTGACAATCACCATTCAGGTTCAGGAGAGGGCTCTTCCAAGCATTTAGGGACAGAATTATACTTTGCACGCAAAACTGCGCTAACGGAAAACAGGACTGCAGAAGAAGGCTTGTGTTTTTTTCCCTGAAGATGGCATCAACAAAGGGTTTATGGTGCTAAAATCACCATCTTCCGAGCTCTCAGGAACAGGCAGACTTGAATCAGAAAACCACATTTTTCAAAACAATTTTGGCATTTTACTGGGACATACCCCATTTTTACTATTTTTTATGCTTTTAGCCTCCTTCCAGTTAGTGACAGAAATGGGTGTGAAACCGATGCTGGATCCCGGATAGCTAAACATTTCTGAAAAGTAGACAAAACTCAGAAAATAACAGCTGAAACAAAGAAATATTGAAATTGAGGTAAAAAACTGCCACTTTTCTGCACGTTTTACTCTGTAACTTTTTCCTGCAATGTCAGATTTTCAAAAGCAATATACCAGTACGTCTCTTGGACTCTTCTGGTTGCAGGAATATATAGAAGTTGTAGGTTCATCAAGAAGCCTAGGTACCCATAGCCAATAAATGAGATGCACCTTGCAATGAGTTTTCATTGGATACCAGGTATACAGCAATTTATTAGGTGAAATATAAAGAGTCAACAATAGGTATCAAGGAAACCATTGTATTTCCAAAATGGGCACAAGATAAGGTGTTGAGAAGGAATATTTGCATATATCTGAATTCCGGGGTCCCCATACTAGCATGTGCATTACAGGGCATTTCTCAAATAGACGTCTTTTTTACACACAGGAAACGCAACATGAACACATCACATTTTTACTTTGAAATCTGACCTGTTTTTTGGAAAGTGCCTAGCTGTAGATTTTGCCCTCTAGCTCAGCCGGCACCTAGCGAAACCTACCAAACCTGTGGATTTTTCAAAACTAGACACCTAGGGGAATCCGGGATGGGGTGCTTTGTGGGGCTCTCACCAGGTTCTGTTACCCCTGAAAACCTCAAAATTTGGCAAGAAAAACACTTTTTTCTCACATTTTGGAGATAGAAAGTTTTGGAATCTGAAAGGAGCCACAAATTTTCTTCCACCTAGCATTCCCCCAAGTCCCCCGATAAAAATGGTACCTCACTTGTGTGGGTAGGCCTAGTGTCGCGACAGGAAATGCCCCAAAATACACCATGGACACATCACATTTTCCCATGAAAAACAGTTTTTTGTAAAGTTCTAGCTGTGGATTTTGGCCTCTAGCTCGGCAGGCACCTAGGGAAACCTACCAAACCTGTGCATTTTTTAAAACTAGACACCCAAGTTGGGGTGACTTGTGGGGCACTCATCAGGTTCTGTTACCCAGAATCCTTTGCAAACCTCCAAATTTGGCGAAAAAAACATTTCTTCCTCACATTTCGGTGATAGAAAGTTCTGGAATCTGAGAGGAGCCACAAATTTCCTTCCACCCAGCGTTCCCCTAAGTCTCCCGATAAAAATGGTCCCTCACTTGTGTGGGTAGGCCTAGTGCCCGCAACAGGAAATGCCCCACAATGCAACATGAGCACATCACATTTCCCTAAAGAAAACTGACCTGTTTTTTGTAAAGTGCCTAGCTGTGGATTTTGGCCTCTAGCTCATCCTCACCTAGGACAACCTTGCAAACCTGGCCATTTTTGAAAACTAGACACCTAGGTGAACCCATGATGGGGTAATTTGTGGTGCTCTCACCAGGTTCTGTTACACAGAATCCTTTGCAAACCTCAAAATTAGGCAAAAAAACACTTTTTCCCCACATTTTGGTGAAAGAAAGTTCCGGAATCTGAGAGGAGTCACAAATTTCCTTCCACCCAGTGTTCCCCTAAGTGTCCCTATAAAAATGGTACCTCCTTGTGTGGGTAGGCCTAGGTCCCGCGACAGGAAATGCCCCAAAACAGGGACACATCACATTTCCCTAAAGAAAACTGACCTGTTTTTTGCAAAGTGCCTAGCTGTGGATTTTGGCCTCTAGCTCAGCCGGCACCTAGGGAAAACTAGCAAACCTATATGTTTTTCGAAAACTAGACACCCAGGGGAATTCAGAATGGGGTGACTTGTGGGGCTCTCCCCTGGTTATGTTACCGAGAATCCTTTGCAAACCTCAAGATTTGGCCAAAAAGCCACTTTTTCCTCACATTTCGGTGATAGAAAGTTCTGGAATCTGAAGAGCCCCAAATTTCCTTCCACCCAGTGTTTCCCCAGGTCTCCCGATAAAAATGGTACCTCACTTGTGTGGGTAGGCCTAGTGCCCGCAACAGGAAATGCCCCAAAACACAACATGGACACATCACATTTTCACAAGGAAAACTGACCTGTTTTTTGCAAAGTGCCTAGCTGTCGATTTTGGCCTCTAGCTCAGCCTGCACCTAGGGAAACCTAGCAAACCTATATGTTTTTGAATAATAGACACCCAGGGGAATTAAGAATGGGGTGACTTGTGGGGCTCTCGCCAGGTTCTATTACCCAGAATCCTTTGCAAACCTCAAAATTTGGCAAAAAAACACCTTTTCCTCACATTTCGGTGACAGAAAGTTCTGGAATCTGAGAGGAGCCACAAATTTCCTTCCACCCAGCATTCCTCCAAGTCTCCCAAGAAAGATTGTACCTCACTTGTGTGAGTGGACCAGGTGCCTACAACAGGAAAAGGCCAAAAACATGTAGAGATTGAGGGGAATAGCACAGCGAGTTGATAAGCACAATTTTTACTTTTATACATTTTTAGGCTGACTCTGCTTTGGGGACCCACACAAGTCATCTCTATAGCAGGACCTCCAGCCCCGAGAGCAGGGTGCAGAATACCTCTGTGTGAGGGCACCCTTGCACTAGCAGAGGTGCTCCCACGTCCTCCTGGACCATTTTCTCTGACATCGTGAGTTTGGGGATGCCATTTTATGTGTGTACTGGACATAGGTTACTACCTATGTCCAGCTACATAATGGTAATTCCGAACATAGGCATGTTTGGTATCAAACATGTTGGAACCATACCTCAAGGCTTTTGCAAGCATTGGTTGTATGATTCCATGCACTCTGGGGGCTCGTTAGAGGACCCCCAGTATTGTCATTCCAGCCTTCTGAGGTTTTCCAGGCAGCCCCAGCTGCTGCCACGTCTCAGACAGGTTTCTGCCCTCCTGTTGCTTGAGCAGCTCCAGGTACCCCCGGTCCCTGCTCTGGCGCGAAACTGGACAAAGGAAAGAGGAGTGACCACTACCCTGTCCATCACCACCCCAGGGGTGGTGCTCAGAGCTCCTCCAGAGGGTCCCTGGGTTTTGCCATCTTGGATTCCAAGTTGGCAGGGAACTCTGGGAGCATCTGAGTGGCCAGTGCCAGCAGCTGATGGCAGAGCCCTCCCCTGATAGGTGTTTACCTGTTTAGCTGACCAATCCCCTTTTCAGGGCTATTTAGGGTCTCTCTCTTGGGTGGTTCTTCAGATTGGTATTGCAAGACTCCAGCAGGAACCTCTGCATCCTTTACTTCACCTTCTCACTGAAGAACTGCATCTGGACCCTCCAGGAACTCTACAAACTGCAACAAAGAAGCAAAGGCGACTTCTGCAACATTGTATCTTCAGCTCCTGCCAGCAACTACAACTGTTTTCCAGTCGTGCATCCTCAGAGGACAGCCTGTCTTCAGCCCGCACCAGAAGAACAAAGCAATCTCCCTTGGAGTGAAGGAGTCACTCCCCTGCTTCAGCAGGTACCTCTCTGCAATGACGACGGGCTGCGTGGATCTCCTCTCCGGAAGAGTTGCATGGATCCTGCATCATGGGTGGTGGACTGAAGCGGTCCTTATGGTCCTGATGTCCTACTGTCCAACTTTGGTAGCCTCTCCATGCAAGACAGTACCCCCGTGCACCACATGTTTTGCAGTTGCCAAGGCTTGTTGGCATCCTTCCACAAAGTTCTTCATGCACCGTGCAGCTCTGGCCCTCAGCACTCTATCCTGCGACAAACAGCTTCCTGCTTATTTCTCCGGCAGTGTGGGATCCTTTCTTGTAGTGCTGCATGGGCCTCCTTTTGCACCTTCTTTGTCCATGTGGTGTGGAACTCCTGTGCATGCTGCCTGGCCTTCTGTGGGCTCTCTGAGTTGCTGAGAGCCCCCTTTGATTCACCTTCCTGGGTAGAGTCCACCAGGTTCGTCCTGGTCCCGAGCAGCACCATTTTCTGTTAACTGCAAACTTTGCGTGTGCCAAGGCTTGTTGGCGGAATCCAGCAATGCAAACCAGACTGCAATCATCCATTTGGTGTGGGACATCATCTGCACCAACCAGGAACCTGCATCCGCCTTCTTGGGTGCAGTACTGACTGTTGTTCTTCACCGGTTGTTCTTCTTTTGCACCTTTATCTGGGTTAGCAGGGGCTCCTGGTCTCTCTGGACTCTTCTGTGCTTCTTGGACTTGATCTCCTTCTTCCACAGGTCTTCAGGTCCAGGAATCCAGGGCTGGTGTCTTGCACTCTCTTCTGGTTCTTGCATTATCTTCTTTCCCATGTTCTTGAGTGTCCTAGGAAAGCTACTGTGATTTACTCCTGCTTTCCTAGGCTCTGGGGTGGGTTCTATTACTTACCTTTGGTGTTTTTTAGTACACTACACTTGCCTAGGTGGGAAACCGATATTCGCATTCCATTTTCTTAGCATATGGTTTGTGTTCCCCCAAGCCCATTTTTTAACTATTGTGATTTTCACTGTTTGCACTGTTTTCTAACTGTTTTTTATTGCTATTTCTGAATACTAGTGTATATAATTTGTGTATTACTTACCTCCTAAGGGAGTATAGTCTCTGGTATTTTTGGTATTTGTGTCACTAAAACAAAGTACTTTTATTTTTATAGCACTGAATATTTTCTTTCATGTGTATGAGTACTGTGTGACTATAGTGGTATTGCATGCACTTTGCATGTCTCCTAGATAAGCCTTGGCTGCTCAGCTACAGTAACCCCTAGAGAGCCTGGCTTCTAGACACTGCCTACATTTCACTAATAAGGGATAACTGGACCTGGTATGAGGTGTAAGTACCTTAGGTGCCCAATACAAACCAGGCCAGCCTCCTACAAACATTAACTTTTCTTTCCAATCACATGTGTGGGTTGACTGTCATAGGTATGTCTGGAAGCATCATACTAAGGAGTCACCTATGGTCTAAAGATTAAGGTCACATCCCCTCACACTGAAAGTTGAGAGTTTTACTCCAGGTGTGTCCCTGGTCATTTTCCTTCTTTAATTTCTTTTGAACTTCAACAGTTTAGAAAGGTTCATACTGAAAGGTGATCTCACTCTTTTTAATTGACAAATATATTTTTCTTTTCAATTTTCCCAGGAATATGTCATTCTAAGTATATCTTCATCAAAGCCTAAACAACTCTCCATCTCTATCTCTCTCCTTCTCACTCTCTTTCTCTCTAAATTTCTCTTTTTCAATTTCTTTATCTTACTCACACACCCACTCAGACCCTTAGTCACCTACTCACTGACCCACTCAGACACTCACACACCTACTCGCTGACCCTCTCAGGTCCTTGTGTACCCACTCACAGACACACTGAAACCTTCACACAGCCACTCACACACTCACACAGACACTGATTCACCCACTACGACACTGATGCACCCACTCTCACACCCAGACAGACACTATCACAGCCACTCTAACCCCCAAAGAGACCCTATCACACCTATTCTCACACCCCGAGAAACAGGCTAGTACTAACTCTCGCTGCACACAGCCAAAGGGCCGTGCTCAGCGTGGGATTGAGTGGTGAGGGAGGTTGGCTGCAGGGTCTGGCCACAGCCCTGGCCTTGCAGCCAACCCCTATTGCGCATGGCAGAAGGCCGTGCATGGCGCAGGATTGCATGCTTATAGTGGGTTGGCCTCAGGGCAAATGCCGTGCGTGGCGGTGTTTGCATTAATGTATGTAATTAAAATTACTATACGTTAAAAAAAACATTGAAATTCACTGTAAAAAACAAAGGTTACAGGGATGTTATAGTTACGGAATAGAATTAAAAAAAACATAGAAATTCATTTAAAAAAACAAAGGTTACAGGGACTTTATAGTTAGGCTCACATTTTAAATGTACAAAACCATATAAATTCACCTGTTATAGTTAGAGTTATCTCATGCACCTATAACTTGTGCCCTAAGGTAACTATAACTCATGCCCTCGCCATGCACTGCTAATTACCCCACAAATGACTACACTCATGACATCTTTGATAACATCATTGATAATGTCACTATGACATCTGCAGTAAAATTATGGATCAAATAACTGCATGGCGAGGGTGCGAGTTCTAGTTACCTTAGGGCATGAGTTATAGTGAGATAACTATAACTATAACAGGTGAATTTCTATGGTTTTGTACCATAAAAACGTGAGCTTAAGTATAACATCCATGTAACCTTTGTTTTGTTTTAAAGTATATATATATATATATATATATATACATATATATATATATATATATATATATAAATATACATATATATATATATGGCTGGAGAGAGGAAGAGAAAAAGATATAGATATAGTTAGGTCTGCGTTTCCATAGGAAAGTATTTTTTGTTTTTCTAAAAACTTAAAAAAAGTTTGATCAATCTTCACAAAACTGTCCACCTCAGCTCCTTCCTGGAAAGTTTTGAGGTGATCCATCAAGTGGTGACAGGAAAAACGAGGGTCTCAAAACATGTTTTTCTCATTAATTTTTCCATAGTAAAATTGAACAGCGATGCCAATAAAAAATTACATCAAATTTGTTAGGAAGCTAGATCTTGATCCAGAAAGAGTGCTTTTTGTGATCTGGTGTAAATCTATTCAGTAGTTTTTGAACATTTAAAACTCCAAAAGTTCTTATATTTCACATCACAGATGCTCCGCTGAGTTGACAGATCTCAAGCTGAGATCTGATTGGCTGCCACCACATCAAGAAACATGTGGTGGCAGCCATTTTAGGACTCATGAACCAGTCCAGAGTCCTACAAAAAAACACAACAAAAAGTTGTAAGAGGCAAGGGTAGGGAACCCCCGACCCCCAGGAATAGTGGGATGGATCCATAGGGACCCCACCTTGGGGCCAATTATTTTTTTCTCAAATTTGTCTAGGAATCACAAATCTTCAGTTACATTTTTATAAAACTGTGCAGGTTCCCACGCTATTCAAATAAAACACCCTGGGATGCACCAGGGCCCAGGGACACTAAGGGTAAGCTTGCAGCTTCCCTCCCCAAGCTTATAAGAGGCCCCAGAGACCCCATCCCCACTGGGCTGGCATTTTAAGAAAGGGGAGGGAGGTGCACAACCCCCTCCTCAAGCATCAAAAGGCCTCAGGGACCCCATCATCCAGGGTCGCATACCACATTACAGGGAGGGTGGTGCATGGTAGGAGCCGCTCATGTTTTATTCACTGCTCTGATAAAAAGCACCCCATATTAGGATAGGGCATTTATAAATTTAAAATATATATTTTCTTGCTAGAAGGGACAGGGGCACCCCAAACATCTTTTTAATGTTATCTGTGGGGGTGGGGGTGGCTGCAGGTAGTGCAGCAGCACCACAACAACATGTTATAAAACAGAATAAGCCTTCTGGGTCATTGAATATATGACCCTAGGAGGGATTACTATATATTTTTAAAACACTACAAGTTGGATCTGCATGCTCTTCAGCTGTATGCTCCTCAGCTGGAGAGACTACTAGTGGTTGTTTATATGGCTGTATTTTATGGCCTGCAAAATGTTGAAAAAAACTCAAAGACATGTTAATGTTTTCTTAAAAAGCCTTAATTGAAAAGTTTTCATCACAGTCACTATTATTAAACATTGCGCTGTGTGAATTTGTGAAATATACATTGAATATGGCTAATGGTGGCTTTTTGTCAAAGTCAAAAAGTCAGTTTCATATGTGTTGACGTGCTTTGATAAACCCAGTAAGTGCTACCACTATTACTTTGGTGTTTTCAGGCTTTGACAAAGCCAGTAGGTCTGCCTTTCTTAGAACAACACCTTTTATATTTTTATATAACATACCCAGCCATGGACAGCAGTAGTAGAGGGACTAAGCCAGGCACGCACCCAAGTCCACTCCGTGCCTAGTCAAAGGCAGTGGCCACCCAGAGGGGCTGTGTGCAAGACTGTCCATAGGGCAGGCCCTACGCCCAACCACACCCCATGCATGTTGATGGACATCAGTGATAACAGCAGCACTGTCCCTCTGCTCATGTGTAGGCACATTTTCTGCTCAGTGATGCTGGTGAGTCCTGGGTATGGTCCAGTACAAACAATACTCTTGAGCTTCAACACTGAGGTGGGAGACCATGAATGGCAGTCTAGCTCCATTAGAATCATAGAAGCTAAGAAATGAACTCAGCTGGCTTGTCAGTGGTCATGGGCAAAGGGCACAGTTAGGTGTTAGAGGTCTTCTGTTGCATTCAGTGCAGAAGGACTTTTCTCTTTGCCTGTTGAAGTTTGGAGGCCAATGCAGGTAGGTGATCATCTTTTTCATTCACTCTCACTGAGGCCGGTGCAGGCAGACTCTCATCTTTGGCAGTTGCAACCCTGAAGGCCAAAGCAGCAGCTCCTTGGTGGTGGGTGTCTCAGGTGGTAGTGGCAGCACTAGGCCCTTGGAGTTGATTGCATTCCACACAGCGACAACTTGGTGAATACTTTTTTACACCGCTCATGGGGGGAGCTGCAAAGGGAGACCAAGGAACACTGCAGATTTTGCTCCACTCGCACTCAGTGGAAAGCTACTTCTATGTGACACACCTGAGGAACATGCTGAGCTTCTCCTAATCATCAGCCTCCACTCCTACAGGGCCAGGCACTTGATTTCGCCTTTCCTTGTTCATGAAGGACCTAATATTGGAATAAAGTCTGGGTGGGGCACATATTTAAACACATTTTCTAAACAGGGGATGTTGCTCCACTATCTAAGGTTTCAGAACCAGTTTGAGTTGCTTCTGTTTCAAAATTAATTCCAGGCTGCTCTCCAGACACAGCCTTTGTGCAAAGTGGCGGTTGTCACAGCAGGTATCTATGGGGCTGGCTCCAAGCAGGAGTATATAAAACATGGGCACAATAAACTGTGAGTTCTTTAAAGCTGGCTGCCTTTGCCTTCTTGTGACAGTAATCAGACAGAAATATATTCACCTTCAACAATAGAAGCTGCAGCCCTATCACTTACCCCTACCGTCTACCAAGTAGAAGTGATCAGAAAGAAGCAATTAGCAGCCTTTTTTTTAACAAGGTTTGTTGGAATTTGTAAAGGTAGCCTTTTCTCCGTCTTCCCTCACTGTGTGACACTTTGTCCTCTAGCCACAGGGGAAGCTTTCCTTACCCTCCATCGTGTGCCCATTCTAAACCAGGAGCATTTAAAATAGATCCCACTGTCTCAGTACTCAGACTCACAACACACAGAGTTGTACTATTATACACATACTGCACATGAACTGCATATACACATACACCCAACATTCACATGGTATGTCTTGGGACTAGGAATATCCCTTGCATGGTGTAAAGGCGTGAGTCCTGGAATGAGTGCCCAACTGCATCTATACAGTATACACATAGTTTTAGAGTGTAAAAGTGGTACACCACTAAACTACATGCTCCATTTCCAAGGCCATGAAAAGGGGTGCTCTGGAGAGGACTGCTGTGCAAGCACGCCTGATGTCTGCTTGGCTGTCAGTCTCCCAGAGGTGAGAAGACATCATTTGAAGTCTGAATCTCTTGCTGAAGGAGCTATTTGGCTGTCCTGAAGTGAATAGGAGTCGGAACAACGCATGCTGGAACCACACATGCCTGAACAACGCGGTCAGAATAACGACTGCTATGTTACCACAAATGCTTTTACCACGAATGCCTTAAAAATGATTTTTCATTGTAAAGGCATTCCTGGTAAAGGCATGTGTGAATGGCATGCGTGGTTTCAGCATGCGACTCCCCCACCCCAAACCCTCCACCCCTAACACAATTGTACCCCAACCCCCATCCCCACCCCTAAAAACAATTCTACCACTACCCCAACCCCCACCCCTAAAACTCAAACTACCCTGAATCCCCACCCCGCTCGTAAAACTACCAAGATCCCCCACCCCACAAAAACCTAAACTACTGTGAGTCGGCACCCCACCCCCAAAACTACCACGAACCCCCACCTCCCTAAAACCTAAACTACTGCGACCCCCCACCCCACCCCTAAAGCTACCACAACCCCACCCCCCTAAAAACTAAACTACCCCAACCCCCACCCCTAAAAACTAAAAACTAAAAATACCCCGACCCCCGTCCCTAAACCTAAACTACCCCGCCCCCACCCCAAAAACTAAAAATACCCTGACCACCCCACCCCTAAAACTACAGCGAAAACCTAAACTACCCTGACCCCCCACCCGCCCCTAAAACTACAGTGATGCCCCACACCCCTAAAACCTAAACTGCCCCACTGCCCCACCCCACCCCTAAAACTACCCCAACCCCCTAAAACCTAAACTACCCCGACCCCCCAACCCCTGCCCCTAAAAACTAAATATACCCCAACCCCCCCACTCCTGCCCCAAACCTAAACTACCCGACACACTCACCAACCCCACCCCTAAACATAAACCACTCCAACCCCCACCCCCAAAAACTAAAAATACCCGACTCCCCACCCCCACCCCTAAAACTAAAAATGCCCCGACCCCCTCGCCCCTAAAACTAAAAATGCCCGAACCCCCCACCCCGCCCCTGAACCTAAACCACCTCAACCCCATCCCCAAAAACTAATAATACCCCGACCTCCACCCCAAAACTAAAAATACCCTGACCACCCACCCCACCCCTAAAACTAAAAATACCCGACCCCCCTGCCCCTAAAACTAAAAATGCCCGACCCTCCCCGCCCCCTAAACCTAAACCACCCCAACCCCCACCACAAAAACTAAAAATACCAGACCCCCCACCCCACCCCTAAAACTAAAAATGTTCTGACCCCTCACCCCTGCCCCTAAACATAAACCACCCCAGCCCCCCACCCTCAAAAACTAAAAATGCTCCGACACCTCCACCCGCCCCTAAAACAGCCCCACTTACCTGATCACGTCTGACGACGAAGCCGACTCCCTTCTTCTGTACCTTAACCACACATGTGTGTTGTTCAGCATATGCGTGGTTAAGGCACCGAACAGGGAAGTGGTTGTTAATGAAAGCGTTGTTCCGCTTTCATTGTCCACAACTTCGTTGTTCAGGAGTCGTGGTTGGGGATGTTTCCCTCCTGAAGCACCTAAACGTCTTTCATCCTGCAGTAGGAGTGTGTGCCTCAGGAGTGAGGTGTAGCATTTCCCTGGTTTCGGAGGGGTACACAGAAGAGAGGACAGAGGAGAGTGATCTGCTGGACCCCAATATCTATGGGCTTGAAGTTTATCTGTGTTGGTTCCTGGCAGGAACTGTGTCTCCATATCTGCCATTGCCAAGGCTCATTTCGGTCTTTGATCGTGTATCTGAATGAGCCTTTGTATGGCTGCAACTGTCAAGCATCGTAATGTTGTGAGGACTTTGACCGCCAGCCAACCCTTCTGGATCTATGATCCTGTCAGTGGCGGCGATCTCCTGGCAGTCGGACTGCCAGGGTCGTAATCTGGCAGTCGGACTGCCAGGATTGCTGAGGTCCGACCACCACCGTGAGTTTGGCTGCCTCATGACTCCCAAACTCGTAATGAGGGCCTTAGTCTCCCACATTCTGAAGTTCTGCTGTCCTAAGTACGAAGTTCTATTATCATAGTAGAAACTGTGAAACAGTAATCTGCCTGTGCGTGGCAGCAACTGTCAAGTGTTGTGAACGGCTGGTGCATGGCCACATCTGCCCAGGAAAAATCAACCTGTGTGTGAGCGTGGCTGCCTGGTATGATCAGAAGTCATGACCTAGGCAGCTACCAAAGTCATGACCTGCCAAAGTGTCATCTGGTCCAATCAGGACCCAATCAAGGGTCTGTCAACTCTTGTGTGAGGCCATCGTCGAGACCCTGAAGTAAGAGACAAACACTGTTCATCCAGTCAGGACCATATCAAGCTAGAGCTGCACTCCTTGCACCTCTCAGCTCAGGAACCAGGCAGGAGTGCTTTCATTTGTGGCCCCAGTGTCCACGACTGGAGTGCAGAAGGGCTGCAAGCCAGTGCCCCATCTCATGCTGAGAGGGTGTGGGTGCGCCTTTAGACCAGGTGGCAAGGCCTATCCACAGATTCTGTTTCCATTACAATTGATAAGAACTTTTGAATTGAGACTGAGGGCACTGAAGTTTGGGAGTGATGAAAAATTGCAGCTGTGACTCATGATGGGCAATTCCATGGCACTTGACGTAACATGATTGGTTGAATCAGCTCCCAACAACCTACCTAAAGCGGAGCTCGTTGTTCCAGGAATATCTAGGGTAATAGTTTCATACCAAATAAAGCATTGCAAAAGAGCTCTCATTGTAGGTAGTTAAAGTTTGTAGTCTGGAACGCAGGTTTAGTCTCTGGTGGGAAGCTATAGCTTAGTGAACATATTGTTCAGATGGATACAGCATATTCATACCCGGAGCTCTAGAATGAGCGTAAGCAAGTTGAGAATGCATGCAATGGTTAAAGTAGTTAAAATTCGACTAAATAAGTTAAAAAATTGTGAACCTATAAATGCATCCTCGAGCAAGTCAGTATTACAGACCCAATTGTTTTAAAACTTTGGTAACATCAGTTGTGTTGAAGGCATCAAACACAGCAACAAGCAAATCAGCAAAGTAAGTTGGAAACTGCCTCTTTAAAAGTCCCTGTATTTCTGTTGAAGAATGTGCTTTGTGAAGTTTAAAGATTAAAGTAACATCTTCTGTGTTAAAGTTGCATTACCATTATTAATGTATCAAAATGAATGTTTTTAATATTAATTCTTCATCATTGTGGAACATCAGCGTCTCTCATTGGAGAAATTAACATAACTACGCAACATTTGTCTTTTTTCTACACAGTAAGATAAACATGTCCTTGAGTGAGACCGCACAATGAAGCTTTATTAGCATAGCTACCATTGTTTAAAAGCACATGGTAGAAATGAACGAAAGATGCAGGCACAGAAAGGAACTTACAAGCAAGTGTAGGCTTAGAAGGGTTGGAAGAGTCATGAGTTGGAATTTCTTCACATAGACATGTCACAAATGTGCACAAAGATAAGCTAAAATATACCCGATTCCTATTGAAAAGGTAGTGAATTTAAAAAAGAAAATGTGCTGTATTTTGGAGAAATATAATCTGTATAGGCTCATACCACCTTAAAGAAGTTTGTCTTTGAAAGCCATAGAAATAAAAATCAATAAATAGGGGAAGAAATAAACCCACATTAAACGTGGATCATCTGCAGAAGAAAATTATGTATTCTCTATTTCTTGACTGTAAATTGTCGTTTTCTTAGAGAGAAGTTGCTGTCATGCAGTGAGATTATAAGGCAGAAAAACAGCAGTCTCATTAACAAAAGGCCTTGCTACTTCTAGTGTGTGTCTGGCATATTCCTCTCCGCCAGTGGAATTGGTGGAAGTTTGGCCACTCTGCATTACACTTGTAATGCGGAATTCCGCCCAAATTCCACCAACCATGGTGTGGTGGAGTTTTTTCTCGTGCGTGGCTCGAAAACAGTAAATTGGTGAGCGTGAGCAAGATTTGTCGTTCTCCTGCACTATTTTCGGTCGCTAGGAGGGAACACAGCAAGATTTTTCCAATGCGAGCAGTCACAGGCGGTCGCGAACGTTCACAGTCACAAAAGTGTCACTCAAGTGGAAAATCTACTCTAGCAGCAGCAAAATCAACTCAAGAAGCTGCACCCTTTTGTGCGCCCCGTGGTGCCATTTGCACTGATGTTTCAGTGAGGAATGAGCGCCTGGCTGTAAATCACAGCGGGAGCGGCGCAACATGCCTAAAGTCTATTTCTGCCCATTCGCAGAATTCCATGAAATCTCTCTGAGTTTTTTGGTAACTCCACAGAAGGCCGCGGAGTAAAAAACTGTGAATTCCGCTCAGGCCTAGGCACTTTGTGATATTTAATTATTTGTAATGCCCAACTCAATCATGTTAGGGCTTGTGTTTTAGATTTTCCCTGGTCTAAAAAAGTACCCCTTCCTTAAGTATATTTAAAGCAGAAGATGTGATAAAAGAGATAGTATGGCTGCTTTTGGCTAGAGTTTGAAAAACATTATCTATGACCTTAAAGGAAATCTATAATATTTCTCTGTCAGTCCCCCTAATTCATTCAGCAGCTTCTCTTGCTGAATGGACTATATATTCTTGTACAGATGCCCACATTAATACATCACAATTTTTTTTTTTTTTTTAAATATTTGGACTAAAAATCGGCCAAAGCTATATCATCCTTGATTTTCAACAGATGGTTCTTCACAGTAGCAAGGCTTGATTGTGACAGCCATCTCTGGCACTATTTAAGAACACTATATATAGTTACTGTAATAAGAAAATGATTAGAATATATAGGATCCGGTCTATTAGCTAAAGGGCATGCCGCTTTAGACTACTGGTGTGTTAAATTTGTAAAATTTCCTTTTGTGTAATTATGCAAACTGATGCAAAATTACATATATTTACGAAAAATGCTATATTTTTGTTTGAATGTGTACCTCGCATGAATTTGTGATGCAAAGTTACATTTCACAAAAGAACTGCGAGCAACAGTAACTTGTGTTCTGTTGTTCCTGTGTGTTTGCAGTAAATTTTTACAGTAAATGCCAAGTTTTGCTGTAAGTTTCTACTGGTTTTGCCGTGTAATTACATGAAGTAGCATACTAGCGTAAATTGAGAAATTGCACATAAGCGTAATATGAATTTTCTGAATTATGCAAATTATGCCGCTATAACATACATTTCACCCATGCCTGCTTTATGTAAGAACCTATCAATACATACATTATTATGTATTGGCAAAAAGGCTACTCCATTCCAGTCATACAATATCATATTCATAGGACATTTTTGAGTCATGTCATTCAAATCATAAGAATTATTTATTTGTCATTTCCAAGCTTTAAAATATGTATGATTTCATTTATGACCCAGGGCAACCTTTAAATTTGTCAGACAAGTAGTTTGCTGAGCAATTTCATTGAGAAAGATAAGATCCTCAGGATGTAAACATGCAAGAAACAATGGCCCTCATTACAACCCTGGCGGTCGGTGGTAAAGCGGCAGTACCACCGCCAACAGGCTGGCAGTAAAAAAAAATGGAATCATGACCATGGCGGAAACCACCAACACAGACAGCCACTTTAACACTCTGACCGCCACGGCGGTAGCCCCAGGCATCTCAGCTCCTGTCACAGTCAGCCCTGCTGCACTCAGTGAGGAGGCTATTGACGCTATTGAGAGAACACTCCTGAGATCCCTCCCTGTTGGGCAGTCAACCATACTGAATGCCGTCCAGGTTGTCAAGAGGCATTTGCAACAAACAAATGCATACCTGGAGGGCATTCACTCTGGTGTGGCGGCCCAACAGAGAGCAATTCAGGCTCTGGCCTCAGCACTGTTGGCAGCCATTGTCCCTGTCTCCAGCCTCCCCCCTCCAACTTCCTCTACCCAGTCCCAATCCCCTCAACCCCAGCCTTTCCCAAGCACACTTTCAGACCAGTAATCACCCAAATCAACACACAGAAGTGGCTCAGGCAAACACAATCAACACACTTCATCTCACAGGCACTCACACATGCACCATCCCCATGCAGACACACCAACATCCATAAGAATAACACTATCATATTGTCACTAGGATTGATGAACTATTTCCTACCTAGGCCATAATGTGAGCACAGCATGTTAACCTCTAATTCTGCCTTTCAGGTTCCCCCGGGAGGACCTCAACCCTCATACCTGAGCAAAGGCCTGGTGTCTGCGTTAGCATCTGCATCGAAGCATTCAGCATACAGTCGTGGTTCCCTGGCTGGAATCTCCCGCTTAACGTGTAATGGGACTAGGAGGTGTTTTTATAATAACACAGCTGATGTTATGAGAAAATGTCCCTACGTAAGGATGTGTATTTTCTAAGAATGTTGGAAGTTTAGTCTCCAACATTCTTAGAAAATACACATCCTTATGTAGGGACACACAAAGCACTCCATACATTCATGGTCCACGCATCATGCTCACAGTGTACTCACCTGTTTGTCTGGAAGACCATAGAGTAAAGTGTACTGGGGTAGGACCCCATCCGCCAGTCTCTCCAACTCCTCTGATGGCCCAGGTTGGTCATCATGATCCAGGCGTGCAGAGCTGCTGTCATCACTCTGGTCCTCTTCGGGGGGGGAATGGATGTTGGTGGCACCTCCTCCCCGGTGACGTTGAGTGGGGGTCCTGTGGGGATGTAAATGCAGTGTTATTGTATCTGCATGTGCCATCTTGTGCATGGGTGTGTTTCCCTTTATGGTTGTGATTGCCCTGTCAGCTTTGCCTTGTGTGAGTTGTGATTTTGGGGGCTAGGTGATTCTCTCTAATGTGCATGCTTTAGTGATGGGTGTCCATGCAGGTCTGTGATGGGTGTCCATGCATTGGTGTGGCATGCAGGGCTTGGTTTTGTGATGGGTGGATTGTGATAGTGGGGTATATGTGAGGTGGTGGAGTGATGGGGGAGAGGGTAGGTGTAGGAGTTTGTGATGGCATGCAGGTAGGGTGGGGGATATAATAGTAAAGATTTGACTTACCAGAGTCCAGTCCTCCTGCTACTCCTGCAAGGCCCTCAGGATGCATGATCGACAAGACTTGCTCCTCCCATGTTGTTAGTTGTGGGGGAGGAGGTGGGGCTCCACCGCCAGTCCTCTGTACAGCTACCTGGTGTCTTGCAACCACGGAACGCACCTTCCTCCGTAAGTTGTTCCACCTCTTCCTGATGTCATCCCTTGTTCTGGGATGCTGTCCCACGGCGTTGACCCTGTCCACAACTCTCCTCCATAGCTCCATCTTCCTTGCAATGGACGTCTGCTGCACCTGTGATCCGAATAGCTGTGGCTCTACCCAGATGATTTCCTCCACCATGACCCTTAGCTCCTCCTCTGAAAACCTGGGGTGTCTTTGGGGTGCCATGGATGTGGTGTGAGTGGTATGTGTGAGGGTGTGTGGGATGCTGTGCTGGGGTTTGTGCTGTGAGGTGCATGGATGGTGTATGAGTGATGGTGTTCTGTGGCTCAGATTGAGTGGAAAGGGTTGTGGGTAATGTGGGTGTATGTTTTATAGTGGTGTGGGTGTGTGGGTGTGGTGTGTGTATGTGTGTCAGGTGTGTATAGTTTGAATTGTCCAATGTGGTGTAGTTTTGTTAGTGTGTGTATTTTGAGCGCGCCGGTGTGTACAGCCAATGGTTTACTGCGGTTGAAAGACCGCTGCGGTGATTCGTGGGTCCTGAGACTGTGGGCGTATTTCTGTTGGCGTAACGGTGTGGGTTTTGGTACGGCCAATTTGTCACTGACCTTTGGTCTGGCGGACTTGTGTGTGGGTCTGTATAGTGGCGGATTTCTATGTGTGGGTCACAATAACCGTAGCGGTATACCGCTCGGTCACGGTATGTTGGTGGCTGTCAGCACGGCGTAATGAAGGCCAATGTGTCAGTTCATTTCAATTGCCATCACTTTGTAACCCAAACATTTCTGTCTTGAATAGTCTCGTGCCAATATGGGTTTCCCTGTTCCAGATTGGACTCAAGGAATTCTGGGGGATAAATGGCTATGTGACTGGTAACTAAAATCTTTTTCAATTGTTTGGGATTATGTAAGTGTAGGAAAATACCTCTTCTTATGTGACCACCCCCCATTTTATGTGAACTGGTGCTGCTGTTTTTTGTATTCTGCTGACCAGGCCCCAGTGCTTGGGATCTTACCCCATAAGACCTGTCTAAATTGGCTTTACTGTTAATTGGTATATTTAACACACCTATAAGTCCCTAGTACATGGTACAAAAGTATATTTAGGGCCTGGAAGTTAAATGTCCCTACTGTACACCAGCCCCTTTTATGCCAGACACTGCAGGCACAGTGTAAACATGGCTCCATTTCTATCTGGTAGCCTTAACTGTGGAAGCTTAACAACTGCAATTCTACCTAGCAAAATAAACCCTTTTGACAGGCCTAAACCTTCCTGCTAAATAATGATGTCACCCCTACTTGGCCCTACTGCCCATAATTCAGTGTGCATAGTATATAAAAGTACAACATGTAGAAATGCAATGTTACATATGTCTTTACAGTGAAAAAGCCCCAAAAGCTATTTTTCACAGCAGGAAGGTTTGCTGTTCCATAGGAAAACACTGGGATGCAATATACATATAATAATGGTATCAACCGCTTGGAGACAGTGAGAAATGTAATTATTTGAGTCTATTTAATATTCATTAAAAACCCAATTCATTGTTGAAATAGGATTTTTAATAAATATTAAGGATAAGGAACTTTTAGAAAGTTACATTTCCCCTGCATTAAACCTCTGGAGGATGATTTGCATTGATGTCTAGCTAAAGCCCTATGAGTGCTTAGGCCCCGACTGAGGTGTGAAAACTGCTCCCAAAGGACAAGGCATGGGCTTGTACAGAGGGAGGTGTTTCTTTTCTTCTAGCAGGATGGACATTTGGGGCAGATAACGAAGTTCCTGGGCAGTGACCAGGGACATCATTACCCTCAAAGTTTCAGTAGCCCCAAAATACTTGCTGCTTTCTACTGATGAGGGACTAAATCCAGAAAACATGTTTGAGGAAGTGTGCACCCACCCGTCTTTTGTTTGAAAAGGCTTAGTTGATCTAATGAGCTGATGAGCTCTGGTTGATGCACCTATACCCAGTGAGTGGTACAGGGACCTGAGAAGACTGTGGGCAGCATTTCCAGCACACCCCAAAAGACTTGCTTCTCTCTAGTGATGAAAGACTAAATCCAGAAACATGTGTCTAGAGATATCCAGCACTGGCTCTACTAACAAAGGTTAAAAACTAAAGAGTACCACTGCAGTCCGTGTTGTCATGCACTGCAGTTACCATGATGCATTGGGGCAAACTCAGTGCTGGGATGTGAGACAGTGTGTGCCCACCCTCCTTTTGTTTGAAAAGGCTCCCTTAAGCTAATGAGCTGACAAAGCTCTGGTTGATGCACCTGCACTCAGTGAGCGGTAAAAAGACCTGAGAAGACGTTGGGCATCATTTTCAGCACCCCCAAAAAGACTTACTGTCCCTACTGACGAAGGATTAAATCCAGAAACATATGTGTAGAGATATACAGCACTGGCTGCACCAACAAGGGTGAAGCAAAAGACTACCACTAAAGTAAGTGTTGTCATACACTGCATTTACCATAGTGCTTTTGAGCAAACTGAGTCCTGGGATGTAAGGCAGAAAGGGCCAACCCTCCTTTTGTTTGAAAAGGCTCACTTGAGGTAATGAGCTTACGAGCTCTGATTGATTCACCTGCACCCAATGAGTGCTACAGAGAACTGAGAAGACTTTGGGAAATATTTCCAGCACCCCCAAAAGATGTTCTGCTTTCTACTGATGAAAGACTAAATCCAGAAACATGTGTCTAAAAATATATAGCACTGGCTGCACCATCAACAGTGAACAACTAAAGACTACCCCTGAAGTAAGTGTTATCATGAACTGATTTACCATAGTACACTGGGGCAAACTGAATACTATGAGGTGAAACAGTGAGCTTGCACCCTCCTTTTACTATCTTGAAAGAGGCCTTTCCTGTCCAGGCTAATGTTAGCAGATGCATTGGTAGGTCCTTCCTTTGTTCCCTCTCAGGCAGCCTTCAATCACAGTGAGAAGGGAGCTGCTCCCAGAACTGGTTTGAAATAACCATATAAGAGGGGTTGCTTTTTATCTGGACACACCTCTGGGGTGGGTCCACGGGCTCTTCAAAAAGAGATAACTTTGTTTTCCTATTGGGTTGGAAGGGGTCAGGAGCCACCCAGACCCACAGGCTAGTGCTAGGCATAAATGTGGCACCCCTGGGCACCCTCTTCAGAACACGCTGGAACTGGGAAAGAATAGAATGAGGACTGAACTTGTTTTTTTAGACCTGCAAGGAGACCTGAAGGGTTGGACCAACTTCCACTTTTACCTAGGACAAAGAAGTAGACTCAAAGGGTCAGCTGGCTGACCTTCTGTTAAGCTACAGAGACACCACAAGCTGCAAGAAACCCTTTTCCTGAAGACCGCAAGTGACCAGTTCCCAACTGGTCGTCTCCTGGACCCTGATGTTGGCGTCTACTTGAGTGAGCAATTACCCCTTAAGTCATGTTCCTGAGGACCTTGGACCCTTGGCTTTGTCAAAGTGTACTCCTCCTACCATCCTGAAATACTTGGTACTTAGAAAAGTTTTGACTCCAAAGACCTCTGAAGGACTGGGACAAACTTGCAAAGTCACTCTGACCAATATGCATTGCAGATTAAGGTTTCTCCTGCTCTGAGCTTTCTCCACAGAAGCAAAGCCATTTCAGCTGTACCTTGCTGAGAAGGTATCTAGCAGTGGTGGCTGGCAATTTTAGGAGGAAGGGGGGCGGGCAGGAAGCACACTCACACTAATTCATTCACACACGCACGCACATCCATTCACAACACTCATCAACATTTAAACATACACGCATGCATCAACACACAGATACACACTTACCTTCAGCTCGAAGGTCCCAGGAGGGTTGGGACTGCTGCCTTCCCTCACTGGCTGACCTCCCTGGCCTGAGGATAGGCAGCAGTTCCAACTCCGTCACAGAGTGGGATGGGGTCAGTGAGACTTCTGACCCCATCCCACTCTGTGACGAGGTGTCGCTGATTGACAATCGCCCTGGGCGCTTCAGGGCTTAAACCTGAAGCTCCCAGATCGGAGTCAATGGGTGACACTTCCCCTCATCACCAAGGGGGAGGGCCTTGAGGCACCTTTGCTGAGCCGAGGAGGTCATGCCCATAGCAGCTGTGACCTCTTCAGCCCAGCAAAGTTCAGCTGAGGCAGCCAGGAGTCTGAGCAAATGGCACATGTCTCACTCCTGGCTGCCTGAGCTGAACATGAAGAGTGTCTGTCAGGCTGACCTTTGCTCAGCCTGACAGGCACTCATCATGAGGGGCAAAAGGTGGGTGTGTGTGGCACCTCCTCCCTAAAGGACGGGCCGCGCCTGGTAACTAGCTTTTTGGAGGCCTCTTATGCTACAGCTTGCGGCCCACCAGAGGGCTCCCAGCCAAAAAAACAGTGAATTAATTAGAATGTAGAAAACTTGACCGAGGTAGGCACCAAATGTATCCTGCTGATGAGAGGACTTTCCTGGGTGTGTACTTTGACTTTCCCACCTAAACCAGTGGCTTCAACGGAACCTCATCCAATGCCTATCTGACATCATGGAGCCCTTCTCGCATACAGCCTGCTGCCTTGTCCCACTCAAGGACTTTGATTTCGAGAAAAAAAACTAACTACCAATGTAAAACACCCAATCAGGTCAAATTTAGTTGGTGTTCATCAACTGCACTCCATTGTAATTGTCCTCTAATGCACCTAGTTCTCGGTCGACCACAGACAGGCGACCGTAGTTGATGCTGAATGCTTTTGGGTGCTATTTTCATATAAAACATTACAAAATTCATATCTCCGCTTCCCCATATTGAATTTTTTTCATTTTGGTGTCATTTTCTTAATTAAATTACTCTTTATTTTTATAAATTAGAAAAGGATTTTTATTTTGTTTTGTTTCCTACTTCTAAATGCTTAACACATTTTTTGTCTGTTCTTTGCCATAGGCTCATGGGGGTTCAGCGCAGGTTTAAATTACTAAAACTTTTAATGGACCTAACAAGATAGTGACATTATTATTTGTACTGGACTCCGACCCCCCTCAACTAACAATCCACTTTCTCACAGTAAGTATTAATAAGCTGACGGATCAGATCCATTATCAACACTGAAATATTTGAAATATTCTTGAAATGCTTTCAGCCTAAATCATCCTGCAGTGCTCCCACTATATAAAATTATATATTTCATGTTGGCCATTTGATTGATGAATGTAATGCTCAGCATAATGATGAAAACAAAAACGTTCGTGGTAAGTATGCTCATGCAGATAAGGATCGTCACAGTCCAATGAAGCATAAGAATTAAGACTGGTTGAAATTTCCACTACGCAGGAGTATTCTTGCATAATTTTGTGTTACGCTTGTCACGTGAAATTCCCCAAAATACGCCGTTATGGCACATTGTGTAAGTATACACTGCTTGTGGCAAAATGTTAGCATAAGTGCAGAGGAAAAATGTGAATAGCGAGAAAGCAAGCGGCTGGAGTTTTTGGCATTTGTGTTTTCATCACTACTTTTTTAAAGTGTGAAATGCATCCTTATGGCCAAAGTTGCCTTGGGGGTGCATTGTACGCTAAACTAGAGGGTCAAATGACAGTTTTGCATTACACATTTTTACACGTACTTTATTGTAATTTTCCTGATATGTTGTATAATTATGCAAATTTTAATTACAAATATCTCACACACCACTATAAAGAACTGAGATCATTTAACAACGGTCTGACAACTTGAATGTCTCATGAATTTGTATAAGGAGCTGGTGTGACAATATAAGCCAATAAAAATCACAACACATTCGCTATTTGTACTACTTTGATGGGACCCTAAATTTGAATTGTCACTCCTTCCCAAAGAACATTATCATGCTATGCATATGCAAAAATGTTGACACAATGGTGATCTCTTAACTGTTCATGAAGAGAAATGTGGTTGCAAGACTTGTATAGCAGGGAATGGTAAGGAGTTTTCAGGTAGACGGTGCCCATGCACCATCCTCAAAACAATAATTAGCATTACAACCCACAAAAGGAATGAGGAACATGCGCCATAAATCCTAATGCAGGACATTGGTGGGCAAATATACCTTTTTCAGCCCAGGAAACAGGTAAGCATCGATCTATTATGATGACTGATTTCAGATGACTGTATGAAGAAACAATGGTTCTGTCAGATTAGTTTCTCCAAATAAATTAATTTACTGGAGGCAGATTATGGAGGTCATTATGACCCCGGCAGTCGGAGATAATGTGGCAGTAGTACTGCCAACAGGCTGTCAGTGCTTACCTCCACATTATGACATTGGCGGGTTAGCTGAAGCCAATCCGCCAATGTACCACTCCGATCGCCATGGCGGTAGCAGCCGCCGTGCTGGAGATAACAATCTTCAGCCTGGTATCATGACCCTGCCTACCGCCATGGTTTCCGTGGCGTTCGTAACGCCACGAAAACCATGGTGGTAGGCCCTATCAGTGACAGGGAATTCCTTCCTTGTCACTGAGATGAGGCCCCCCAACACTCCCCAGACACCCCCCAACCCCACTTCTTCCACTCTCCTCCTCACTTTCAACCTCCCCATACACACACACACGCAGACACACACTCATTCACACAGACATACATGCATATATATATATATACGCATGCATTAATTTATTCACGCACACACCGCACACACATCAACACTTACATGCATTCACACACATGCATACACGAACGCAAACAACACTAAACACACACTCGCATTCACACACACACTCACACATACATGCACACACTCCCACACACACACACACAATCCCCCACCCCCCTCCCCTGTCAGAAACCCGACTTACCTGTATCCAGGGGGATCTTCTGGCAGGGGACGGACAGGGCGCTGCTACCACCATCAGCGCCCGCCAACAGAACACTGCCAGGCCATATTATTTGCCATAATACAGCTGGCGGTGGTCTACTGGCATGGCGTTGCTGGTGGTAGCAGCACCACCTTACCACCATCTGCCAGTATGGTCACAGCCGAATTTCCATCCTTCTTGTTGCGGAAATCTGGCTGTGGTCATAATTTGGCAAACGGATGGTAGCCGTTGCGACGGTCTTTTGACGGCCATCGTCGCAGCGTTAGGAGGTTTTTACCGCCGAAGACATAATGAGGGCCTATGTGTCCACATGCAATAAGTCACTCAAAATCCCACACAATCTTTGTTTCAATTGAAAAAATGTATCTCTTCATTAAAAGACAACACCTATCATCATATGCACATAACAGGTGCTCCACATTACAAAGGTGAACAGCGCAGTACTCGTGACTTGTAAAGTGAAATGAAATAAGCGCAGTATGTACAGCATTAAGGGCCTGATTTATGAAAAGTTAGTGCCTCCTTTACGTCATTTTTGGAAGCAAAAGCGGTGCAAACTTACAAAATATAATTGTATTTTGTAAATTTGCACCACTTTTGCATCAAAAAATGACATAAAGGCGGTGCTAACTTTTCATAAATCAGTCCCTAAATGTGGTTGCCAAGAAAGGACGTTTGCAATTTTATAAAGGTGGCCTAGATTGTGACATGAGACATCATGTCTTATGCTCACAAAAAGCAAATCATGCATCACTTAAAGGTTCCTACCTCTGCTGTGCATGGCTTTTGGTTTTGTGAAGCAGAGTTGGCCACAGGTCCTCTCTCGTGGCCAGGCCCTGCAACTACCCATCCATGACCACCTACATTCTATTTGCTCAGCCTTCAGTCCTTCACAGGAAAGGTTGATCAAATGATCTGTTCAGTGATTTGTAGCACCAAGCTCTCCGCATATGATCTACCACATTGCACCCATTGTTTGGGTGAAGACAAATGAAATACAATCACATCCATCAAAAGTTCTTTGATTATGAACTATCCACTTTGTTTTAATTACATACATGCTTATGAGTCCAACCACCAGTTTAGGTTGTTGCATTACCCTTTGATCACAAAGCATATCCCATTATGTCAGAATTATTTATTTATGTCATTAGTGATTTCAACAATACTGTTATTTAAATATTATCAGTGATGTCATCATTGACATCATTTAGCATGTCATGAGTGATGTAATATGTGAGTTCTTAAGCTGTGTATGATAGGGCACAAGTTATATTTGACTCACTAAATTCTAACTGGTGTATTTCAGTGTTTTTGGATTTTTGGATCGTTAGCTTGTTTCTCATTCCAACACCTAACCATAACGTCACCTGAAATATATTGTAATATAGATAATATAATATATATTAAAATAATATAATATCTCTATATAGATGTTTAAATATTTATTTATTTTACATAGTAAAGTATATAGATAATATATATATATATATATATATATATATATATATATATATATATATATATATATATATATATCCCATAGAAGAAGTCCTGCTGTTCTTCCTGTGCTTGCCTGTCGAGGTAGGTGCTCAGAAAAATGGGCACAGGACCCATTTAAAATGTGCTCACATATATATATGTGCTCACATAAAATCAAAATTCCATATTATTAATAATATGGAATTTTGGACATAAATAAAGGACAGTAACCTGCATGGAGTGCCAGCGTTTGAATTTTATGTGAGCACATATATATATATATATAGATATATAGATATATATCTATATATATATATATATATATTAGTTAGGACCACGTTTCCATAGGAAATTGATTTTTTGTTTTGCTAATAAATGAATGACAAAACTTTTTTTTTTTTTAAAGGTTCATCCTGCTCTGCTCCTTTCTAGAAAGTTTAGTGGTGATCCTTGAAGTGGGACCGAGAAAAAGTGGAATGGTCCCAAAAACATATTTTCCACCCACATACCATGTCCCATGGGAACTTTAGCCAATGCTATAGCTAGATTTGCTGAAGGGGATTACACCACGTTTGACAGAAACCTAGATCTTTAGCTCGGAATGTGTGCTTTTTGTAATTTGGTGACAATCTATTCAGCTGTTTTGAAGAAGTTGAGCTTCAAAATGTATACATATCTAGTGATGCTGTACTACCAAGGGAGTTACAAGGGAAAAGAAAACAAATGAAGAATTTTGATTGGCTGGTTCTGCAGGACTGGGACCAGTCCAGCAAGCCCAAGCGCTGTATTGGCTGTCCTTAATAGCAAGAGGAATGTTTGAGCTGCCATTTTAGGACTTGCAGACTCAGTCCATGTATCCTGAAACTTAAAATAAAACATACACCATGAAAGGTTAGGAGTAAACCCTGGCCTTTGAAGGAGGGTCATAGAGGAACCCCTCTTGGGGTCAAAGTGCAAAATGTTGTGTCGCCACAGACTTGTAGTATTTAACGCAGTCCCCCGTGAAAATTGGCGGGAATACTACGAAATTACCATTAGATTAATGGGATGCCATTTGCAGTGGGACTTTGTCGCCTGTGGGGGTTGGATGCTGTGCCCAACACTTCCAATCCACGTTGCTTACAAGCAGTCATCAAGTCTGCCTTTCTATCTATAATTGTTTTCCCACAGCATGGAATTCACAGATTTTGCCTAATTTGTGAACTTG
Organism: Pleurodeles waltl; assembly: GCF_031143425.1. NCBI lineage: Eukaryota > Metazoa > Chordata > Amphibia > Caudata > Salamandridae > Pleurodeles > Pleurodeles waltl. The sequence goes on along the minus strand of NC_090445.1, from coordinate 445,992,040 downwards.
GGGTGGTGGACCAAATATGTTTTAAATCATTCATCAGCGAGCTACATTCTATACACATTCAACTTTAACTGGCAGAACTCAAACCTTTCTAGCTTATGAGTTGAAATGGTGAATATAACTCTACATTTGTATTCTTGATGCCTGCCTCACATATTTTTGAAACAATAATTTTCCAAAAACTATAGCAAAATGTCGCTCTCTGAGTGAACTTCTACTTTCATCCCAGGTTTCATGTAAATCTGCTTTTTTGCTGCGCTGAGAACAAAATTCACTATAGGAGATAATTGAGAAAAGCATAATTTAAAACCACCTTTAACTTGGCATTTTGTTCTTGCTAGGGGTGTACAAAATGTCCAGCAAATTAATCAAATGGTGCCAAAGTCATTACCTAGTGTGACTCTTTAATATATTCCTAGACATGCTCACTAGACTGCATAAGTAATCACGCTGACTGCAGTGTATCTACTGCCCTGCTCACCATGTAGCTCATTTTATTTGTTTATATAGACAATTACTGTACACATACACAATCGCAGAGTCATGTGATGTCATCCACTCCCTTGGGTGCTTTCTACCACTCTGGAGCCACTGAACCATAACAACAAGTGATGGATGGAAAGCTTGAATTGATCTCAGCCATTGGCAATTGCTCAGGGCCACATCTCAGTCTATCATTATTTTGCACTTCATGCAACCAGGGACAGTTTAAGGATTTTGGGGGCTCTGGGCCAAACATATTTCGTGGGCCTCTATTCAGAACAACTTTGAATTCATGATCCAATTTCAGCTCTTTCATGCTCTCTTTAGACAGGTCACTTACAGCGCACAGGCACCTCCAAAATCTGGGTTTACATCTATTATTCAGAGATAGTAACATGTCCTTTCAATATTGTAATATAGCAGCAAATAATCTCTGTGACACTTAAGTGAGATCCTCTGTTTTGAAATAAAAGAAACTTGTTTATTGATTTTGCATGAAACATAAACATAGCATTTCTCTGTAAAATGTGTGTAATAGACTCTCACACATCACTCACATTAAAAATAAATTCAAGCAAAACAGTATGTTTAGCCGAGCTGTTTAAAAATGATTCAAGTTCATCAGGGCAAGACTCTCTGTAGAACAGAGCTGGATCTATGTGAGGGGGGGGGCACATGAAAGGCTGGAGGCCCTGTGCCAGAGCCCACTTTGCCCATGCCTTAAAACGTCTCTGCATACAACCTCACTTTGGACCCATTTATATGTAAACCAGTCTTGACCCTGCACCAATAGGAACAGTCCTGCCAAAAATGCTAGGCCACTCTGGAGACACACTACCTGTGAACATTGCAAGGGTGCTGGATGAGGGAGTCTGATGTCGGTGAGCAGCTGCCTCCCACTCACGCCTCCCACCTCCACACCCTTAACCAGCACAGGAACGGTGACGCTGGCAGTGCTGCCGTCAGGAGTCATTCCAAAGGGTAACTATGGAGAAGAGGAGGGAAAAGGGTGGGGGATTGGGCAGTGGACCAACAGCTTTGTAGAGTATGGAAATTCCTTAACGTGACACTGTGAACCAGGGAACATTTTCCAAGCATTTTCGACTTCCGGTGAAACACTTTACACTGGTGCGAAAATGTGAAAATGGTCTTTTACACCGTCTTCCTGCTCGTGTATTAGGAAATGGAGCAAAGACATTTTGCTGTTTCGGCCCACACTGCACACACATTGTTGCACTAGGCAAGAAAATCATTTGTGAAGCAATAAAAAAATATATATTTCATAAAGTTTCATGTCCATTTTTTATGGGCGTCTCTATAATACTGCTCACCAAAATAAAAACCTAATCCATAAATATCGTTTGTTTAAAAAGAAAAATGAAGCTATTTGATTTTGCTCAGCTTACCCTATTTTTTTATGAGTCACGAAAAAAAAGATTTGTTCTTCGCCTTACTCTGTGAACACAGCACAAGTAGACGAAATTCATTTTAGTCCATTGTCTTCCTTAGCGCAAAAACATCATGATAACGAATGGAAGGAACACAAGCATTGGCAAAGCCAATAGGTCACGGCACTGCAAGAGATATTGGCTTTGTCAATGTCTTTAAGTCATGTTGTGTAGGACCATGGCTGCTATCCAACATGGCTGAAAGTCAGGGAAAAAAGCACCTTGACGCTGCCTTACAACATGGCTAAAAGACATTTACAAAGCCAATAGCTCTGGTATTGCTGAGACCTATGGGCTTTGCACTTAGTAACAGGTGGACAACGGAGTTTATGGATTGGTACAGTGAGCAAAGGACCCATGTCTGAGCATTCCCGTCACACTTATGGCATCTCACCTGGTAGCATGCAGCGTATACCATGGCGACTTGTTTATGAACTAGAAAGGCCAGGTTCACAGGTGGAGGGTGTGTGGTTGTGGGGTTGTGTGCTATGCCTGATGCACCGTGTCCCCCAAGAGCGTGGGCACTGTAACACTGAGGAGTAGAAAGAAGGAGAGCGCAGCAGCATTTCCCTCCAAGTTATATTCCACACTCCACTGTTAGAGACAGTGATTGAGGGGGACGGAGTATTGTTAGTGCTAGCAATGGAGAGGAACGCTTGGACCATGAGCCTGGACAGGTGGAATCCGCTCCAGTGTGTGAGGATTTCTCCTCCTACACTGAGAGAACAGATAAGGGCGCCTGGATTATCAGGGTGCAGGGGAGATAGCTATATTTATAAGGGTGTGGTAGAAGGAGGGTGTCTAAACTGTTGGGGCAAAGAGGAGATCTGAGTCTATATGTTCAGAGGTGGACAGCAGAAGGGGTCAATATTGCGAGGTGTTTAGCAGGATGCGTGCATTTCTGTCCACTTCTTCTGCTGGAGGCTTGCTGCATGTTTGAGGCAAGGGATGTTGTGTTTATGGTTTTGTGTTGTTTGGGGTCCACGAAGTAATGGAAAATAGACCTTTGTGAATGTCCCTTGAATTGTTTGATGACAGTTCCGATATCGCAGTGTGTATTTGTGGGTGCCTGTCCGTGCTTGGGCAGTTTCCCCATTTACGAAGTTGTGATTTTGAAGGAGTGGGCACACACGGTGTTGGAGTGGTGGTTTGGCATAGCTAGGATGGTATGGACCCTAATGCCGACACAGAAACTTGCATCCCTGCCTCTGGGTAGAAAACAGCCAAAACTACTCTGAAGTGAGCCCTCACAACAATTTATCCCAGTGCTACTGCACCTGCTACACTCTGTATGCATAATTTCTCACCTGCTGTGGTCACTCCTTCTCATCGTGCCTTACTCTCCTTGTTTATTTCATTGCCCTCTGCCCGTGAGTGACTTTTCTCTAAGCTTGCCTTCCTTTCTTCTCTCCTGTAAATCTGCTATGTTTTAAACACTAGACCGTACACAGGACTAGACTCCAGAACTCTCCTGAAAATGTACCCGGCACAATTTCCCCAAATGTCCAACAGTTCCAGTTTAACATCACTAGACCTGTGGGCGATGCAGGGTGAGTGGGAAACAGTCTTATTTGAGACCTTACCAAGCAACCAGTATAAGAGTGCCCTAGGAAGCTGAGGAGGATGTAGAAAAGGTGCAACCAGTCTGGATATCAGGGCCATGCAGAGGCCTAGCCATGCACATTGTCCATGAGCTCTCTCCTGATTCGTCCAAAATAGCACGATCGGCCTGAAGGGAAGGATGGTGAATATTTAGAAGGAGGTGAGTGGGAGATAGCAACACCACAGACAAGGGAAGGTGGGTGGTAGGTGGGGAACTACACAAGGGAGCCTGCTAACTGAGATGCACTCCGGTAGAATGCTTCCGTCCAAAGAAAAAAGTATAGCCTAAAAAAGTTAGCGGTGAAGAAATACAAGTAATGCATCCCTGCTCTGGGGCATGGATGAATACAGGATCGGGGGGACGCCTACGGCGCTAAGCACTAATAAGTAAAGAAACGCGAGTGAGACTGGTGCCAACCAGTGGTAAGTATTGGGTGGACACTATGCCCACTATAAGATAACAATACGTCTCGTACGTCAGCGCATGCACTGGCTAGCCAAGACGTAAAAAAGGCAAGGACAAATTAAATGAATCAAAATCCCACAAGAAGTTTACAGAAAATTACAGGTCATTCATGATTTTGGAACCCAAGCTTTGGTGCACCTTTCCTTTTGCGTGCGCTCCACTACTAACGTCCCCTACTTGAAAATTTAAACACACCTACTTTGCAAAGTTTATTGTACTTTGAGTCAGTTTTTGATGCGCAAATAAATATGCAAAGAAATAAATATATAGATGAAATGAAATCACCTCAGTTTGCTCAATTGTCTTCTACATAAGCAGGAAAACAAGAATAACAATGAGGGGTTACCATGGACAGCAGCTGCTATTGCTCACTTGCCATTTGTTGCCCTTGGTGCCCCTGGCATTTCCCTTGCTATGCCTGACATCACAGGAACAGGAAGCATCCATCAGTCTAAAAGCAATATTTACTTTCTCTAGTTTATTCTCCATGCATGCCCCTTTCCTACCAAGGAGAAAATGGGAGACGAAATATTGTACAGAAGGTCATCCTCACAACGCCACTTGGAGCCAGATGTACTAACTATTTCATACCTTTCATAACACTCCAAATCGTTGTTTGCAAACATAAACAAAAAAATCTACTAAGTACTAATGGCAGTTTAGGAGTCAGTACATGTTACCGACTCCTACAATGGATTTCTGTGACCATATACCAAACCACTATTTAGAAGGGATGTGTTGTGGGTGTCAGTCTGAGATGTATCAGTGACTTGCATATGTAATTCCTCTTGCAAACCATTGAAAAGTTACAGACCGCAAGTTGTGGTGGGAGCCCATTCACAAAGGAGAAGGAATCCCTTTTGGATACCTTTCCCTTTATGAATGTTGAAAAAGATGGCAGGGAGAGAAGGCAGTGGTCCATGGAAGCATTGCCAATTCTCAGTGAAACAGGTTTAAAAAAGAAAAAAACGTGTTTGAGGCAGTTTGTTTTCTTTAATGAAAACGGGTTACATTTTTTAGTTTCTTTTAAACACATTCACAGACAAGGTTCTCTTCTGACCCTTTCAGGCCACCATCCCTGTGATTGTGGCCAAACGAGAGTGAGTTGCAATTTGCAATCTACCTCATGAATATTAATTAGGTAGACCCACTCTGATTCAAAATTCTGAGAGTTACCTGGTACATAGACCATTTTGAAAATTCAAAACTGTGAATTTTGACAGTTTTTGAAATAATTTTATACTACATCTGGCCCAATGAATAACTGAACGAGAGAAACTGGTAAAAGCGTGCAGTAGGGTAGCAATGGCGTTGGGGTGTGCAGGTGGAGCCGGTGCTCTCGCTGCATCTGGCTCTTGGTGTCAAAGAATGTGTGTTGGAACTTCCTTGTTCCCTTGAATTTTATTGAACCAATTTAGATGATTGCAAACTGCAAAAGAGCCTTTTCTCCATTTCTACATCAATGCTCCTTTTATTTAATGTGAACATAGTAGAATCTGGAAAATAGGGATAAAGGGGCCTTTTCACAGAACCCTTTGTACATGTTAGTTGAGCTTAAGTGAGCAAATGTGCAATCTATGTACAACAAAATCTCGATCCTAAATCAATTAATTTGTATAGTTATTGTCATAAGGAAGTAAAGTTGTTGTTGGGATGGGCAGGTGAAGTCGGTGCCCTAGCTGCAGTCATCCTGTCCCCTTGTCGTACCACCATTAGCTGTAAATGGTACAGCAAACATTCTGGTAAAACATCATAAAGATTCTACCAGATTAAAAATAGATTATTGCTGTATGTCTGAGTTTCACGTTGGTTCATTGGGTTATGTCACTACATTGACACCAATTAACAGTAATAATATCTAAACAGTAATTTTTCCTCATCTCCAGTGCCCTGAAAATTACAGTGAGTGAACCAAGTGATGTCAGTTTGTCCCGTGCATTGTATATATGGCCAGTATTGTTGGCCTATGTGGAGCAACAATATTGTCAATTAAACCATGATGTGAGGTTTTTATACAGCGGACATTTTGAACTGAAATTCTTCCGGTGCTCTGTTTTGATGAAATTAACATGAGGCACGGTGACTTAAAGTGATTTTCAAGCGACCACACAATTTGATCAGTTGACAAAAATGAATTTTATACCTAGTTTCCTCCGTTAAACATTTTGCAATTAATTACTCGATTGCTATCTCCTTCTCTAAAGTATAATATTTTGTGTTTAATTATTTAATTGTCTAAATTAGGGCATTACGTTCAATAAATGCAAGTATCACATGTTAATTCAGTCTCTAATATATCAAAATGTATTCTATTTGGTTGATGGGGGAAGGCTGCAGAGACTGTGTCAATCTTGCTATCCAGGCTTCCTTGGCTTGCCCACCTCTAAGAAGGAACTCTGGATTTTGAACACTACAATACACGTGTAGGCCAATGTCACGTTTTAAGTGAAATGTACTGGCTATTTTCTCTTTTAGATAAACAGGCAGGACTCACAATTGTCTATTTGGTGGCCCCGCCAGTTTTATATGTGCCACCACCACCCCATCCAGTGTAGGACAGAGGCTTTGCGTTCTTCTAACCGGGTGGTCTTGATCTACGGCAATGCTCCGAGGTCTACAGTGGCGCTGAGCTTCAGCCCATTTACACTCTATGGTACAAAACTGGTAGCAGAAAGTGCTATACAAATTATTCATTTAAGATAGCTCAAAATTAATATAGTTTCCAGTTACTTGTCTAGCTCCTGACCCTGTTGGGTGACCAAAATTTTAAGGCCAGAAACCGGGACATTTCACACAAAAAATAGGACTACAATTTTCCTTCAACCGAGGGCACAGAGTAACAGCGCTCATCAGCACAGAATTACAGAAGAGCCGCTAAGAACACAAATAAAATGTGATTTTTAAAGTCAGTATAATGCCTGATAATTAAATTGCTTTCTGATAACACTTGCTAACTATCTTTTCTCTGGAAAATAAAAAAACATTTTCCACAGTTTTCAGGCGACCCTCTCTAAAAACCTGGACATGAATTAAATTTCCCGAAATCTGCCGGGACAGCTGGTGAAAAACAGGGCCGTCCCCGCAAATCCGGAACGCCTGGTCACCCTATGACACTGGCACGTTCCATTTTTGGCAGATGAAGGACAGGAGACGCACAGAAGCGGCACGTGACAGTTGCAGCATTTAGCATATGGGGGGCCTGGATTAGTTCACAGGTGTGCCGATGCCACTGTTGGCATTTTAGCTACTAGATTACATCTCTCCCTAACATGCGCTGAAGAGGACGGTAAAATAAGAGCGCACCTCCCCCCACACACATTAGCACCGCCTATGCCCATCTCAGCTCGAACCCCCGGCGCACGGCTGCTTCATCAGATGCTCTGACAGGCGAGCAGAGCTGCAATTACCTCTCCCAGCGCTGGTCCCATCTGTCTCATTTGCAGGGGGCCTCACCTGACAGGTTCAATGCAGCAAAACCATTTACCATGTGAGCAGAAGGAACAGGGCTGCCGCCGAGCCTGCGCCAGCCCCCACCCTTTTCATTATATGTGGAGGCGGCACCTGCAGGTCTGTGGCTGGGCCCACCCTGGATATTATACTGCAGGTGAGGCCTGCTGAAATGCACACAATACTTCAGGTGCAGTCCTCACCAAGTGGGCACAATAATCCAGGAGAGGCCCGCAGGACTGAACACAAGACTCCATGTGAGGCCTGTAGAGCAAGACAATGTTCCTAGCGAGTCTTGAAAAACTGGTTATAATGTACCAAGTGAGGGCTGTGGTTATAATGCACCAAGTGAGGGCTGTGGTTATAATGCACCAAGTGAGGGCTGTGGTTATAATGCACCAAGTGAGGGCTGCCGATGCTCTAAATGACTCCGTAGAACTGGGGACAATACTTTAAATGCGACCCGCAGTAATACACACAATACTCCAAGAGAGGCTTGAAGGACTGAACACAGTATACCGGATGAGGCCTGTAGAATAAGACAATTATTCCAAGCGAGTCTTGAAGAATTGGTTACAGTACACCAAGTGAGGCCAGCCAATGCTCCATGGGACTCCGAAGAAGTGGGCACAATATTTTAAGTGAGACCTGCAATAATAGACACAACACAATACACCAGGAGAGGCTTGAAGGACTGACCGCATTACACCAGGTGAGTCTTTAAGAGCTAGTTGTTGTACACCAGGTGCGGCCAGCCAATACTCCAGATGATACCATAGAACTGGGCACATACTTAAAATGGGACCTGCAGTAATGCACACAATACTACAGGAGAGGCCTGAAGTGCTGAACACAATTCTCCAGATGAGGCTGTAGAAGACCACATCATACTCCAGGTGAGTTCTGAATAACTGGGTGCACTATTACTAGTGAGGTCTGCACAATAAACCAGATGAAACATGATTCTGTAGCTGATCACTATAGTACGGAACATTATGCTCCAGGTGAGGCCTCCACAACTGGACATGATATAGGAAACGGCAGAGGATGCACAATGCTTCAAATGCTTCAAATGTTTCCTGAAGAACAGGAGACGATAATCCACATACCCACAGAACTGGTCACTGTAACTTGTGCGAACGGTAACTTGGGCGAAGCCTCTGGAACTGACTCAATACTCCAGATGCAGAACATCCACCACAGGCAGAAATGAAATTGTGTGCACAAGGTGTGTGACAGCCACTGTTGAGAGCTTTGAGTGCTGCTCTAGGGCATGACAGACTGGAAAGAATGAGGACACGCACAAACATAGATCTTGGCCGGTATTCAACCACTCTTTTTTAATTAAGTTATTGGGTGGGGTTGGGGCATAATTCTACTCAAGCAACAACCACAGTTCTTTTCAGAGTGAAAAGCAGTCCCCTAATTAACCTGTGCCTAACCCTCTCATAGCTTGGCACAAAGGCTTAGAGGCAAATGTGTAAAGTATTTTATGCATTACACTTTATGCAGAACACAATCAGCAATAAAGTGAAAACACAACACAAGAAAATTCCAACACAAATCTAGAAAAATAGATTCAACTTTTATAAATAATTTAAGATCAAAACAACAAAAATCCAATTAATTGATCCGGAGTATGCAATTTTAAAGGCTTTGAAGAAAAGTAATAAGTAGAAGAAAGAAGTGCCAATTGCTGTTATCTCTTGCATTGGTGCGGGCCCTAGTCACAAAGTCAAGACGATCTGCAGGAGTGCTTTCTGGATACAGGGCTGAGTTCAGTCTACTGTTAAAGTACTGTGTGTCCTGGATGTCGAAATGCAAAGTCTTTCTGTTGGCTTGCGCAGCTTGGACATTGAGGAGCCGTTGACAGGAGCTTGCAGTGCTAAGTCCTGTGTCGAGATGCATCGAGCTGAGTCGATGCTGTTTAGCCACCAATCAGAAGCTTCGGTGCGAGTGTTGAGATGTGTCACGTTGTGTCAAGGCCAATGAAGCCGCTGGTGCTGCATGGACTTGTGCCACAAGGTATTGCACTGAGTCGAGATGCAAGAAACTGGGCTTGTTGTCAACGTTTAAATACGCCACACTGGGTCTGTGCTTGAAAAGCCACCACACAGGAGCTGTGATGCTTGGTCTTGCACTGAGTTGGAGCGTTGAAATACATTGTGTTTGAACAGTGCTTGCAGAGCAACCAAAATGAAGCTGCGACGCGCAGCCCTACACCACAATGCATCGAGTTGCATCAGCGCAAGGAGCCTGTTGTGTCTCTCTAGCTCAGAGTAGGAGGCCAGCCAACTCTCTCTTGGAGTCACTCTGAAGTTCCTTCTTCCGTAGGTAGCAGGGCAGCAGAGTTGTCCTTCTTGCAGGAAGAGCAGCAGTGAAGCAGAGCAGCTGGTTTGTCCTTCTTGCAGTACAGCAGCAGAGCAAGGAACAGAGACATAATAGTAAGCACAACAATATTGTGCTACATAAATATTGTTTCAAAAATATCGATGTCAAAAATATCGTCACAGATACTTATAATGGTAAGTACAAAAATATCTGAACAAAAATATCGTCCACACTAATATCGCAAAAAATAGTACAAATATATGGATTCTAGTTATATATATAGAATAAAACAGTAAATCTTAAATAATTTAACATATAACATTAATTTAATGTAAATTAAATACATTTAAATAATAATAAAAAGTAGATATAAATGTATACTAATATTAAAAAGACACATTTATATGTTCAGATATATGTATGTAACTTAACGCTATTAATACAAAATATATTTTAATTTATATTAAAGTTTTAAATTATTTTTTTACATTCACTACAGTTAAATCATAAATATATAAATATATGCATAGTTATATATTTAAATGAAACATACAAATATTAAAACGCAAGTGCAAAACTTCAAAATAAGCTACCTAATTAATTAAATATAAACAAATATAAATTTAAAAAATGAATACAAAACTACAAATGTTAAATAAACAGATCTATATATAAACAAATAATATAACATTTAAAAAATAAACATATGTATGTGTACGTATATATGCATGTGTATATATGTACAATATTAAAAATAAGTATTTAAATCTAAATATAAAAGATACACTATTACTACTCCAGTCTGTGCGCCTTAGGGAAAGTGTTGGACTAAGGAGGGGTAAAACTTTCTATTCTCCCTCCTGTCTACTCTACAGTAGAGAAAGCATTAGACTTCTGAGTGGTTAAATTTAGTATTTCTACTCCAGTCTATGCAACAGTAGGGAATGTTTAGAAATTCAGATTTGTTAAATTTATTTTTCCCACCCCAGTCTGTGCAGCAGTAGGGAAAGTGTAGGATTCCAGAGATGTGATATTTCCTATTTCGAATCCAGTATGTCCAACAGCAGGGAAAGCATTAAAATTCAGGGGGCTAAAATTTACTATTCTCACTACAATCTGTGCAACAGTAAGAAAAGCCTTGGATTTAGGAGGGGTTAAATTGACTAATCCCATTCCACTCTACTCTACAGTTTGGAAAGCATTGGACTTCGGAGGGGTTAAATTTACTATTCCCACTCCAGTCTGTGCTACAGTGGGGAAAGAGTTGGACATCGGAGGGGTGAAATTTAGTATTCCCACTCCAGTCCACTCTACAGTAGGGAAAGCGTTGGACTTCGGTGAGATAACATTTACTATTTTAACTCCAGTCTGTCTGTGCAACAGTAGGGAAAGCCTTGGACTTCGGAGGGGTTAAATTGACTATTTCCACTCCAGTCTGTGCATCAGTAGGGAAAGTGATGGACTCCAGTGGGATAATATTTACTATTATGTATAATCCAAGGCACTTGTATCAAATAAATGTAGTCATTGTCCGTATCCTTGTGCTCAGCAGATCCACTTGTTTTTATTGTATATAATCTTCAAATCCAGCCAGCCCAGCCAACACGTGTTTCGTCATGCGAATAATACTCACTTTGACTTTGTCAAGGCTGAAAATCAACAAAATTCAATTCAATTGTAATTCCAATCAAAGCTAAGATTCACACTGGATATCACCAATCTCCATTACAAAGGTGGTCAAAATGTATAATAATTACTTAATATTTAAAGAAATCCATTAGTGTGCTTCCCCAAATAATTTAAAATAGAGGTTGTAAGTGGATTTAAAATAACAAACACAAAATGGTGGGTAGTGTGCAAGCAAATCACTTTTATAGTGTCAACAGAAGAGAAACACTAGTAAACAAAAAACAATTAGAATATTCCAATCGTGCTGTGCCCATAAAAGTGAAGTACATGCTCCGATCACTTAATGTGCAATTATAATAATGTCTACTATAGTACCGACTATACCCTACATGCTATTACTTGCCTTTACTCAAAATATCAAAAAGACAATCCTCCCAAATGCTGCCATATCATCCTCATAATCTTCTTCCTATATAGACATAAACTGATATCGGGAACAGGAAGATAATCGAAACAACTGAACTTTTTCTAATAAACACTACTCTTCGCGTAAAGCATAGGAAAGCGAGAACCACCTATTTGCCCCTTACTGGTATAATGTTGTGTTCATTACATAGAGTGGCATTCCAAGCAATCCTCTAAGTTCACATTCTTCGCCTTTCTCATTTATCTAGCGAACATAAACAAAGGACTAAAACGTTGTAACATATCTGCATATTAAAAGTATAATCTATTTATCCTGCGTGCATTTCATTTTAAACATATATCCAACATAGAAGGTCACATGACAAATTCATAATAAAAAAAAAAAACATACCTCCTAAGAGATCTATGTCATGCTCATCAATTAAATCCCTTTCCAAACCCCCGTTCAGATATAACTAAACATCTCATATAGGTACAACCGACAAATTGCATTTAGCCTAAGAAAGATAATGGCTTATAGTGGCCACTAAATGGGAAGCTGAATTGTGAGAAACGTGTTTCACCCAAAATGCGCTTACCGGTATCTTGCTGTATTAGCATGTGGGTCAGCGTTCTGAAAGGCGTGTACGCGTTAAGTCAACAAACTGACTCCATCTTTACCTTGCATATCAATAGGCCAAGAATTATCATAGATAACGGACTACAAAGTCATGGAACGTCCGCCATCTTGGAGATATAATCTATTCGTGTCGTATGCAATGATTATAGTTGTAAGTATCCACCCTCAAAAAGTAGCGAGACGAGTTTTGTTAGTTCTCAACTCGCTCGCATTGTATAATCAGATCTAACTAAACACCTCACACAGGTACAATCAATTTTTTTTATTTAACCTGAGAAAGATAATGGCTTATAGAGACCACTAAATGGAAAGTTGAATTATGAGGAACGAGGTCCACCCGTCATGCACTTACCAGTATCTTGCTGTATTAGCATGTGGGTCAGCATTCCAAAAGGCATGTACGCGTTAAGTCATCTAACCCGTCTCCATCTTTACCTCGCTTATAAATAAGCCAAGAATTAACATAGACAACGGACTACAAAGTCATGGAACGTCCGCCATCTTGGAAGTATAATCTATTTGTGTTGTATGAAATGATTATAGTTGTAAGTATCCACCCTCAAACAATAGCAAGGTGAGTTTTGTTAATTCTCAACTCGCTCGCATTGTGTAATCATCAAATTCATAATTGTCCATTGTTGCAGTCTGAACTATCAATATAATATATTAATCTAATTATCAATGTTAGTTAATTGCTAACAACGCCCTGAAATGAGGAAATGTATATCATAATCCTACACCAAGATGTCCTATTTAATTGTATTCATATGTGTCAAGAAATTATTATATATAGAGACAGAATTAAACAAAATTCTCAATAGCCTCAAAATAAGCTGTGGCCATGCATCATTGTTCTATCTCTTTAATATTCCCCCACTAAATATGTAACCAGCACGTTTGGAAATTCTATTTGTAATAATTGATTACAATTGGATAGTCAATATAAATTACGGAGTAGACTCAACCAGTGTTTTTCCTCTTATATATATAGTATTCAAAATCGATCACCGTCTATAAATTCTTGATCCTTATAATCTTTAAGTCCTCTTCCATCAAAACCGTAAGTCAGAACAAAATATCCACTTGTTTATTAACGTAGTCTCCCAAGAAGAATTCTAATTCATGGTTAGCATTCAGGCACTCTTCTACTGCTCTTAATCTCGGAATCCAAATGCATTCTCTCCTTCTGAGATGTAATTCTCTATTGCCCCCCAGGGGTCCTTTTGCACTTGTTCTAAACCAAAGAATTCAACGTTTTTAATAAGTCCTTGCCCTGAACATTTTTTCATATGTATCACAATAGGATACCTAGTATCCTCTTGTCTCAAAGCTCTATAATGTTCACTGATTCTTAATATTAAGGGTCTAATAGTACTCCCCACATACATGCAGTTACATTTACATATAATAGCATATACTACTTAGTGCTGCATTGCCGCCAGCTCATAATAGAGCCCCCCTGTGGCCCCCTGCACTTGTTCTCTGCCAGCCTTTTCATGGTGGTTGAACTGCCATGAAAAGGCTGGCAGAGAACAAGGCTGAAATCAGCAGGGCTGCGCTGAGTTCAGCGCCGCCCTGGTGGATTAAAACCTGCACCGCTGTCAGCCCGACGGGATCTGAGATCCTGACGGGGATGGAGGTAGGTTAGCGGGTCTGCTCGCCAATCTCCTAATGTGGCGATCGCACCGCCTCAGCCACGGAGGTCCGACAGCCACCACGAGACCGCCAGTCTCATAATCAGATCCTATGATATTCCACTCAAAACCAGGAAATCTAGGGGCGGCCTCAAATCTGCAAAAAACATGGTGCAACAAGGGACTGAACAAACAGAAATGGGTCATTATGAACGCTGATGACACACATTGATGATAAACACAAGAGTTGATGCAAAAGACACAGAAGTAGCAACAACACTGCTATTAGCAGAGCCATAAAGGTAGGTGTGCCTGATACAACAGTCATGCCCCAAACCAGTCAAAGAAGATCGTCAATATATATCAGGCGTTGATGAACCCTAACACCCTCACAAACCACGTTTGACACATCAGGACTGCAAAGCCTTTTTGCTATTCTTGAAATACAAATTCTGAAAAAAAGGGGTCCACCCCTTCAAGTTATTACTGTTGCCCGTTCCGTCCTTCGTCCAATCTCCCCTCCAGAGTGCTTTTACTACATCACACGCTATAACCGCCGAGGTGTTGAACAATTTGGCGATCAAAACATGAACATTTAATATGCCCATGAAGCTATGCACAGCTGTGTAAAAGAAACACTTCTTCCATTCGCTACACGGCGACCCCACTTCCACATGTCACAGGTTGCTGAGAGTTTCAGAGCAGAGTTCGTGACGTCACTTCCATGATCAACATCTCATTTCATACTGGCATCATGACTCTATCGTCACACATCTACTCAAGACAGCACAACTGATCTGAAAATATTGTTCAACTGCTGGCCCATCTGTGATCATCTTTCACGCAGCAATGTCAAGAGAAGATAATAATCATTGGCAAAGCCAATAGGTTTCACCTATGCGAAATCTATTGGTTTTGTCAATGTTTTTTTACATATTGCACTGCAAAGTGCACTGTGTCGCAGCCAGCCTTGGCCACGTTTAATAGTGTTTTTAAATGTAGGATGTGTTAAACAGCTGTCCACGCTTCTGTACAATATGTAAAAAACACAGATCGGTGGTTGAGGGGGGTCAAGCAACATGAGCGAGGAGGGTGGGAAAGACCGGAGAGTGGGTGAGATTGGTGAAACCATGGGGAGCTGGAGGAGGGACCAACAATATACACTAATTGGTGCAGATTCAACACAAGCGGACTTTTAAAGAAATTAACAGTATCAAATCAATAACAAAAGTAAAAATGTTTTCTCCCACAACTAGCATGCAAGGATTAAATATTCGCTGACTCAGATGTTATGCAACCACGTGTGCATTACAGGCAGTCACTCGCAAAGTGTTATTTATCACGCTCGATATTGACTTGCTTCCCTCTCAGGCATGTAGAGATCTATGCGCACGCCACCCAGTAACTTGCATTAGAATGCATTCATTGGTGTCATGTATGTCAGATGCTACAGTCAAACATACAAGGACTACAGGTCCCAAAATGGCCTGGCAAACGAAAGGCAAAAGCGAATAATGGGTTTCGCTTACCAGATGATGCCACCCAAGGACATAATGCTCTAGGTCCTGGACTTTTCTTTTACAAAGCACTAGTTTCATTTGCGGTCATTCAGTTGGATCGACTGATGCAACCATTTTGTAAACCACTTAAATGACCGGGCTCTGGCCTACCAAGCGACACAAAAACATTGTAGCTACAGGGACACACAAACACACATCATGCACCGAAGTCCTGTAAAATAAATATATGTTAGCAATGTTTATTTTCTGTGGCTCGCACGCAGGCACCTCATCCAATCAGAGCCGACTTTGTTGCCTATTTCGTGAGCTGTCGCCAATCACTCACCTTTCTGATTACTAAGGCACGTCTTTGAAATACTGGGAGAGGGGATTGAAAGCATTGATGCTGTGTGCACAGTTCCCAAAGCACTACTGGGTGCAGTACTCTGTGAACTCACTGACGGAAAAGAGAGGGGAAAACAATATTCTGAAACATTAAAGAGGCAAAACTGAATACGGAGTTAATGAGCAAAAGACCACAACCAATTTCTTTACTTCAGACTCCTTGTCATGCAATGAAAGAGCTGTCTGCACTTAAGCAATTGCTATAAAGTCATTAGTGTGCTCACAATGCATAACTCCCCTTTCTAAGCATCTCAAAGACATGCTCTGTGGTTGTTAAATGTGCATTTCTGTTTCACGGCGAAGTTGAAATGATGCCCAACTACTTAAAGCTTCAGAAAGTTTAGAGCAACTTGCACTGACCCAATTATAAAGTGAGGAACATGTCTAAACTATATTACTATATATAACAATGAAGCACAGTGAAGTACTGTGAAAACAACAGCGTGAGGGGACTTGTGGTAGCAACGACAAGAGGGAGGATGGTGGCAAAAAATGTGCAGTGGGTGATAGCAGGGTGGGTTTAAGAGTACGACAGTGGGAGAAGGGAGGGTTAAAAAAAAGCGTGGGGGGACCTACGGGGTGAATAGTGGGAAGGTATTGCCAAGGACAGCAGGAGAAGGGCGTGTGAGGAGAGGGACTGCAGAGGCAATCAGTCAGTAGGAGTGCATGCTGAAAAATGAAAAAGTACTTCCAGGAGCCTGCAGTGGAAGGACACTGGCCACCGGAAGCAGTACTTGGTCGAGGCTCCACTACAGGACTGAAGACTCGAAGCCCAGGAGGAAGACAGAGGTGAGGAGGATGGACTGACCGATAGGAAGCAAGGAAACAAGAGTGTTGTGGGAGCTAGTCAATGGTAAGTAAAAGCTAAGTAATGGGTGGGCTCTAAGCCCCTTTTAAGATGTTCCTTTTAAATACAAGAGATTTTGCAAGCTCCACAAGATAACTCCATGAGTCCATGGAACTTTGCACCACCATCAATGAAGGTTCAGGCCCATAAGAGACACTGAAGCCACCCTTGTCATTAACTGAGACCTTCTGCTGTCCTTGAAGGAAAACAAGAACTCATCTATAAGACTCTCAGCAGCCTTTGACATTGGACCATGACATTGTGCTGAGAAGAATCAAGAAGATGGCCGGTAGCGCCAGTTCTGCTGTCGATGGATCCGTTAGTTTCTTTCCAACCTCAGTTGATGGCTCCGTATTGGAACATTATAGTCTCCATCACACAAGGTGTTTTCCAGAATGCTACAAGAATCCTCCTTTCTTCCCAGCTTGTATTCCAGTCTCCTCCCATCCCCACTCATCTCCTCACCTCTTGCTCCTCTCGCACTCCTCTCTCCTTCCCTCGCATAGCCTGTCATCTCGCTCTACCCTCCCCCTTCTTTTCTCCTCTCGGCCCTCTTGTCTTCTCCCTTCTCTCCTTCCCATTTTTACTCATCACCTCTTTTCCTCCATTCCTCTCCTTTCCATTTTTGCCTATTGCTCTACTTTATCAGAAGCTCTTTGTCTTGTATTCTCGCCCTGCCACTCCATTCATGATAGGCTTTTAAGTTCTCTTTTTCTCTTCTCTCTCCTTCAGGTCCTTACTTCACTACACATTCTGTCTTCTTTTTCAGCATGTACCTACATCTAACCTAGACTCCCGCCTCACTATTTCTTCCTTCTTACTATGTTCCCCTATTCATGACAGTACATCTGACACGCGACTAACTCTGCCACAGGCCTACCAGGTCTGCCCTAAATTCCCCAGTTCCCTGCTGGCCAGGCCTCCTTTGCACACCGGTGGACACATTCAGGCGGCCTCTGTCACCTCTGATTTGCCTCCCGGGACAGCGCATATGGTAGTCCACACAAGGGCACCCTGGCTTCAGCCTGGAGTTCGGTGGAGGAGGATGAACCACTAATTTCTGTACGGGGGAGTCAGAGCCTGAGATCCCGCCACATTTTCTCAGCAGAGGGAGGGTGATGGTGGCTCAGGACAGTGTTAGCGCGGCCTGGATGGTCTGCTGAGAATATTGATTCGGTTTTCTCTCTGAAAAGACAGACCCTATTTGGCTCATGTAATGGAGACAAATAATCAGTGTCTTGCTCTGGCCTGCCACAGAGAGTAGAGGAATTCAGGGAGCAGAGACCTAAAATGAGAAATTAAAGTCTGTCTGTAGCCATCTCTCAATGCGTATCATCATCTCGCTATAGCTCCCCTCTCATTCTGTCGGGTTCACTTTTTCTACCTCTAGCTCAGTCTCGATTTCAATGCTTTGTTCCCCATTCATTCATTCATCCATCCACCAATTTGTATCTGTGCATGCCCATACATTCTTGCGTGTTTGTGTGTAAACATTTCAAAAGTCCTTTTCACTGGGTGTTAACGTTACAACAATTGCAAATACCAATATCTAAAAACCGAATAACCGATATACACTAGTCATGATTTTTTTGTTTTGCTTAATAAAATGTTTTTGAACAAAACTAATGACACAAAGCAATAGAAAACTCACTATAACTAACACCTTGTGTCAGGTTGTGTTGTGTTGCGGTATGTTGGTGGTAATTCAGAATGAGGTAATGTTCCGCTTGTCCAGCCTCCCCATCAACTGGGTCAAGTCGGAGTTATTCCCCCTCACTGAGGCTACTGTGTGCTGCACACTGGAATTCCGGTTTGCCTGGTGTGATGAGACCGTTAAATATTTGGGCATCACCCTACACAAGCAGAAAGAGATGGTGGTGCAGTTAAATATCAGCCCGGCTGTGAAAAGACTCACCACACAAATCGAACGCTGGATTAAACTGCCACTCTCCAAGGTGGGCAGAATTGCTATTGTTAAGATGGTTGTTCTACCCAGCTTTTTATATCTGTTTAACAATATTCCCTTACCTCTGATGAATGACTTTTTCGCCGCAGTGAAAAACCTCCTGGCACTGCTGATCTGGGTGGGCCGTCGGCCCAGAATCAGGTGGAATCCTTTACTTTAACGCTGCCCTAAGGCAGTGGGGGCTGGTTCGGGGTACTGGACCTGCAGCTGTACTTCCTTGAGGCGCAGTACCAATTCGCATACCACTGGTGTCACCCAGATGTCCGTGTGCCTTATTTGAGGCCAGGGAGAGAGAGAGACCAGGCAGGGATACCCCGCTGTCTGCTCTTCTTTCCACTGGGCAAGGTAAGAGTCCCTGTGGACATTCAGACCCTGTCGACGATTTGTTGGGCTTGAGGGAAACTGCTTGGGTGGGGGCTCACTTTACTCCTCAGAGGTCCCTCTGCTGCACAACCCATGCTGCCCCTCACAGGGAAAAAGAGCAATACACATTAGCATTCTTCCATCTAAATATTTTGTGGGAATCTGTTCACGGACGAGCAAGATATCACCCAGGTTGCCGACACCCATTTTAGTGACCTACATGCACCATTTCATACTGCGACAACTACTTAACATTTTGCGAGACAAACTTCCTTCCTTCCTTCCTGCTGGAACCAGACAAATCCCCTTTGCTGACACTAGTAATCAATTCTACTTAAAAGGCTGCGGCTGGTCTCCAATTTACATCAACCTAGTGTTGCGCTGAGCCCCAACTGTACTAGTGAATTCAAGGCTACAGGGGAACAAGACCTAGGACACTTTATCCCTACTAAAACTTGGAGCTACTGCTGTGCACAGACCAAGCTTGTTATCCCCATTCAGCAGCTCAAGCTGCCCCATTATACGTTTTTACACAGAGCATACACCACCCTGCTCAGCCTGGCTAGAATAGATCCTACACGCCCGCATTACTGCCCAAGTGCAAGGCCAATAGTGCAGATTTTACACACCTCATCTGGACATGCCCTGCTATACAAAAGTATTGGACACAGGTTCTTACGCTTCTAGCCACCATAAATGGCAGTACATTTGACCCTGATCCCCTACAAGCCTTACTGGGCTACTTCAAAACCTTCTACTGGGTATCCTCAGATTTGCATGCTGTTAGACCTGACAGACTTAAGGTGGTCATCCCCCAACTTTTTGCCTGCCTTCCTCCACTTTTCTGACACTGTTTTTGCTGGTTTTAGGACTCTATGCACTTTGCCAGTGCTAACCAGTGCTAAAGTGCATATGCTCTCACCCTTAAACATTGTAACATTGGTTCATCCTCAATGAAATATTTGATTAACTTAAAAATCCCTAGTAAAGTGCACTACATGTGCCCAGGACCTGTAAATTAAATGTGGGCCTGAAGCACATATTGTGACACCCACATAAGTAGCCCCTTAACCATGTTTCAGGCCTGCCATTGCAAGGCCTTTGTGTGCAGTATCACTGCCACTTCAACTTGGCATTTAAAAGTACTTGCCAAGCCCAAAACTCCCCTTTTCCACACATAAGTCACCCTGAAGGTAGGCCCTAGGTAACCCATAGGGCAGGGTGCTATGTAGGTAAAAGCCAGGACATGTACATATGAGTTTATATGTCATGGTAGTGGAAAACTCCTTAATTTGTTTTCCACTACTGTGAGGCCTGCTCCTTTCATAGACTAGCATTAAGACTGCCCTCATATACTTTTTGAGTGGTAGATTCTTATCTGAAAGGGGTAACCAGGTTATATTTAGTATGGCCAGAATGGTAATGGAAAATCCTGCTTATTGGTGAGGTTGGATTTTATATTACTATTTTAGAAATGCCACTTTTAGATAGTGAGCATTTATCTGCACTTAAAATCATCTGTGCCCTACAGCCTGTCTCCAATAACCATCTGGTCTGTGCTGGTTGACAGCTCCCTTGTGCATTTCACCCAGACAATCACAAACACAGGACAATCAGTCACACCTGCATTCATCTGCCTATTGAATGGGTCTTCCTGGGCTGAAAGGGTGCAGGGCCTGACACTTACATTTCAAAGGCCAAAGGCTTGACCTCACACAATGGACTGCTAAACCCCCCCACTGGGACCCTGGCAGACAGGACTGAGCTGAAAGGGGAACTTGTGCACTTCAAAGCCACTATTTGAAGTCTCTCCCACATCAAATGTGTTTTTGGGTATATAAACTGGGACTCTGACCCCACCAAACTAAACACTTCTGAACCTACACCTGCACCCTGTCAGAGGAGCTGCTTCGCTGCCCAAATGACTCACCTGGACTGCTTTGCTGAGAAGGATGGCTGCCCTGCTGGCCTCTGACTTTGATGAGAAGGACTCTGCGTTCCCCAAAGGTGCTCTCCACTGGCTTGGATTGAACTTGCCTCCTGTTCTCTGAAGTCTCAGGGCAAACAAAGACTTAGGGCCTCATTACAACCCTGGCGGTCAAAGACCGCCAGGGCTGTTTTGTCACCAACAGGCTGGCAGTGCAATCTTGGGATATACGACAGTGGAGGAAGCACCGCAGTCGCACCGCCGGGACCGGCGGTTTTCCGCCACGTTGGTCCCAGTGGATTTAATCCACCAGGGCAGCGCTGCTTGCAGCGCTGCCGAGGGGATTAGGAGTCCCCCTCCCGCCAGCCTTTTCATGGCGGTAGGAACTGCCATGAAAAGGCTGGCGGAAAGGGGAGTCGCAGGGCCCCTGGGGCCCCTGGGGCTGCCTTAGGCATGGGCAGTGCAGGGGCCCCCTGGCACAGCCCCATGAAGCTTTCCACTGTATGCATAGCAGCAACTGCACCCGTCGCACAGCCGCAACACCGCCGGCTCCATTTGGAGGTGGCTCCCATGTTGCGGCCGTCATCCCCGCTGGGCCGGCGGGCGGAAACTCGGTCAAAATAGCCACTGCGGGAGTGCGGCCGCATTGGCGGCCGCGGTTACAACTTGGCGGGCGGCGGTTGCCGCCCGCCAAAGTTGTAATGAGGGCCTTAATCTCTTAGGAAACTCCTTGTGCCCTGAAAATTGCTGCACAGGTTGCCAAAATCGACGTGAAGCATGCATTGCGACCGAGAATTCGCCACACAGCCAACCAGAACGACTCAGCCCCAACTTTCCGACTGGAAATTCGATGCAGTGCCTGCCTTGCGAGGGAACATTTGATGCATCGCCTACCGGATGGACACAGCACCCATGCCTTCTTCCAGCCCATTATGGATTTGTAATCGCACCGTCCCTGGGTGTCAAAATATCGCCGCATCGCAGTGAGGAACAAAGACTGCATGCCGAAAAAGACACAAACCCCTTGGTGCGTGGAAAGAAACAACGCATCGTCTGTGCCGCATCGGAAAATTTTATGCAACACCTTATTTTTCCACACATTTCTGTGGTCTCTATGTGTTGTTATTTTTTACGCAGACCAGGTACTGTGTGTAAAAAAGAGACAACTGTTTATTTCTAAGAATTAAGACTCTTTTAAACCTTTCAAAAGTGATATTCCAACTTGTGCTTATTGGATCTTTGTCGTTTTGACCTTATTTTATTCAGATAAATATTATCTATTTTTCTATACCTGTGTGGTGTATTTTTGTGGTGTTTTCATTGTGTTACTGTCTGATTTATGGCACAAATACTTTACACCTTACCTTCTAAGTTCAGCCTGACTGCTCAGTGCCAAGCTACCAGAGGGTGGGCACAGGATAATCTGGATTGGGTGTGACTTACCCTGACTAGGGTTGTGGTCCCTACTTGGACAAAGTTTTACACCACTGCCAACTAGAGACCCCATTTCTAACACATGCCATGTCACTACTGTTTGCCAGGAGCAGGGAGGCAGTGGGATGGGAAAGTAATCTTTGCCCTAAAGAGTAAGACTGGTTGAAAGATATGATGTATTGTGACACTACCAGAGAAGTATTTGCTTCAGACCTAAAGATATCTGGCACCCCTTAAGAAACTGTCTCCTTACTCTTGATGATGGGTCTTCTAATTAAGACTAACTGATGTTTCACCTGCCTTTTAGGCATCTGTGCATTGTCTCCTCTGTCCCTGTTTGTTTTCACACTGGTCCCGGTTCACAGCTCTGCTCTGGCTGGGGCTGCTGTGTTGCCCATTCTTCTTGAGCTTTTGATCATCATATGTGTCCGTATCTGATCCAAATGTACCACTATTGCAGATGCAACTTGTCTGTGCCTGATTAGTTCACTGATGCTTTTCAGAATGTATGTGTGTCACAACTTTGTTTATACCACCTGAAAATGAAAAAAAAAAAAAAAAAAAATGAGTTAATGTTTCTGTAATGCAACATGATGTAATTTATTTATAAGCACCATACCTTATATACTTCAGTACTTTTGAAAATATTTCTTGTTTATTTTTTGTAGTTTCGCATCAATATTCCATATTTTAAAAGTGAACAAAATGCAGCTTGAATAAAATTCTTAGGTTGTATGAATCTCAAGTCACAACTCTGGTCCTACCATGTTGTTGGATAGGGCGCAACGTTTCCAAATGTTCACCTATTTCAGTAGCGGTTTAAAACCCAGACAATTACCCTCGGCGCCCACCGTTTAAGAAGCCCACTTGAAACTTGATGGGGAAGCCCCCACGTAATTAAATAAGCATAGATATTATTCTTTTTATTTACTTTAACAACTAGGAGTGCTCCACAGATGCTTAGCTAGTGTGCATACTCAGCCTCCCCAAACTTAGACCTGGCGCTCTCAGTCAGATCATGGCAATTAAAGTGAAAAATAGCATTTCTGTAGCACGAATGTCTCATTTCTTCAAATCACCCTTCTGGCTCGCTGCTCTTTTTACTTCTATCTATCTGTAATGTCGCAGGTCGGTGACGTAACCGGCCACTGGACACATCCAAGTGCAGAGGGGCGCGGCCAGGGGTGGTTCCTGTGTGCGCGTCCTGAGGCGCTCTATATTTGCCACACCTGTGATAAAGAGCATTGTGGTCTGCCCCAAGGTCATGGGGTTTGAGAGTATAAATAAAGAGGGCGTGGCCACGGGCGAATCCAGAGGGTGCGAACGACAGCACTGGAGGAGAACGGGTGCCACGATCGAGCCTGCCGGAATCGCACGTGGACACGAGTGATTGAAAATATATACTGTGTCCGTGCAGTTATTTCAGCGGGGCCAAGCGTGCCCCCAACAACAATACATTGGCGATGAGCGGTGGAGCAGCACCCTACCACGCTCCACTCCCACTCTGAGGCAACCGCTCCGGACGCGGTGCTAATGCCGCGCAAGCCACACCTCGGTGTTCCACATCCCCATTCCGCCCCAGGGTGGCCGCTAACCACGCAGTGCTCATGCCGGGGGAGAGAGGGGAAAGGTGCACACAAAAAAAAAGTTGCGCGCAAGACGACAGCCCAAAGCACCGGCACACACTGGCCAACATGAGTCTGTCTCTCACACGGCTCCGGCGGATGGCCCCGCCCAGCACGTGGCTAATCCGGCCTAATAACGGGCCTTCACAGCAGTTGTCAGCCCTTCACCCACACGCCTGCCAAGAGGGAGAATCCTGGGCCCACCAGCCTCTGGCGTAAGTACAGAATACACCAATCGATGTTAGCCAGCCCTGCCACATTTTCTTCAAACAAACCGCACCCTGACCGCAGCGCAACCAACACCTCCCACGCCCAACATGTAGGCCATACCACCAGTCGAACCATTCATTGTTGAATGCGCCCTGTCGGCGCAAGCGCCAAAGTGGAAGGAGTGGGTGGAGAGAGTCCTCCTATACTTCGAAGCCACCAAAGTCGAAGACGAGCTGAGGGACGTATACAAGATATTTAAAAATCTCATTGAAGACACTCCCAAAACACACACGACTCTCATAGCCGCTTTGAACAAACACTTTGAGCCAATGGACAACACCAATTACGAACGTTTTATATTCAGACAAGCAAGGCAACAAACAGAAGACTCGGTAGATGCTTTTCACATGAGGCTGAAGGACTTAGCCAACACATGTCGATTCACAGACGAAACAGAGGAAATAAGGGGACAAATTATCCAAGGATGTGCATCTTTGAAGCTTAGAGAACGCATTTTGGAAGAGTCTGGGAGGTCTCTACAGGACATTCTACAGATGGGCCGAGTGAAACAACTATCGAAAGCCCGTGCATCCCACATGGAGACGGCCCTACAGAGGCCGATAAAAGAGGAAGCAGTCAACGCGGTCGCGCCGGCTGCAAATAAAACCCAACAACGGCCAAACAGATTCCAGGCAAGACAATGTGGGTACTGCGGCGGAACCCCACACAAATCCCCGGAGTGCCCAGTGAAAGGAAAAACGTGCTCCAACTACAGAAAGATAAACCATTTTGCAAGAGTGTGCAGATCAGGAAGGGCCCGCGCCGGAAGCACGTCGGTCAATACTGCATCAAGCAAATCCGAGCACGGAAGTGATATGGACGATGACGAAACCATTGTACATGTCATCCACTCTCTATTTACCGTCGGACACACCAAGACTCGACAAACGAGACTGCCAAGATGCCAGGTCCCCATAGGAACACATGAAACAGTTGCCGTGGTAGACACCGGTGCATCGATCAACCTCATAGCCACTGAATAGCACTGCCGAATGGTGCCAGTTCCGGCACTAACGAAGGCCAACGTGAAGGTCTACGCATACAGGCAAAACACGCCACTCACCCTGAAAGGCGTCTTTCATACGACGATCACCCATGGGTCCCAAACCATCCTGGCAAAAGTCTACGTAACCAAGGAAGGGCAAGGAATGCTACTTGGTTGCAAGACTGCAGAAGACCTAGGCGTAGTCACATTCACATTTAGCATTCACCAAGAGTCCATGGCAGACCTGCCGACCAAGTACAAGGGTGTGTTTGAAGGAATCGGATGCCTACGAGGCCGAGAGATCAAGCTCTATATTGACAAAACAGTACAGCTGGTTGCTCTCCGCCACCGACGTGTTGCTTTTCACCTACGACGCAAGTGGATAAAGAACTGGATCATCTCGAAAAGGCAGGAATCATTGAAAAGGTATCTGGGCCCACACCGTGGGTTTCACCTATTGTTGTAGCACGCAAACCTAAACAGCCAGAGAAAGTCTGCATCTGTGTGGACATGCGCATCCCCGACACTGCCATCAAACGCGAGAGGCATCAAACTCCCACCATCGTTGACATCCTAGGAGAGCTCAGTGAGTCCTGCTGGTTTTCCAAGCTAGACCTTCGGTCCGGATACCATCAGCTAGTGTTGGCCAAAGAATCACGCTACATAACGGCATTTTCAACACACGTTGGACTGAGGAGATACAAGCGGTTAAACTTCGGGATCTCCAGTGCCGCAGAGGTTTTTCAGAATGTCATACGGGAATTGCTCACTGACCTGCCTGGGACAATCAACGTCAGTGACGATATCCTCATCCATGCCCCCACCATTGCCGAGCACCATACTCGCCTCCAGAATGTTCTCCAACGAATTCAAGACTCGGGGCTCACATTGCACCGCCAGAAGTGTGAATTTCTGAAGGACCGAATTCAGTTTTTTGGCTACATCTTCTCAGCAGGCGGTGTTGCACCAGATCCAACAAAGGTAAACAACGTCAAGAATGCACCCCCTCCCATGAGTGTGACAGAGGTTTGAAGCTTTCTGGGCATGGTTAATTACTGTGGTCGCTTCATCAAAGACCTATCCACACTCACCCAGCCCCTTCGAAACCTCACCAAATCTTTCGAAACATGGGTCTGGGGCCCTGCAGAACAGACCGCATTTGAGGCAATCAAAGAGGCGCTGTCCAGCGAAACCAGGCTGAAGTACTTTGACCCGAAGAGGAACACGAAAATCGCAGTGGATGCAGGGCCGAAAGGATTAGGGGCCGTGTTATTGCAAGAGCAAGCCGAAGGAATGTGGTCCCCAGTTGCGTACACCAGCAGATCACTCACAGAGACCGAACAAAGATACTCACAGATCGAGAAGGAGGCGATAGCCGTGCACTGGGGTTGCAAACATTACCACATATACATTTACGGGCGCCCCTTCATAGTGACCACCGACCACAAACCATTACTTCCCCTATTCAACGGCACTGCATCAAAACCTCCACCCAGAATTGAAAAATGGATGCTTCAGCTACAGGACTACAGATGTCAACTGGAATACCGCCCAGGGTCAGAGAACCCTGCAGATTACCTGTCCCGACACCCCGACCAGCCTCGGATCTGGAGGTGCATGATGCTAGGGAGACAGAAGAGTACGTCAGGTACGTTGCTGACCGATCCAGACAGATACCCATGTCTATGGATGAAGTTGCCCAGGCCACGAAGAGCGACGAATGCCTGCAGAAGGTTTTAACCGCCATACAGACCAACCAGTGGCATGTCATAAAGAAACAGCTACCCGTGTTGAGCTCAGATGCCAGACGCACTTTAGGGAGCCTGTACAACGTACGAGACAAACTAACTACAGATCCAGAGGGGTGTGTACTGCGAAGATGTAAACTAGTTGTACCGCTCTCCCTCACCAACAGAGTGGTACAATAAGCGCACAACGGCCACCAAGGCATTGTAAAAGCAAAGAATCGCCTACGAGCCAAGGTGTGGTTTCCCCTCATGGATGAGAAGGTCGAAGAGGCAGTGAAGTTGTGCATGTGGTGCCAAGCCACAGGAGAACCCGACAGGCCAGTCCCAGTAGAGACAGAGCCCGCACCAAAGGGGCCCTGGATATCTGCCAGCCTAGATTTTGGGAGCCTCCCAGATGGCCGCCACACTCTAGTTTTGATCGATGATTTTTCAAAGTACCCGGAGGTTGAAATCATCCCGACCCTCACAGCTGAGACCGTAATATCATGTCTAGAAAAGACGATGGTCACACACAGTTTGATCTTGGATATAAAAACTGACAATGGCCCCCCATTCCAAAGCCGTGAGTTAGTAGAATACCTAAACAACACAGGGACCCGACATCGACAGATCACGCCAAGATGGCCTCAGGCGAACGGTGAGGTCGAAAGGTTTATGAGAACACTCAACAAAGTGATCTGCATCGCTCAGGCTAACAACCAAATGAGTGACTATGCCATATACTCATTCCTGCGGAATTACCGCCAAACCCCTCACTCCACGACTAATCGAGCACCAGGGCACGTCGCGTTCGGGAGGGCGGCAACTGACTCTTTCCCGCACCATCCCTCAGGGAGGCCTACACTCTTGAATCAAGACCAAGTTCAGGAGAAACGAAGGATCATCAACCAGCGTGCCACCCTGAGCCGGCTAGCGAAGCCATCTGACTTGGTGGTGGGGGATCAAGTCCTACTGAAGGAAATATCCTCCGGGAGTAAATTCCGCATGCCGTTTGGCATCACCCCATGGACAGTCATCTGCAGGAATGGATCTGCGATAGTGGCCCAGCGAGGTGAAGACACAATCACTCGTAATGTATCACTGTTTAAGAGATTCTACCCCTCGGGTGAGAACGTTAGGAATGGATCCCCGGATCACAAAGATGACGACTTCTTGGCGTCCTAACCCCAGGACAGTAACGGCACTCCCAGTTCAGTCAAAGTACAGGAAGAACTGCCAAGTCCAACCTCGACTGAGCCCTCAAGTTTTGCTTCTGATCCTGGCCCCATCCCAAGGCGATCAGAAACCACCAGATACAATCTGTGTAACAATCCCTGTCCCTGCGAATGCGGGATCATCTGTGGGATGGTTGATGTCACAACGTCTAAGTTTGTTATTCGTTTTGTTATGGTTAATGAGGAATGTAATGTCGCAGGTCGGTGACGTAACCGGCCACTGGACACATCCAAGTGCGGAGGGGCGCGGCCAGGGGTGGTTCCTGTGTGCGCGTCCCAAGGCACTCTGTATTTGCCACATCTGTAATAAAGAGCATTGTGGTCTGCCCCAAAGTCATGGGGTTTGAGAGTATAAATATAGAGGGCGTAGCCACGGGCGAATCCAGAGGGCGCGAACGACAGCACTGGAGGAGAACGGGTGATGCGATCGAGCCTGCCGGAATAACACGTGGACATGAGTGATTGAAAATATATACTGTGTCCGTGCAGTTCTTTCAGCTGGGCCAAGCGTGCCCCCAGCAACACTACACTATCTCCCTCTATGAACCTAGCTCTCTCTTTCAGCTCTCGCTAATCCTACCTCACCTCCTCTCTGAATCCACCCCTCTGTACATCTCTCTTGTGATCTTGTCACTCTCTTTAACACTCTCTGGGCCTTTTCTTCACCACTGACCATCTCTCTACCACAATTTTCTCTTTCTACGTCACCCATATCTCTGCAGCTCACCGCTGTTTCCATCTTTCCGGTATCTGCCTTCCATGTCCTTCCCCCTTCACTCTCTTTGGTTTCCCCTCACATCTCTCCACTTCTCTCTGTACCTCACCTCTGCCTCTCGCTGAGCCTTCTATAGTCCTCTCTCTGTAGCCACTCTCTAACTCACCTATCTCATGTCTGTCTCTTCTTCACATGTCTCTCCCTACCTCATCTTTTTGTGCAACACCGTTGTCTCTCACTACCTAACCTCCCAATTTACCTCATCCGGTGTTTGCTATTTCACTTCCCCACCTCCCTTCTCATTATGCTTCTGTTCCCTCTGCCTCACCCTTGCACTACCTCACCCCTGTCTTGCTACCTCTTGCTTTACCTCAACCTTCTTTCTCTATCTAAATTTACCTCCTCTCTCTTCAATCTCTCAACCTCTGTCTACTTCAACTCACCCCTTCCCCCGCCTCACCTCTCTATCTCCCCTCTCTGTATCTAATGCTCTCTCTACCATACCCGTCTCTCAACTCTTCACCATCTTCATCTCTACCTTTCAAGCTCCCTGCCTGCCTTTCAACCTTCCTTTAATTTTTGTTCCACCTCCGTACCAGATGTTTCTTTCCATAGGTCTCATTTTGCCCAGCTGTCTACCTCAATGCATTGTACCTTACAACTCTCCACGCCTCTCTCACTCCCTCACCTTTTGCCCTCTCTAAAGACCCTTCCTTTCTACCTTACCTCTCTCTCTACCTCACCTCTTTGCAGATCCCTCCCCTCCCTGACTCTGTTTCCTTTTCCCTATTTCTGTCTCTCTCTATCGCTATACCTCGCTCTAAAATGTTAACTATCTTTCTTCTCTGCCTACCTCTTTCTTTTTCTACCTATCTGAATTTTTCTTTCTCGGCTATCTCACATTTTTCTATTTAACTTATACCTATCTTTACCCTATCTATCACCTCTTTTTCTTCTTCCCTTCTCTCTCTCTCTTCTTCACTACTTTTGAAATAAAATTATCTTTACCACTTTGTCCTTCTTCAGTTTCTGCTCCCTCTCATTTCTCTTTCTCTGGCAGAGTCAGTGGTCAAATCTAGCAAGAAAAGTGTACACAAAGAAAGAAGAGTGGGAGTACAAGGCTGGAGAACAACTTTAACAAGAAGATTATTAGATTTTACCAAATAGAAAGGTGAAATAATTAGGAGATGAGTATTTTATTTTCCGTGTTAAAGCTAGAAACTAGTTGCAAAGAGAGGTATATTTGTGATTACTGGCAATTATCATGTGCCTTCTGATTTTCCAAAAACCTAAATATTATCACTGTAATTCATACCGTTTTTTTATCAGTCTGATAATATGTTTGGAAACTTTCTGTGGCACACCATATGCCAAAATCTTTTTTTATATATCTAAGTAGAACAATATGTGTAGAAAAACTGTTATGTTTCTGGACTACACGTCTGTCTCTAAATGGCAATATCTTTGATATAAATCCAGATTTGAGAATACCGTTGCAGCATTTAAATTACTAAAAAAAAGCCTGCTAGATTTGGTCCTGGATGGCTCTCTCTTGCAATTGCTAGGTTGGCACTCTCATATCCACACATGCGTAAACGTCAAACTAGTTCTATAACGTTTTTGTTTCTTTCTTATAATTATTAACTTTCTCTTCTACATTTTGTTTTCCATCTGACAAACTTCTTCTGTTACCTTTTCCATACTAACTGCATGTGCTTTAGATCTCGCTTTTGTACACGCCATTTGCAAAATTATTGGGAGAACATATTTCTTTTCCAGCAGTTATTTTCCAAACTCACCCGAATACAGCCTTCAATATTCTTCAACAGTATAGCTTTACCAACATGTAATCTATTTTCTCAATCGTGTTACAAAATCGTCCATGGACTTTTCCTCGTTCTGACATGCCTTTTTGAACACGTCAGTTTCCTAGCCCCCTCTCTCTGCTGAGAAATGCAATGAACTAGCAGATTTCTTTTCCAAAAAACGGCCACCATATAGTCGTCTTTTTAACGCTATTTTAGCGATGATTTCCAGGGGGTATATAAACTAACATTCACGTAAAGGTGCCTGCCGTGTCGAAGCACGCAATTCTGGACAGAACTGAACTAGAATCTCCAGGTATCCCCATTAAATCCAGTTCCCCACTTGACCTTGCACACAGGGGCGTAACACACACTCCCGCAGCCCCTGTGGTGTGGGGGTCCCAGTCTTGTGTACCCTTGAGGCCCCTCAGCTTGTCTGTGCAGTGTGTGTCTCTTTAAAGCAGAGTGCTGCCTTCTTTGCGCTGACACATTGCTGGCTTATTTTTCTCTGGCATGCTCTGAATAACTTTGAATAATGTGCCACGCCAAAGTTAAATGCAATATGCAATTCATATAGTTTAAAATAATGTACAGATATATGCCGTTAAAAGCACAACATTGAAAAACAAAAGTGACCAGCTTCATTGAAACATTTACAAGTGCTTCATGTAGTTATTTTATAAATCCTCTGTGTTAAATAAAAGAATTCAGTAAATTCAATATTTAAATAAACACATTAAGTTTCATGATTCTAAAGCAGAGAGCTCTCTTGTCATATGTGCCTTGATTTCTATACCAGCCTCTTGTTTTTTGTTTTTCCCATTATAGACAGGACTACAAGTATCTGAAGGCAATGCATTAACTACTCATAGCCGAAACAGAAAAAATGTAAGGTCATTGTATAAGGTCTAATCGATAAGTTCTTGTACACATAAGGAGCATGGAAGCCTTTCCCTTCATTGTTTCCAAAAAAGAACGTTTGTGTTTTCATAGTGGTAGCTCCCATAGGAGGAATGTACAGCAACATTGGTTAGTTTAGTTAAAATCCTTTACTTGTGTATAACAAGGCAGTCAGTGATACAAGGAAGTGTCTAAGGGGCTGCAAGGAAGGGGACCAAGTGCATGATTTTATTTGGCAGGTGATGATTGTGGCAGGCGGTTGTAAGGGAATTTTTATTGAAAGGGGGGTCATGATATTGTGAAAGGTCAAAATGAAGTCAATGTGTGTTGCTAGGTTAAATCCTGACAAAATTAGGTTAAGTTACCCAGAAAGGGTCCTTGAAGGTGCATCAGGGAAAATTTCTGCTACATTTGTATAAAAACTACCTCATTGGGTCAAAGACAATGTTTCCCTAAGGTGTCATTCAGAGTGTCACAAGTAAGGCCTGAAAATGTGAAACAGCTGCTGTAAACAATGAAATGTCACACATAAGCTGACTTAAACTTGGTAGCCCTGTTTGCCATAGTTAAATGTAGGCACTCTAAGCCACTGCTCTCTAAACCACTCTACTCCACTGCACTCTAACACACTCCTCTGCCACTGAACTCTATGCCACTGAACTCTATGCCACTTTACTTTGCACTAAATCACTCTACGCTACTCCACTCTACACCACTGCACTCTATGCCACTGCACTCTACGGTACTTTATTCTACTCTGCACCACCCTATGCTACTCTAATCTGCACTGCTCTACGCCACTGCACTCTATGCCACTCAACCATACCGCAGACTGTACACCACTGCACTCTATGCCACTCGACTCTACTCTGCACCACTACCCACTGCATCACTCATCTCTACACCCCTCAACTCTGTACCACTCTATGCCACACTACTCTACGCCTCTGCACTCTACCCCACTTTACTTTACCCTATTCTACTATGCGCCCCTTTACTCTGCACCACTCTACTCATGTGCCACTCCAGTCTACACCACTCCACTCTGCACCACTGCACTCAACTATGCACCACTCAAATCTACTCCACTGCATTCTACGAGGCTGCATTATATGCCACTGTATTCAATGCCACAGCACTTAATGCCTCTGTACTCTATGTCACTATACTCTGCAACTCTGTACACAAATGCATTCTATACTAGTCCATTCTACTCGATGCCACTCCAGTGTATGCCACTCTAAGTGACTGCAGACTATGCCACTCCAGAACACTCTACAACACTCTACTCCACTCTTCGCCATTCCACTCTAGGACACTCCACACAACTCTCCTCTACACCACTAACTTTTAGTCATGCTAAACAGCAGCTACACTGGTGTACAACATGGCTAAAACACATTGGCAAATCCAATAGCTCTTGCATAGGTGAGAATGATTGGCTTTGCCAATGTTTATTTTTTTTTTTAAACACAACTTGTCTTGATTCTCTTGTTAGATTATACAACAGACCAGTTCAAACTAATTTTAGACTTTTTGCAATACAGTGCATTATTTCTCATCAAAGGTGCTGCTCTTGTATGTTTGAATTCACTTTCTAACTAAGATAGATGATGAACAATAGGTTTTATAACCTAATCTTAGTTTGCTTTGGGATTTATTTACTTCCATGGTCAGATCCTCCCATATGGTTAAGGTCCTTAGAAAACATACTTTGTGTTTACAGTGCGTACTCACACCACAGTTTCACTTGCAGTTGTTAGTGAACCCCTTCTTTTTAAGTTTCGCCTGCACATGCATGCTTACAAAATCTTTTGTGATAAACAAAAAAATCTTAGAAGGGACTTAGAGCCCATCCACAGCCCATGCATTACTTACCATTGGTAGCTTCGCTGGCCACTCTAGTTTTCTTGCTTGTCATTGGTCAGCAACAGCTTCTCATGCCATTTCATGTCTTCTTTTCTCGGCTTCAGCTGTTCCGTGGAGCTTAGACGAAGTACTGTTTCCAGCCGTGGCTAGTGGCTGGCCACTAGTGTCTCTCCACAAGTTGTGTGCTTTCGACAAACTTTTTTACCATTTTACTATTTGGTACTTCTCCGGAATGCCACTCTGCTACACCATTGTAACCACTTAGCATTACCCATCTAGAATAAACAGTAGCACATCCTACATATAATAGCTATTTACCTCTGGTGCAAATGTTACTGCCACGTCAGTGTGCTTCGCCTTACATCATTCACCAGCAAAGATCATTGGTTCCAAAACACGTGGTACCCAGTCACTATCGTAGAATGGTTAGAACAATGTTTATGTGCCTCAGAGGCACATGTGAGTTCCAAGGTCAATATGCACTAGGATTGGCTGAGGAGCTGACAATGCCCAAATTCTAGGCTGTTTTACAACTTCCCTGACTGCTTTCCCAAACGACTACCAAAATGTATTCAGCTATTGCTGTTAGGTGACCCAGAAGTACTCACAGCATGAACAAATTTTTGTCAAAAGATCGATAACAGACAACAGATTTAGGGCCTCATTACAACCTTGGCGGGCGGCCAATGCGGCTGCACTCCCGCCGGCCCCATTTTGACATCCCCACTGGGCCGGCGGGCGTAAACAGAGTTTCCGCCCGCCGGCCCAGCGGGGATGTTGGCCACCACATGGGAGCCGGTGGTGTTGCGCCCGTGCGA
The DNA here is from genome assembly GCF_031143425.1 of Pleurodeles waltl. Classification (NCBI taxonomy): domain Eukaryota; kingdom Metazoa; phylum Chordata; class Amphibia; order Caudata; family Salamandridae; genus Pleurodeles; species Pleurodeles waltl. The sequence continues at coordinate 445,957,568 of NC_090445.1, read as the reverse complement.
CGGGTGCAGCTGCACTTGTCGCGCTTTTCACTGTCTGCTGTGCAGACAGTGAAAAGCAGTGTGGGGCTGTGCCTGGGGGCCCCTGCACTGCCCATGCCAAGTGCATGGGCAGTGCAGGGCCCCCCAGGGGCCCGCAACTCCCCTTCCCGCCAGCCTTTCCGCCATGGAAAGGCTGGTGGGAAGGGGACTCGTAATCCCCTGGGCAGCGCTGCAAGCAGCGCTGCCCTGGCAGATTAAAACTGCTGGGACAACCATGGTGGTAAACCGCTGGTGCCGGCGGTGCGACTGCGACGCTTTCGCCCCGGTCGTAATCCGCAAGATTGTACCGCCAGCCTGTTGGCGGTACAATCTCCAAACAGCCCTGGCGGTCTTTGACTGCCAGGGTTGTAATGAGGCCCTTAGTCTTAGATTTACAGATAGTCCTTCTAAGTATCGGGCAACAGCTTTAGCTGTAAGCAGAATCGACAGTTGGAATTGGTTGGTGCTGGCAGTGCTCACAGGTTTGAGCATTCGTTGGACATTCTCACTAAACTCTTACTCTGGTGAGGCATTTGTGTGATATGTGAGCTATGCCACCTCAGATAGAATTTACTGCAGGACTGCTAAAGGCGTAAATCATTGCTTTAGCTCTTTCATAGCTGTTTTTCATAAGTTTTCTGTGTGCATGTGTTTCTGGTGCGCCACTGGGGAGATAGTTTCATGAATCAAGCCATACACTTAATTGGAGTCAGTAATTCTATTTGCTTGCATTCTGGAACTTTTTTTGTCTATTTGGATTTTTATTTAAGGCTCACATTTGTCTCTCTGTTACACAAGAAGCAGATAATGAAAGCTTTATAACTAGAGATACTAGAATGCCAATAAAAAAAATGACTCAATGAACTACTTGCACTGGACATGGGACAGCGGGATAAGTCAAGCTGAGACTTCAAGTTGGCCATTGTCAGGTCCTAATGCAGCCTTGCCATGTTTCACAGGACCATGTGTAATATGCTGCCCCAGTCCAGTTTTTAGGTTTTGCCTACACATGCGCGCTTGCCCGCTGTGCTTGTTAGGTTTCGCCAGCATATGCTTGCGCACAGTGCTTGCTAATTCTTTTGTGATAAACAACATTTTTTTACACATGTTGCACAGCAACCTGTATTGTTACACACCGTGACAAAAAAACACTGGCAAGGCCAATAGATCTTGCTTAGGCAAAACCAGTTGGCTTTGTCAATGCTTGTTAAACTTAGCTGTGCTTCAGTAACTCTGTGTCAGTGTCAGAACACCGTGATCAGGAATGTTATGTGTCTTTGCATTTCAGTCTCCCACACTTGATGACGTAGACCTCAGGATGTTTCAGTTGTAAATCGACGAATATTCTTTGGAATGTGATATCTTGAAACCTTAAAGGATACTATGTAAAAGCATGATGTAATCATTTTCATGTTTTGATTAACTCTTTTGTTTTAAGTCTTGTACACCTGACAAGGAACTAAGAAACACTTTTAGTCTCCCATTTCTCTTAAGTAGTGTTAAGTAAACCTAAGAAAAAAAATCACTCCAAATATGATTTTTCACTTGTTGACATTATTAAAGCCTAGAGAAGGCGACTTTTCCTAATTTTGTTAATTAGATGCAACAATTCAAATCCCATTTTTGCCATTAAGCCCCCTAGGTTGTGTGGAAGTGAAGTGCTTGATTCAGAAAAATTTGCCTCTAGATTTGTCACCTTCATCATCCATGTTATGTACAAATTTAAAATCTCAGTTGGTTAACATTGGGTGTCCTTTTCCTGAAGTGAAAGGCAACTCCTGATTTTGGTTCCATCTCCTTACGACACGTTTGTGTCTGGTAAGACTTGTCTTGATTTTTATCGCGTTTCCCCATATAACACTTACCAAGTGTGAATTTTTAGTAAATATACACAAAAGATGGAGTTGCATGTGGAAATAATTTTTAATGTTATTTTGTTTCCGTTATTTGGATGATGGACCCCCCTCCTTTAATAGTATTATTGAAGTGTCCGTAATTTAGACAGGGGTGTGCCACTCTTACTGTTGGGTGACAATCGTTGTTATTTTTTACTTCTAGTACAGACCTATGTGGGTGAGTCCTTATATAATGTTTGAGTTCCATGTCGACTTCAACGATTTTCCAATATTTCATCATATTTTTGATTTATCTGATTTGTTGTGAATATTTGGTTATTAGCACTGGTCTTTCCGTCTTTTTCTTGGCTTTTCCCTTCTAGTAAATAATGGGTGGGCTTTAGCCTCACTGTAAATTCCTGGTAAGCCTACAATATGTTGTTTTCAACTAGAAGACAGTCTAGTAAGCGCTACCTAAAAAATAGGGCTCAGTGGCAAATTTGCAACAGTGACTCAAGTATGCACTGTGAACACAATATATGAACACAATAGATATTCTTAAGCAACGGAACCAAGTGGAAAGGTACCTACATGGCAGTAAGTCAGTCACCAAGCTATCTAAGATTAGGGTGTAAAAAGTGTCATTCATTAACCAGCTAAATAAACTACAAGAAGAGTTGTATTTCAAAAGTCTAAAACGAGTATAAACCGATTAATGTTGCATATTCGACTTTGAGTTATAAAACAAATAGTCCTCAAAAAGGCTATAAAATTGCCATTTAGAGGGCATGTTCGAGAAGAGGAAGGAGCCTACCTCCCTTACTGTTGGGTAAAGCAGCCATTTCCAAAATGACTACACTACCAACATGTCCTTACCTCCTACAAAATGTCATCTTTGGGGTCCCAAATGCATATTGTAAACAGTAAGAAAGAAAACTGTGAAAACAACTATTGCTTCCATCCTATCGTATGGCACTGACCACACTCAATCGATCAGCCTATAATGGGGAAGTGGGATTCCACAATGTCCTGCATTAATACTCAGCCAGCAGTACTCAACAACTGAGTATTACTAGTAACACCTGAACTATCCATCAACAAGTATTGAGATGTTATTTCGGAGAAAACAGACCTACAATATGTTTAAGGGATATGGAAACAAGCAACCATAAAGCCACCCTCCAGAGCGGAGGGAGAGGAAAGGAGGAGAGCCACAGCAATGACTAGGTGGGAAAATGTGCTGACACGTGAAACACACCTGTTGAAGGTAACATTCTAAAGAAGACTGTACAAATAAAAGGGTCCCGGCAATGGGACCTCATTGGTACCTCTATACTGGGAGACATGGTAGGGACTGGGGATTACAAACATTTGCAAAAATTTAAGTGAAATATGCCCTGGCAAAACACGGGGATAAAAATACATGCAGCTCAGACTTCCCCATGTCTCAAGTGCTATTAACTGGGTGAAAACACTTGAGGCCATCCCCACAGAAAGATCAGTTTTAGGAGAAAATCTTATGAAAAGTGCCATCTTGCATTTATAAAATACTAATACACAAGACTCCTAACCACTCGATGGGCCTATGGTATAAATGGGAGGAACTCAGTCCCAATGGAGAACATACATTGGGCGGCTGCCTTAATAAATTCAAGGGATCTTAACATAAAATCTAGCCCCAGGCTCATTCAAATCAACTTCCTACATATGCCATGTTACAAAATGAGTAGACTTTTGAAATGGGGTTAACGTCATGATCTCTGTGTAAAATGCAGAAGAAAGACAAATACCTTTGTACATATTAGATTGCGGTGCTATGTAATACAGGCAATCCCTTTCCTAAAAGCTTGTCTTTAATTTCCTTATAATACATGGGACTCATCAATCCCTGTTTAAAATAAAGCCTGTCTCTATTTTTTTATGATCAGGTGACTTGTGATGAAGCAAGTCACTGATTATAAAGAAATGACGACTGAAGACAGCAGTAATAACTTATATCAGATATGTTCTTACGTCACAATGCCTGCTGCTAGAGCAAGCAGAAGGGGGAAAGACAAGCAGGGTCACAGAGCATAACTAAAGCAGCTGTTTAAAGAAGAAAAGTAAAACGTGGCTTTTCTTTCTCTGTTATTATAGCTGTACAATGACAAGCAGAAAGAAGACATTTATGTCAACATGTTTATTTTTTGCACACCCGAGGTAGTTATGGAAGTGTGAATCTTTCCACATGTTTCTACTGTCTTTTATTTAGAGTTAAACTGCTTCTAAACTTTTTGCAACAACTAGCTAACAGCATTTTTGATGTGTTTAATTTTGCACTAGAGATTCTATTTGTATTCTTCATGTTTGCACAAAACATGCTCTCTCTTTCTTATAAGCAAGCTAAGAACCAAAGATTTAAGAGGTTTGCAGGAAAGGTGATGGTGGAACCATGTATTATAATTGATACACTACTTCCTGTCATACATGATAAGATTTTTGCAAGCCATTTCAGAGTTCCATAACCTTATGGATGCACCCAGTCGCTGATTATAAAGAAATTACTTCAGAACTCAACTGAAATAACTTAGTACAGTCAAGTTCAAGTTCTGATGTCACAATGCCTGCTGACACAGCCACCAGCCGAGGGAAAAGGCAGGTCAGGACACAGAGCATAATTAAAGCAGCTGTTTAAAGAATGAAAGCAAAATGTGGTTTCTTTCATCTGCTCTGTTTTTATAGCTGTACCATGGCAGGCAGAAGGGGGAAATTTGTGCAACATGTTTATTTCTTGCATGTCTAAGGTAGTTATAGAAAAGTTAGAATCATTCTGCATATTTCTACACATTACAAGCTACTGTGCCTGTTTTAAAAAAAAAACTTGTATTACTCCAATTATAATATATTTTTCCAGCAAACAGGTAATAGCTTTTTTGATGTTTTTTAGTTTTGCACTAGAAATTCTATTTTGGTTCTTCGTGTTTGCAAACAAGCTCTCTCTTTCTTATGAAAGAGCTATGCACCAAGGACTTGAGTGCTTTTTGGGAAAGGCGATACGGTAACCATGAATTGTAAGAAATAAAGGACTCCCTGCTGTACATGATAAAGATATTTCAAGTCACCTCGGAGCTCCATAACCTTATCAAGGATCTCAGCCTTCAGCATCTTTCCTCTATATGGTCATAGAACTCCTCAGTGATTTGCAATATCCTTAAAATGGATGCAGGAGTACTTCATCCAACATATCATTTGTCCTAGAGACCGATACCACTAACAACACAATATAAAGTCTGAGGCATTTCAATAGGCACTGACATGCCCAAACTGAGTCTCCCCTGATCAATGGTGATCAAGACAGATATACCACAAGGCTAGGTAAATACAACCTGCTCTACTAAAATCAAACTGTATATGGGAATGGACCAATATATAGGAACAGAAAACTGGTTTATAAAAGTGGAGCTTGCCAGTTGAAAGTCCAGAAAGCCTGGGAACCATGGATTGCTCATTTGAGAGAGAATGAAGAAACACAAAAGGATGTCAGAATTTTCTGGACTTTATGGGATACTGGCAAAGATCACATCCAAGAATCATTAAACAGTAGCTGTACGATGCACTAAGTGGGTCCGAATATTCCTCCACTCACCCTGCCCCACTCTCTTCTTCACATACTACCAGAGGTAAATTAATGGGGAGAGAATGGGATTGTGGAAATGTAATGTATGTTGGCTCAAGACACCTTGGCATGAGTGATCATAATCATAATTATGTGTAAGACAGACGATTGCCCATGTTTTCTTATCCTGCTTTTTGATGTATGAAAAAAATCAATATTTTTTTTTTTAACTGTGCATGAATTTATGTAGCATTCTCCCTTGTCAGTAATGTGGAACAAAAACAAATGGAGACTGCGGGAGACAGTACATGAAATTAATGCAAACGCTGAAACTTGGTAAGTGGGCGGGAAGTGAGAAACAATTTTAAAATGTGGCCTTTGTGTAGATGTGAATGAAAATACAATCAAACAAATACTATTTTCTGAAGTATGATTGACTTTCAAATGTTTAGAGGAAGTGCTCAATTGTTTTTTTTGTGTCCATAGTTTTCTTAAATCAAGGGCTCCGGATGAAGAACTAAGTCAGTTTTTTAAATGCACTGAGGACACAAAAAGATATTGATTTATGAACTAATAAATGATGGAGAGAAATGCCATGCAGATAAATTTGCAACAAAGATATTATACCATATAAAAAGTAAAGGATGTTTATGACTAACATGTAAAGCACCTAAAAATGTATTTCAAATAGTTTAAAATTTTGCAAGGTGGTACCTCATTAAGGGCCATCATTTTCCCAAAGAAGCAACATGGATAAAACCCTTTGATACATCTCCCCCTGAATAGTTTACCAAACATCTTGTACACTGTCCCCTTGAATATCTCTCAATTGCTCCAGATACATATTGAAAGGATGATGAAAGCTGGAAGGAAATGGGGACCAATCCTGATCCAAATTTAGACATCCTTATTGTGTGAAAATGATTCAACAGGAACAAGGAGAACCAGCTCACAAACAATCCATTAAACCTCATCCATAGTTTTCAAAACTCTGTAATGCGCCTATGATCAGTTGTTTTGAAAGTTATTGACATATCTAGCAGAATAAGCAGTGTTAACCTCTGGCCACTATTGGAGAATATTAGTAATTAACGAGACAGAAGAGGTCTTGGTACAGCAAACTCCCGCCAAACGAACTCTTGGTCTCCTAGCAAATTATTGAGGGCGCTATTTCCTGTGTTTGTTAATTCAATGTGTCTCTGATGAATTAGGAACGGTTTTAATACCCTTAGGATTTTGTTGTTCCTTGCTGGATCTGGTCATTCAAATATGAAATAACATGTCAGAGTTAAATGTAGAGCACATTACAATGAGGACTGACAAGTACTGTAGTCAAACCATGAAGTTTTCTTAAAAGAATTAAAGGCATTACAGAACTCAAAAATAAGTGGCTTAGAGTCAGTCAATCAATGGCATGATGCTCAAAATAAAATACAAGAAAATAATAAGAAAATCCAAATATCATTCAGCTCTAAAGGAAATAATTCAAAGTTGGAATCAGAGGTCGGACCGACACAGTGTCGCCTTTTAAAGACCAAACGAGAGTGAGCCCACAACCCTCAGGATGCTGCCTCTTTTATAGAAAATTACACATAGAGATTCATACATTTGTTTGAATATGCAAAGGTCCCACAATCCCATCCAACACTACTAAAAAAAGGACAATACAGTTTCAAAATACACTGTTATTTAGCACTATTCTACAGATTCACATAATACAGTTGTCACCTTTGGTGCCCTTTAGACATCCAGCCACTGGGATATGATTTGTTGCACGTTGCAGAAATAAGTTCACACAATACATTTTCACATCGTGGTTTAAATAGGTGAGGCCTTGGGACGTACAGTATACATAAATTAACACAGCATTCTATGAAGCTTGGGAACGAAGCATCATGCTATAGATGGAAACAAATATAACATTTCAAAAAAACATTTACAGAGTAGCCATCCTGTGCTGAGTGCAGGGAAGGAAAAGACAGAGCTGACTGCCTGCTGAAAAATGCAAGCAAAGTTTGCTTTTTGAATTAGAGGCCTACATTTGACAGATGTTAACATGAACGCTGTTCGTTCGACAAAATATTCCCATTTCAACAATGTGTCAATCATATTATGTTAATATAGTTATACATGTTGTTAAAAACCTGTTGTCATTATCATCACATATTTGCTCAACCGAATAGAGAGGCTGCACTTTTTAACAGACCAATGGTTGATCAGAAATTGTCTGACTTATTTTTATATGAATTATGTTTTCTCAGGAATTATGGCACCTTGCAAGCCAAAGAGTTCAGAAATATTACAAAAATGAGGCCTGTGAGAAAACTGGACTTCCGATGAGTTTTGACTCTACTTGTCAATCAGTGGTTTGTCATATTGTAAAGTACGTTCATGGCAATGAAAATACTTTAATGCACATCTTTGGAATTTTGACTCCACGGTATCATTACTGACCAAAACAAAATCCTTTATGGTTCAGCCACCAAATTATTATGGTGTTTGCACAATCCTGTAATACAATACATTGCTAAAACGTTGTGTTATTGTTGTATCCAGTGTGCACATAAAAATAAAGCAACAGTCTCTGAAACTAAGTAGGGAATTTGATGAAACATGACACAATTAAGTTGCATCTGGTAGTAAACTATGTTTAATTACTTATTGGATGATCTGTTTTATGGTTAATTGAGACAACTGGTCAAAGAACGCCCATTATCTGAGCTCATTTTGCATTAAATAGTAATACAATTGCCCGATGTCCCGTCATTAGTAAAATTGGATTGCATTTCATTAATATTTTAACTTGTAGTTTGAGTTGTATCTCCCAGACCTCAGAATTCTGCAAAATCAGCAATGCTTATGATAAACAGATGGCCCTCATAAGAAGCACCTGTCTCCAGATCATTTCTGGAGTTTGTAATTCTTAAAGGACCTTTGCATAACTTTTACAAAAGCCTTGAGGTGGAGCTGGGCAATCATCATCCTACCTGAGTAATCTCCTCTCAACACAAAGTACACCTAATCCCCTTAGTGAGAGTACATACGAGTCGTGTGGTCTCAGTGAGGTTCGAATCGAACCGCGGAAGGTGGCAGAGGCCTCCTTTTTCTCCCTCCCTGTTTGCTTTTGCCATGGAGCCTCTGGTTTCCGGTTCGGAAGTGTGTTGCGGTTATGGGGGACTCAGGTGGGACAGACCACCCACGCGGTGTCCATGTACGCAGATGATACTTTAATCTATGTTGGACAGCCAGCATACTGGATCCCAATACTATCACATGACTTGGAGGCATTCGGAAAGATATTGGGATTGCATATTAACCACTGAAAGTCAAAACTTTTTCTGCGAGGCAGGCTCGGAGGTCTGGAGGTCCAGTGGCTCCTAGTGATGGGTCTTAATTAAGCTTACCACTTTGAAGAGGGAATGGGCAGGGTTGGGCGGGCGGTACCCAGCACGGAACTGTATTACATTGACTTTCAGTTTCAGCCCAGTATGCGCCTGCTGGAGGAAAAAGACTGCTGAGGGGACGCTTGGGTACCAGGGGCTGGATTACTGATTTATGTGGGGCAGTGGAATTCTCCCCTATTTCCCGTTTGCCATGATGCATGTTTAGTGGTGCGGTCTAAAGTAATTTAAAAGAGTCCTAAAATTGCCTCGTTTGCCCAAGACATGCAGATATGGAGTATTTATGCAGTTTTTATCCCTTTGCACAATTTTTCACAGAATGTCGATGGAGCACTGTGTCAGTCTGGCAGATTTTTGAGCTTCGTTTATGCACAAGTGATCTTTAACATAAGGAATGGTAATTTCCTTCAGTACATGAAAATAGCATACGGCTTGGGGTAAATGGTCCACTTTCCCGGAAGCTCCCATGATAACTTGAATTTTGGCCGAAATGAACGTAATGTGGAACTTTAGAAAGTTGATCACGAACCTTAATATAGCCCTCGGTCCTCATGGGCCACTCCAGAGGTTGGTAGTGCGGGAGAAATGGCAGGAAGCTGCCCCTGATATTATTACTGATGCAGACTGGGATCAAATGTGTATGTGAGTGAGGCAGGTGTCTAGCAATGGCTGCTTTAATCTTCTTCAATGTAATTATGTATACATGACATACCTGGCACCTGTCAAGCTCAGTCAGTTTTACTCCGGGATTTCTTCTAGATGTCTGTGTTGGAGGAATGGATGGACTTAGTGCACCTTTCCTGGAGGTGTCAGGAGGTGGGGGGGTGTCTCGTCAGAGGCACTGGCTAAGCTAGCACAGGTAGAGATATACAGCCAACCACTCAAGAAAAAAAGAAAATAATTCGATTGTTGGGGTGGTATTCGCAAAGAGGAAAATAGCCATGCCCTGGCACAGTGTTCAGCTGCCAAGAACTGATAAATGAACACAGGATATGGTAGAATAGGCAACAGCTGAGGAAATACTCAGTAAACAGACTCGGAGGGACACCAGTTTAGCAGGCGACCTTAAGACATGGGCCCAATTGGTTAGGATAATGCATGATATCCTGGACAGTATGCAGCAGTGAGTTCTTGCCCTTCGGTCTAAAAGGACGAGTGAGTGGTAAACCAATGGATTGACATGAACCAAACTCAGAGGGGTATACGTTAAAGAAATTTTGCCTGGCATCCGCTATGATTGATAAGGTCGTCATGTCTAGGTGTGAGCGGTGGAGAGCAATAGGGACTCTTACGATTAGGTGCCATTCACACCTGGTGGGTGAGACAAGTGTTTAATGGTTTGAGACTTGTTATACCACAATGCTGCCAGAATTTAAAATGTTATACAGAAATGCTGTAGTTGAACTAATGTGGAAATGATATGGCATTTATGTTCCAATAGTATAAAAATAAAAAAGTACAAACTACTACTTAGATAGTGTTCGGAGCAGTAGAAGCAAGGACAGTTGGCCTACTTAGGAGCAGCAATGATTGCACTCAGGTGATGCCTTCTGTATTTATTGAGAAGCATCTGTAAAAGAAGATCGAAACACAGGGTGGTGGCTAACAGCAAGATCAATAGTACTGACGCCATCAATTGGCCACCGGCACCTCGTCCAAATAACTGCCAGACTTTGAATCCTGACCTCACAGCGTGGTGCAATGTCTATGAGGACAGTTGTGCAGGAGGCTAGACTCCACACTACTCCCCCTTACAATAAGTGAACGATGAACAGTCCAAAAGATGAACAACAAAAAATATGAAAAATTAGTTATTAAAATAAAATCATAAAGACTCATAAAACGTATGCTTCATAGCCAAAACATAATTTTGTAGACAAGTATGCCAAGTGAACAATACTCAACAATAGGTACAGTAATCTAATGACAAAACCAATTCATAAAATGAAAGTATGCAGCTACAATGCAATTCTAAACATTACATATAATTAACAAAATGCGTCATGAACACAAGGCACATTAATGTAATCACAAAGTATTTATAACGTGCACCTCTCTGACATCATGCATGTGGCATGTGTGTTTGTGCTTATTCGGTTGCACCACAATCCTACTGAAACAACCGCACCCTACTGCGGGGTATTAAAGCAACTTTGTCCTTATTCCAAACCTTATCAGTACTAGTATGTACCACACTGGGAGGAACACGATAAATATATACAGGATGTGAACATTTCGAAGCCCCGATTTGCCACTAAACCAGGTTGCTTTAGCCTACCCCACAGTGCAACTGGTAAAACTTGTGAATTTTCCTTCATACAATAATTTATACGTACTTTTTTCCTCACATCCATCATGCTAAACAACCAAGCTGTAAGTACCTCACCACGGTCCATCCATTCCCTGTTCAATTTACAGCCCGGTAAAGGACCCCCCAGTAGTACAAATGGTGACAGACAGGTGGAAATATTGGGTGTTTTTCTATAGGCCCATAACATGTCTCCCACAACCGTTTTCCAGTCTGACTTGCTGGCAAACACCAACTCTACCTGTTCCTTCAGAGTGCTGTTGAACCTTTCGACCAAACCATTGCTCCTTTGGTGGTTACAAAAAATCTTCATGTGTGTGATGCATTGTTTATTTAAAACTGATTTCATGTCCAAGAGACAAGCTGTGTACCAATATTGGTTACAATATCCTTAAGAATTTCCTCCCTTATAAATATTCTCTGAGTAAGTTGAATACCTAATTGGTTAAATCAAACTAATGCTGTTCACAAAACCAACTTCTGGCCATCTAAACATGTAGTCTGTTAGTACCATGGCATTTTTGGAACTGTTACTCAAACCACGTATGGGACCTGAAGTATTCAAAGCGACTTTCGACCAAGGAACAGTAGGGTCATCTGCAGGTAAGATGAGAGATGGAACCGTAACCTGAGAATTATCACTCAATATACAAGGTCCAGAACATCTAACAAAAGTTTCTATGGTTTTATCAATGACAGGCCACCAAAAAATCTAACTAACATTAAAGAGAGGTAGGAGAAACCCTCAAAGCTCCACTAACTTCTAATCATTACACACTCACACAACACAGTGGAGTGGGATCCTGTACCACACCTAGCGATTCCTCTGGTTCTAGTCCCAAGTCTTCTACTATGTCTCCATGATGATATTTCCTTTTTTTGGATGGAAAGGCCTCATCCACCTAATAGTGGCATGCTTCATCATTGGCCAGTCCAGCCTGCCGAGTTGAGATGATACTACCTCGGCGGTCTCAACCGTAACCCTAGAGGAGGACTCACTCCTTTTGGGACAGGGAGATCAGAATAAGTCTAGTCCTTATTAAACCTCCCTCCGTGCCTGTCCAAACTTTCTTACTTTATTCAGGATATCACGTGGTAGGATTGAAAATTACTACAGTGGTGTATTTATTATCTTAGATGGATTTATACACAAAAAATCTTCACACAGTCACCGTTTCATGACACAAATCCATACATGGCCCCTTGGGCTAGTTTTAGCACCTTTCTGCTCGAAGAAGTCAGCACAGCCAGTTGACCTAATCTACATAAGAACTTATTCTCACATATCAGTGTTGACCAAATTTGTGCAGATGGTTTGGCATCTTGAGATAAATTCTTGACACCAGGCCAACCCGAAGCTACCCATGTCAGGATTCTCTTCAACAGCTCAGCTTCTCTAAAACCATCTCTCCGCTCATTTTCAGTTAAAGCCTCATGTAATATATCATCCCATTAATTGTTCTGGCTTACTCTGTCATTGTCCTCATAATCCTGGTCATACACTTCATCCAGTGGCATCCTAAATATAAAATTTATGGCAATATTCCTTTTTCCGGGCACATACTCAATGTTGTAGTTGTATTGCTGCAAACCGCACTGCAATTTGGCAATTCTAAATGTGGCTTTTCCACCGCCCTCAGATCTGAAATGATCAATTAAAGGTGTACGGTCAGTACAAACAATACACATACCGCCCAACACACATTTCAAAATACCTTGTTCCACACCACAAAGCCAAAGCCTCCTTCTAAGTTGTTAAATATGTGTGTTAAGCACCACAAAGATTTCTAGAAGCAAATGCAATTACCTTTTCATTCCCATTTTCTCTTTTTTGCAATAAAACGGCTCCTGAGCCTAAGGTACTATCATCAATAATGATTATGCTTGTATCTATAGAGTGAATTGGTCTCATGGGTTTGGCAGCAATGATGTTCCTTTTTACCTTATCAAAAGCACTCTGACACAGCTCATCCCACTCATACAATACCCTCTTCTCTAATAAACTCCTTACTGGTTTGGTATTATCAGACAAAATGGCAAATAAACTTTGAGCAAAATTTAACCAATCCTAAAAATTATCTGAGATGATCTTTGTTTACTTGAAGAGGTGCACTGATGTCTTTTAAAGGTTTATTCTTGGGCTCTATACCTTTTCTAGAAATGTGATTTTACATGAATAATCCACACCTGTTCATGTAAACTTGCACTTTTCACTACGAAGGGGTAACCCCTTGTCCTGCAAAATTTGCAGTGCCCTCAGAAGTCTGGAATCATGATGTGCCTCATTATAAGCGTTGATTAGTAAGTTGTCTTGGAAATGTAAGACACCATCACAATCTTTGAACATTTCTTTCATTAATCTTTGGAATACAGAGGAAGTAGAGTCTAACCCAAAGGGTATGCATTTAAAATAAAATGCTCACTCTGGTGTAACAAAGAAAGTGAGATGTCTGGAGCTCATGCACAGTACAACTTAGTGATATGCATTCAACATATGCAAGTGCTACTGTGCGAGGACTCAAGGCTTGACACCATTATCAAGAAGATTGGAACACAAGATAATGGCTAACAGCAGGTTGAATTAACAGTACTGCCGCAATCAACCAGACATGGCACTTTGCCCAAGTACTGGCCGGACTTTGAATACTGGCCTCATAGTGCCATGCAATGTTGGCAAAGCAGGTGCATGTTCGGTCAGACCCCAAACTCTGTCTGCTCCTTCATTAAAACAGCAAGACTGTTCCCACTGATGCTCTACTGGGCACCATATTTCTTTTTCCAAATTCAACAAACCCCTAGTCTAGCAACACCCATTGTCATTGTCAAATCGTTGTAACAATCCTGTTCAATAGTGCAAACTCAACACCCATTGTCATTGTCAAATAGTTGTAACAATCCTGTTCAATAGTGCAAACTCATAAGGGGATCAACCTCACAAATGTAGCTACTGAAGGTGCACCTATTGCAGAAGTGAGCTGTGGTAAATACATATTGTGCATTAAAAAGATAGGAGACACCTCACTTAAGCAACCAAAGGAGACACTGAATGGTCATTACAGTACCCCGGGCTTCACATCACAGGTGTGCTTCTCTGTATGCAATGTTCAGGTCAATGTCCGTATAAGCTTCAGTCTACTGACTAGTTTAGTAAAAGATTTCGAATTTTAACCAAACTCAGATGGTCCAGTCACTTCATCAAAAACAGTTCTCTGCTTATCGAAACATTAATTGTTTCGCTGTCTTGTGTACTGTCAAAATGTGTGCCCAAGATGAACTGTGTGTTTCATTGAGACAGATAACGTAGTGTATAGTTAAAGACAATTGTGCATGTTGTGACCTGTTAGTTAAATCTGGCCAACAGGTTTTATTCCCTTGGCTTCTATCTGCAAATTCACGAGAGGCAGAGGGCCATCTTATCAACTAAAGTAACCTTAGACCTACATAATATGCTAATTTCTTGAAAACATCTGAACAGATTTACATAAATCACAAAAAGCACTGAGTAAAGTTCAAACTTCCTTAACTGTCTGCCAAATTTGGTGTAATTCCACTCAGCCATTTTTTCTATGTCAGAGAGAAAACTTTCCTATGGGAATTAACATCAAAATCAATGTTTTGGATACCTGATTACCACAAACCTTTCCATGCAGCAGCCTAGATAGATTAAAGATTTATGCAGATTTTGGAAAGTTTGTGCAGATTGTAAAGACACTCCGAATATCCCAGTGCAATAACAACTGACATTCATTTTAATGAATGGATCTTCATGGAGCTTCACACCTGCACTATAGTGATGTCTCAGCACCTCCTAAATATAGCAATAAAAACAGTGCTGGGGTTAAAACACTTCAATGATTTCTCACATGCCACAGGTCATGTGAGATAGCTGCGCATAGGGAGAGGATCACATTTTAAATAGCTTGTCTTGTCTATGGAATAATTATGAAACATGACCCCTTTTTGTTTCTGATGTGTTAACAATCAGTCAATCAGTAGATCTGTAGAGTGCTTCTTGTCACCCAAGAGGGTATCCAGGCACTAGCAACATCCAGTTGATTAGCAGAATAGCCAGGTCTTCTGGGACTTTTGGAACTCTGCACGGCATGGGGAGGTCCGGAAATGAAAGGGTAGCTCGTTCCATGTCTTCACTGCAAAGTAGGTGAAGGAGCAAGCTCTGCATCTGCTATGTTGGGTGAGGGGAGGGCAGGGTTAGAGAAAGGGAAGCAGAGCGGAGGTATCTGGTGGGCTGATGGAAGCTCTGGTAGTGGTTCAAATATGCGGGTCCGAAATTGTGTAGGGCATCTTTTCTGTACGGGGAAACAATGGATTTCCCAGATGTGGGGGTTGGATATGGGCTGTCTAGTGAGATTCAGCATGTCTGGCTGCGGCGTTCTGTATGGTCTGTAGCCATCAAAGATGAGCTGTGATCCCTGCTTAGAGAGCATTGCCCAAGTCCAGTCAGCTGATACTCGGAACATGAAATAACACTCTGTTGAATCTAGGGTTCAATGATACTCGGAACATGAAATAACATTCTGTTGAACCTAGGTTTCAATGATACTCGGAACATGAAATAACACTCTGTTGAATCTAGGGTTCAATGATACTCGGAACATGAAATAACATTCTGTTGAACGTAGGGTTCAATGATACTCGGAACATGAAATAACACTCTGTTGAATCTAGAATTCAATGATACTCGGAACATGAAATAACACACTCTGAACTGAAGAAACATGAATGGCCTAGAACTAGACTCCAACTAGGCCTCAAAAAATCTAGGTACCTGGAAAAATCAAGAGTGGGTTAATACAATGTTTCATATGAGCTTTTCATGAAATATCACATACTGTCTAGAAATAAAAGAACCTTCTAGAATAATGTTTCAGAACAAACATTGCATTTTTACATGAGGACAAAAGGTTATCTGAAACATTCCAAGGAAAACAATAGGAATTGTACTAGGGACTTAATATGCACAAAGAAAGTCACACTTTGAATTTAGCATGTTCACAGAAAATCCAAAGGCCCAGGATAAATGTGTGCACTTCAGCAAACATTACACATCAAAGTTTTAATTGCCATGAAATGATCGCACACACTGTTGCCGATCTGAACATCAAGTTTTACATGTGGAAAATTAATCGCGCACACTGCCGATTCTAACAAGAATATGCAAATGCCATGAAATGATCGCGGAAGCAGTTGCCTATCTGAACACCAAGTTTTACATGCAGTAAATGAATCGCACACACTGCCGATTCTAACAAAAATATGTAAATGCCATGAAATCATCGCGCAAGCCGTTGCCGATCTGAACACCAAGTTTTACATGCGGTCAATGAATCGCGCACACTGCTGATTCTAACAAGAATACGTAAATGCCATGAAATGATCGCGTAAGCCGTTGCCGATCTGAACACCAAGTTTTACATGCAATAAATGAATCACGCTCACTGCCGATTCTATCAAGAAGATGTAAATGCCATGAAATGATCGAGCAAGTTGTTGCCGATCTGAACACCAAGATTTACATTAGAGCAATAATTTGCGTACTCTGAAAGTTTCACGAGTAGGCACAAAACTCAAGAGTCTTTTAGAAGGGGGGACGGGGGCCCAGCCCGACCTCCGCCTTACCACCCTGCTCAAGGATCACCAAAATAATGCAGGGCAGTCCTGGAACGTCAAGGTAGGCCTCCGGAACAGGAGCTCAGGAAATTGCTGCTGCTCTGCACCGGGACCTCTGAATAGTGAGCACGTGGAGCTGGGCTGGCTCCCTTATATAGATTCTGGCCCAGCCCACAAACCGCACCCAGTCATGCTGCAGAGAAAGCTTCTAGAAGGTCCTAGAAAGTGACCACACCCTAACACACTCAGTAAGTCTGCAGCAATACCTTGGAAATGAACAGTTATTGCAAACATCAGTAATAGTGTTTTTCACAGGTTAAAGTCTGCAATGCAAATGGTTAATATATTGCATATAAACACAATGCATTATGTTCTTGCATAAAGGCTATTTTTTTTGCATTTTTGTCGCCCGTAGAGCGCGCACTGTCCTAATGTTGATAGTACTACCCTCTCCCAAGCGCGCTCTAGGGCCTGATTTGTCTGGGTTTAGGAGATGAAAACGCCTCACTAGTCAGTCAGGGAGACCAGATCCTCGGGGCCTGCGCACGCTCCCAACATGTCCACCACAAGACAGCTCCAAAACTCTGATAGAAATATCACAGAGCCTAAGAGAGTCCAAGCTGGGAAAAGGGGATTAGGTAGGGAACAGCTGGGAAGGAGACCTGTAGGAAGCAAAAGGTAAAACAACACAATATAAAAATATAATCACATTGACTTTCACTAGACACTCTCTGTTGAATCTAGGGTCCAATGATACTCGGAACATGAAATAACACTCTGTTGAATCTAGAGTTCAATGATACTCGGAACATGAAATAACATTCTGTTGAACCTAGGGTTCAATGACACTCGGAACATGAAATAACACTCTGTTGAATCTAGGGTTTAATGATACTCGGAACATGAAATAACATTCTGTGGAACCTAGGGTTCAATGATAATCGGAACATGAAATAACACACTCTGAACTGAAGAAACATGAATGGCCTAGAACTAGACTCCAACTAGGCCTCAAAACATCTAGGTACCTGGAAAAATCGAGAATGGGTTAATACAATGTTTCATATGAGCTTTTCATGAAATATCACATACTGTCTAGAAATACAAGAACCTTCTAGAATAATGTTTCAGAACAAACATTGCATTTTTACATGAAGACAAAAGGTTATCTGAAACATTCCCTGGAAAACAATAAGAATTGTACTAGGGACTTAATATGCACAAAGAAAGTCACACTTTGAATTTAGCATCTTCACAGAAAATCCAAAGGCCCAGGATAAATGTGTGTACTACAGCAAACATTACACATCAAAGTTTTAATTGCCATGAAATGATCGCGCACACTGTTGCCGATCTGAACATCAAGTTTTACATGCGGAAAATGAATTGCGCGCACTGCCGATTCTAACAAGAATATGCAAATGCCATGAAATGATCGCGTAAGCTGTTGCCGATCTGAACACCACGTTTTACATGCGGTAAATTAATCGTGCACACTACCAATTCTAACCCGAATATGCTAATGCCATGAAATGATCGCGCAAGCCGTTGCCGATCTGAACACCAAGTTTCACATGCGGTAAATGAATCGCGGACACTGCCGATTCTAACAAGAATATGTAAATGCCATGAAATGATCGCGCAAGCCGTTACCGATCTGAACACCAAGTTTTACATGCGGTAAATGAATCGCGCACACTGCCATTTCTAACATGAATATGTAAATGCCATGAAATGATCGCGGAAGCCGTTGCCGATCTGAACACCAAGTTTTACATGCGATAAATGAATCTCGCACACTGCCGATTCTAACAAGAATATGTAAATGCCATGAAATGATAGCGCAAGCCTTTGCTGATCTGAAAACCAAGTTTTTACATGCAGTAAATGAATCGCGCACACTGCCGATTCTAACAAGAATACGTAAATGCCATCAAATGATCGCACAAGCCGTTGCCGATCTGAACACCAAGTTTTACATGCAATAAATGAATCGCGCACACTGCCGATTCTAACAAGAAGATGGAAATGCCATGAAATGATCGCACAAGCTGTTGCCGATCTGAACACCAAGATTTACATTAGAGCAATGATTCGCGTACTCTGAAAGTTTCACGAGTAAGCCCAAAACTCAAAAGTCTTTTAGAACGGGGATGGGGGCCCAGACCGACCTCTGCCTTACCACCCTGCTCAAGGAACACCAAAATAATGCAGGGCAGGCCTGGAACGTCAAGGTAGGCCTCTGGAACAGGAGCTCAGGAAATTGCTGCTGCTCTGCACCAGGACCTCTGAATAGTGAGCACGTGGAGCTAGGCTGGCTCCATTATATAGAGTCTGGCCCAGCCCACAAACCACACCCAGTCATGCTGCAGAGAAAGCTTCTAGAAGGTCCTAGAAAGGGACCACACCCTAACACACTCAGTAAGTCTGCAGCAATACCTTGGAAATGAACAGTTATTGCAAACATCAGTAGTAGTGTTTTTCAAAGGTTAAAGTCTGCAATGCAAAAGTTTAACATATTGCATATAACCACAATGCATGAATTATGCTCTTGCATAAAGGCTGTTTTTTTGCATTTTTGTCGCCCGTAAAGCGCACCGTCCTGATGTTGACACCTTTATCCAGTTGGTGATATCTGTCATGCAGTTGTGGAAGTTGGTCTTGGTGTTGGTGTGTCTTCGAAGAGGGAGAGGATAAGTTGTGTGTTGTTGTCATAGGATATGATGTTGAGTCAGTGGGTTTTGATGATGCTAGCCTGAGGTGACACATAAGTGTTGAAAAGGGTGGGGCAGAGAAAGGATCCGTGGGGTACAGCACAGATGATCTCCTTGAGTGCGGAGTTAAAGGGGGACGCCAGACTTTTTGCCTTCTTCCGATCGAGTAGGGCTTGGCTGTCATCAGAAGCTGCATTGAGGGCAGTGTTGGTGCTGTGTTTACTGTAGAATCCAGGTTGGAAGGAGTCTAGTGGGAGGTTCGATTCTAGATGTGAGGAGAGTTGTTGGTTGATGGTATTTTTTTATTACTTCATCTGGGAAAGGGAGCAGGGAGATCAGTCTGTAGTTATTGAGTTTGCTGGGGTCTGCAAATGGTTTCTATAAGGGGGCATTGTCTTCTGCATGTTTCCAGCCCTCATAGAAGGTGGTCATGGCAATTGAGTTGTTGAACACGGTGGTGAGTATGTAGCTGATTTTGGCTTTGCCTAGGTTGAAGGTGTGGTGAGGGCATGGGTCAGTTGGGGCCCCTGTGTAGACCAAGTCCATAATAGAAGTGGTGGTGTGGGGCTAAATAGCTCCATTTGGGTAGTCAGATGTCGGCATTGGTAGTGGGGTCGTTGTGTTGCTTGAAGAAGTCAGTGGCCTTGGGCTGGGGTTTGAAGTTTCTGTAGATGTTGGCAATCATGTTGTGGGAAAAGTTTTTCAACGTTGTTGCAGAGTTTCTGTGAGGGAGTACTGTTGTTTGTAGCAGCTGATGGGTTGGAGGATTAATTGTCAATGTTGAAGAGTTATTTGTTGTTATTGGACTTGGTTCTATGCATGAGGCTAAACCTTTTTCTTTGATTCTCTCAACAGAATGTGGTACAATTTGAGGGCTGTCTTGAAGGCAGTCTTGTTGGTCATGTCCTTGCTGGTGAGCCATCTACTTTCCAGTTTACAGTGTTGTCTGCATTTCTGAGGTCTACAGTGCTCCAGCTACCATGCTTGGTGAACCTTTTGTGTGTGTTGTTGCTGATGAGAGGAATGTTGTCGGAGTAGTTGCTGACCTAATTGTGGAAGTTTTTGAAGTTCTTGGCCAGGTTATTGGAGGAGAAGGGAGGATGGTGTTGAGGGGTTGGAGTTGAAGATGGGGTCTAGCGTGAGGGTCCAGAGTGTGGCCTGCCGAGTGTGTGGGGTCATGGACAAGTTGGGTGAGTTTGTTGTGGTTCCTGCTGTCGAGGAAGTTAGTAATGTTGATGTCATTGTGGTCACCAAGATGAAAGTTGAGGTCACTGAGGGAAATGTAGCTGTTGGAGTCTATGGCGAGGGGGAGGGATGAAGTCAGCAATGAAGTGGAAGAAGGTTGGACATGGTCATGGAGGACGGTAGGAAAGGGTGCCTCTAATGGAGGTTTTGCTTCCTGTTTGGAGTCAGAAGTTGATGTGTTCTATGTCGTCATTTGTGGTGGTGCACTGGACAGATTCCTTGTGTATGATGGCGATCCCTCCACCAGGCATGTTGATGCAATTGTGGTGGCTGATCTTGTATCCTTCGGGTTTTACAGTGGTGATTGCAGGCATGGAAGTAGGGTTGAACCAGGTCTCAGTGAGGAAGAGGATGTAGGGTGTGAGGGTTGAGATGTGATCCCAAATGTCAGTGATGTGTTTACATAGTGAGCTTAGGCGAGTTAGTATTTTTGTTCAGGTGGTGTCTGTGGTGTGTTCAGGGTGAGGCTGGTCAGTGGGCTGGTATGTGTGTAGTGCCATGTGAAGCGGCAGTGGGTGCAGGTGAAAGGTCCTAACATGGAAAGGGGTCAGTGTGGTGGCAGTGTCTGTTGCGGCATCTGTGGCTGAGGAAGTAGAGCTTGCGGATGATGGCAGGGGACCGGAGAGCCAGGGGTTGTGGCACTGGGCATGGTCCAGGCATGGACGGAACAGACAGCCTTGCCTTTGGCACACCAGCACCATGCGAGCTGTGCGCACCTGATGCATGGCCACACTGTGACCTGCACTAAGTAGGTCCTGGGGTGGGCAGGGCTTCTTTAGGTGGGAAGAACAGTGAGCAGGAAAACCTGGGTGGGAAAACTGAGGCAGAGCAGTGGTGTCATTTGGTCTAATGGCAGCAGCTGAATCCGGCTGGAACAAGCAGGAACTGGAGGCCACAGGCAAGTAGCAGGCTAGGTGCTCAGGTGTCTACTAGTGAGGTCGCACTGCAGCCTGCATTAAGTAGGCCCTGGGGTGGGCAGGGCTTCTGTTGGCAGGAAGAAAGGTGAGCAGGAAAACCCAGGCAGGAAAACCCAGGCAGCAACGGTGTCACTTGGTCAAACGACAGCAACTGGATCCTTCTGGAAAAAGCAGGAACTGGAAGCCACAGGCAAATGGCAGGATAGGTGCTCAGTTGCCTACTAGTGCGGTGGTTCTGTGGCTTAGATTATGTAGGTCCTGAGGTGGGTGGGACTTCTGTTGGTGGGAAGAATTTGGAGCGGAAAAACCCAGGCAGTGGCTGTGTCACTTGGTCAAACAGTAGCAACTGGAACCAACTGGAACAAGCAAGAACTGGAGGCCACATGCAATTGGCAGGTTAGGTGCTCAGGTACCTACCTAATCACCTACCATCTGATGGAGACCGTTCTGTGAAGTCCTGCCTGCTACATAAAGTGCCTCAGTGTAAAAAACCACAGTAGTTAGGTCTTTGGGGGCTAGATTCTCAAATGTGTTGCCAGCATGTTATAAGGAACTATGGCCTCATCTCTTTGTTCCGCCCTAGATGTGGTCACTTCCATCCCCCCACCCCCCCAAATGGGTGTGCAAGATGGTGTGATGTCTGTTGTGCATGGTGATTTTGAGTTTGTCATGTTTTGTTGTTTTTCTCTTTTCTCTCTTCTGGATGATCCTAGAGCCAAGAATTCTGAAAGAACACGTGCATAATAATCATAATGATAATAATAATAATACTACTACTACTACTAATAATAATAATAATAATATAACCATTACCACTACCCCTAGACTGAGAAATCAGTAGCTCTATCCCTCCTTTGCCAAGAATCCGCTGCCATAATGAAGTGAGTGTCTTAGATATGTGGCATGAATGTGTATGTGGTGTTGGAAGTTTGGTGCCACTCATTTGTCTGCTACTGAATGTGGAAGGAAATACTTACCTTCTTCTTGAGGTGTGGAAATTGATCGTTTTAACAATGGTAATAGGCAGGCAGTCCGGTTGAAGGTGGAGTGGGACACGTTTCATGTACGGCCATCTCATGTTGGATGAGGAGGGCATCTCAACTGAGAATGGTGAAAGTCTTTGGTGGGCCCTGTCCACATTGTGCAGAGGGAAAGGAGCGCTGTTATGGATGTGGGCCACGGAACAGCAGTGAACCATCCGGCAGTTCAGGTTTCTAGCCTAGCCTCAGGGCCGTGGCTTGGGTGGGGGGTGGTATTTGGGGAGACAGGAGTGGGATGTTTGGGGTGCTCGACGCGCAAATAAATGTATTTTTTTGTAAATAGTTGGGTACAGGTGCTTTTAGTCGGGTACTGTGAGAGATCAGTCAGATTCCAGCAGGTATTTTTACAGACAGGCAGACAACAAACACACACACACACTGTGTGAGTCTTCGGAAATATTGCTTATTTACAGAATATTGCATTTTCTCACTTAGTACTCCTACCAAACAGCATTCCTCTCCCTTTCCACTGACCCCTAGGCCCACCTATGCACCCTGCTTGTACTATAATGTAATTGAATATTACATGCAAGTCTGATTGTCGGGAACACTGATGCTCACACCCCCCAATCTTACTGACCAAGCTACGCCCCTGCCTAGACTCACCAGCAACCTCGAAGGGCTGTTGGCCATGAAGTCTCGCTTGGCATTTGTGTGTGGAAGTCAGGCACCGTGCAAAAAAAGCCAGAAAAAGAGCTAGAGGTCAGGCACTATGGGCCTGATTTATGAAAAGTTAGCGCTGCCTTTGCGTCATTTTTCGACTCAAAAGCAGAATAAGCTTACAAAATATAGTTATATTTTGTAAGTTTGCATCGCTTTTGTGTAAAAAAATGACGCAAAGGCAGCACTAACGTTTCATAAATCAGGCCTTATATGTAGTGGGCATTATTTCTGCCCAATTATAGAGTTTGTTGTGCTCAGTTTAAGAGAAGAGCAGGGGAAAAAAAGGAATGAAAATAGCAGTCAGAGGTTGAGACATTATTCTCACTGCAAACCTTGGGCAAAAGATAAACCTGCTTTTAATGTCTCACGTTTGCATACGTGGGCAATTAATTATTGGTGATTCATGGCTACTGAAACCAAAGATAAACCTGCTAATTGATGTACTCCATATGCCGATGTGAATATTAGTAACTATTTTATGTATTTTAGCTTGTTGTTTGTTGCACTTGGCTTTGAAATCTGTGACCACAGTGAATTCTTTATTTACTTTAGATAATTGTTTAATCTCATAATACTAAAAAGTATCCGTGCATGTTGAGTAGAAAACTACCATTAGTATTCCTAGAAGAACCGGGAGAGTCAATCACTATTTGGGGAATGAGGCTCGATTTGTTTCAGGTGTACGTGGAAGTTTTGGAAGAGGAGCAGTATACTCCTCAAAGGCAGCTGTTGGTATTGAGAAATTGGTAAGGAGTGGTAGGGCTAAAGGAGCTGAAAATTCTACCACCCTTGGCAAAGCAGATCTTCATGAAGTAGATGTTATACAAATGCAACAAATATATGGGAAGAAAATACTGTTTGAAAGATAAACACTTTCTTCATGGGGTGAAAATGAAGGTGGAATATTGATTAATACTAGTGGGGGCCTGCAGGGTTAAAATATGGTGGGACGCCATAGTGCCAAACTCACCATATTTACGGCTTCCTCCCCACCCCATGGGGCATTTATCCCTCACATCCAAGAGCAGAAATTGAAGGACTTCCTTCCTGCTCAGTGGAATGGGATTCCAACCAGTACACAGCGCGAGCATGAGGGCAAAATAAAATGGCATTATTATACCTTTTTATTTATTTGTGTTTTCCTGCTGTACTCGCAGCAGGCAGGGCTACAATCCTCCACTCCTTAGGAGGAATATCCCCTGATTAATACGTTGCTCTCTTAAGAGTGAATGGTGCTGCTCCTGACTTTGAACATGTTACATATGATGAAGGGCTTCATTACAAGTGTGGCGGTCTGAGGAATGCCACACTCGCATTGATGGTCGGACCGCCGCGCTCTGGGTGGTCCGACCACCCAATTACAATCCTGGTGGGTGGACCCACCAGGGGAACACTGTCTCCACCAGGAACATGGTTCCCACCATGGCGACAGCGGTCTGAGTTGTACTCAGCCGGGGCGGAGCTGAACTCAGCACCGCCTGGCTGATTACAACTCCCTCACCACCAGCTTTTTCATGGTGGTTTCACCGACATGAAAAGGCTAGTGGTGAGGGTGTGCTGGGGGCCACAGTGGGCCCCTGCACTGCCCATGCCCATGCCCATGGCATAGATAGTGCAGGGACCTCTCTGCCCACACAGTGTGCATTCCGAGGGTGCTGGTTGCCCCCCTCTGTGCTAGAAGATAGCACTCGCCTCCTTTAGGGGACCCAAATGCCATCTTGTAGCACTGTGGGAACGCTCTATTACAATGTTCCCGCCAGTCAGACCGGCGGGAACATTGTAATTGGGTGGGGAGACACCACTGCCATGGCGGTGGTGTCCTCCCCACGAGTTTGGCGGTCCCGCGTTGGGACTGCCAAACTCCTAGTGAGGCCAAAAGTAATGTGTGACCAATTTTATTGAATCTAAATCTAAGAAGCTACAAGAAAGATTGAGGTCAAGTACTCAAACAACTCATAAAGCACTAGTCGGTACTGCAAGGAGCACTGAGCAGATTAACAGGAATGAAGGATGTGGATCTGTGAATGCTTTATCTAGGAATGGCAAGGACATGAAAGATAAAGTAAGCAAGGGCGAAACAAAACTAGCTGGATCTAAGGAGAAAAAGAAGGAGTGCAGCTGAAGGGGTTTTAGTCATTTATCCAATTCTAAAAGTTGTTTGTCAATTGATAGGATTTGCAACTATTGTACGCGAAAAGGTTGTTTTGGGAGCATATGTAAAAATACTAATTGACTGCTATGCGATTTATAATGAGGAAATTAACCGAAGGATGATGATATTCTTTTGTGTGTGAGTGAAAGTAATAGTTAGAAAAAGTCCAAAGATGTTCCCATTGTAATTCACTCATAGGCGGGATGAATGTGAATATCATTTTGAACTCAAGAGCATGGTGTAGTATTGTGGAGAAGGAACCATTCATTTGAGAAACAATGACATTGCTTCAAACTGGTATATGCTTTAGTGAATATATGGCTCATAAGATTGACGAGGTAGTTTTTTTAAGGGTTTGTAGCTGAACACATGGAAAACAAAGGGGAAGGGCGTGTGTCTCTAAAGCTTGAAACAATTACAGGATGGGCACATTAGGAGGCATAAGGTTTAAGGTTAAATCCCCAAAAAGACTCACCAGCCCCTCTGTATATGTTGCTAGCAATCCTATGGAGGACATTTATAACAGAGAGCAAAATTTGGACTTTGAAAGTGAATTTCCAGAACTATTAAAGTGTGTGTTGAGGTAACTGTGAAGATTCAAGTACAAAATTATACCTAACAGATGATGTTCCAGTCAGGCTACATATGAAGAATGCCACACTTAATTATAGGGGCAAATTGAAGGAGATTTTACAGGGCTTACACAGCAGCACTATAATTGAACATGTCGAGAGTTCTGATTGGTTATCACTCCTAATAATTTTGCTAAGAAGTACAGAGAATTTGAGGCTATGAGAAAATACTAGCTCTTTGAAAGGTTATATGGATTGACAGTTTTCTTCTTCTGAATCTGCAAGATATGTTGGTATCTGTGTCAGGGGATGAAGTGCCTTTAAACCAAGATGTTATCAGTGTATATCATCAGATTGGGCTAGAGGAAGGTTAAAACATTGGACTGTATTTGATGTGAGCGGGCATAGACTGGGAGCAATACTGTTACAGAAGTGGAAAAGGAAGAATGAGTGATGTTTTATATCTCAAGGAGTGCATGCACCACAAAATTATTTGGTGATCGAGCGAGAATTGTTGCTGTGCATTTGAGCAATGGAACACTTTAGAATGTATGTGTGGGGCACAACGTTCATTATTAGGAACTGACTACAAGCCCCTGGTAAATATGTTGATCCATGTGGGGGTGACTGACTATCCACCATGCAAGGCTGGTCTTGACGTTGCAGGCTTACCACTATACCCTTGGAAATAATCCGGGTAGGATGAAGCAGATGGTCTGTCCAGGTTGCCTTTCAATAAGGAATGTGAGGATGATGACAAAGAAGATGGGGAATTTGAAGTTGTTTGATGCACGGTTCCCTCTAATTATTTTGCCCTGTGTGTGACCTTGGAATACTTAGTTGTGCATGTTTATCACTGAGTGCAGAGCAGCTTATAGAGGTAAACACAGTGCTTAATGTGTGCTTATAGTTTCCGGTGCTGAGCACCAGCACTTATTTTTGAGGGCCGTAGCTTATTCTTCTGCCTCAAGCATTTGCTGCCAGCAAAAGACACATATGGGAAAGATGGAGGAAGGGAAAAACGAAAAAGTGTCACAAAGGGAGAAAGTAGAAAGCTGCAAGAGTGAGCTGAAAGGGCAGGGAGCGGCTTTATATGGATTAAAGAGGCCTGAGATGGCTTCAGGATTCCGTGCTCATACATTTAATTGCAGCAGCCGCGTGCTTAAGAGGAGGGCTTTGGGCACCAGCACGTTTTTATTTACAAATTAAGCACTGGGTAAACACTGTATGAACTGCCATATCTATGTGACCAGTATTGGGGACAGGTCAAGCCCCTGACTATTTTAGTTTTGGAAAACAATCGTACTAAATTGAACATTTTAAAACATATTTTTTAACTATCTCAACCAATGTGTCTAATATTTAAGAGACTGTTCTGAAGAGAGAGCTCAGGAAATCTTTCAAACTGTTCAACGTTCTCAGACGCATTGTTCGTCTGCAGCAGAAAAGTATACATTCGTTTAGAGCCACCTATGTGTCAAAAGCACTATGGAAAACGGTTGTGGCACAGTAGAAATTACTGCGTTCTGAAACAAGCATTTGCAATGCAATGAGTCTTGCGATTGCTTGCGTTAGAGGTATTAGCATTGTAAATTCCTAATTTCTTGCCAGGCCACACAAACTGAAAATACAAAATAAAACAGTTGACATAAGCAGCCGATGAAAGCGCCGCGTGAGCACAGAGAGACAAAAGGAAAAAGAAGTTCACTCGCAAAGTGGCCAATGGGTCTATGGCCAAGGCGGTAACAAATCCGCCCTATGGAGGGACAAACCTAAAGCAGTTACCAACGAAAACAAAGGATTTTTGAAAGGCAAGCACTTGAACGAGTGATAGTGATGGGCGTGGTTAAAAGCCCAGATACATACCAACAGGTCGAAAAAGCAGCGCTTGCGCTCTGCTATGCTCAACCTAAAAACTGTATTGCAGCGCCTCTATTGACAGTGGGAATTTAGTCAAAAGAAGAAATCTCACCCATTTTACTTTCGCTCATGGCAGAAATATTTTTTATGATCATAACTCTGGACATAGGTCCATCAGAATAGGCGGCAGGACAACTGGTACATCAGCATTACCATACTACAGAATATATCAACCTGAGTTTCAGAACAAGTACTGTGCAAATCAATTAATGTTCCTACTTCGCATGCTACAAGACATTTTGGTGATCCATTTGTTACTGTGCAGTAGAATGCCAATGCCTACCCGATAGTGTACCACAAAATGTCTGACCTTCATTTACTGCACCTACAGCCAGCAAAGCTTTTATTGTTTGCAATTTGTCACTCTTACTTGCGCATTCTTGCAATAGAACCCAGTCTCCCTCACACCCACACTTTCACTCACCATAACTCTCTCAGTTGCTTTGAAGCTCAGACTCCTAACAACTCCTTCAGCTTGTCTCGTTGCTCCTTCCTCTGAAATGCTCACTATCTGGCATGTCATTCGGTGGATATCCCTGCCTCTCTAGCACTCGCCAGCATCCCAACATCTTCTTTTGTTTGATGATGATTGCTTCGGTTCTGAGAACTTATATGATTTTATTTACCAGATAACACTACTCACTTCCACTTTCTTTTTTTGTGCATTTGTACTGATAATCATGTTCACACTTTTGCTCACACTCTCTTGCCTTGTCTCTTGGACTTGTTGACATGTACACGCATCTTGTCGCTTAATCAGGTACTCTCACACACCTGTCGCTGTTCTAGCTCACTGTGTCCCGCTTGCTAACTCTCGCACCCTGATTTGTTTGCTGACGCTGGCTCTGCAGTTGTCAGAAATGATCATGATAACATGGCAGGAGTCAGCACTGTTAAGAAGTATGGTAATGTGACGTCCCAGTAATTTTAACTACAGATTACAATTCTACATACAGAAGCTAGACAGTTCATTTGAAATATAGTTTTCACATAGCAGAGACAACTGGTAACCTAAGAACCTAACTTGGTAAAATAAACTGTGAATAGAACAAATACAATTAATTTGGAACTGTCAATGTTAATGTTTCCCAGCACGCTATCAATAGTACTGGTTTATTTTTTTTCACAGCCAAATAAATCACCGTGGAGCAAGGACAGGTGGTTAAAGGCTTGGAAAGCTATATATCTAGGTTTCTCCATGTCTTTCACCGCCTGTCCTTGCGCCAAAGTAAATTTAAATATATATATATATATCTCTATATATATGCAGATATATATTTATATTTATATATATATATTTTTTTTTTTTATTTTTTTTTCCCCACTGGAAAAAAACAAAGGTTACAGGGATGTTATAGTTAGGTACTGAATTTACTTGCACAAAACCTGAGAAATTCAGCAGTTAGAGTTTTTTCAAGTAAATATAACTCGTGGCCTAAGGTAACTGTAACTCGTGCCCCCACCATGCCTACGGCATTCTGCGATCTGACACAAGTCAGGCCCTGGTTTTCAGAATCAGCTGATATCTATATGTTGTATGACTCCTTATTAAAAAGGCGGGAATGTCGCTTACATTTTCAGGCTTATTGGTTCCTTGCTCAAGAAAAACACCTCACCCTATCCCTATCTTTAGGGAAGTGTCTTTTCTTGAAAATTGTGTCACTGATTTTATGGGAATACCAATGCTGCTATATCTTGTTTTTTTTACCTGAGCTTTTTGTAAACTATTTTATCATGGACATTTATGTTGCATGTGCACTGTTGAGAAATGTCATGTGTTCTTTTGTTCCTGCTATTTTTCCTTGACTGTGACAAGAACTGATCTATTTTCCTTTAATAATAAACTGTGCACCTTATATCTTTTATATGTCTGCCATCACATCAAGCTACCGGGACCTTGTAATTAGCTTTGACCTCCCACATGACTTAACGGACCGGATATTAGCCCATTTCTAGGTCTATCCCCTAGGTTTTTGTCATTCTGGCTCTTGTCACAGCAGAAAGTAATCCTGGTATTATTGGCTGCATTATGATTGTAAACCAAATCTTATTTTAATAGTATTACCCTGATTATTAATCCTAGGTGACTGCTATGTTTCTTATGATTTTTTTCAAATACTTGCATTGACCAAAAGAAAGTATGAAACTTGAACTCTCGAACTCTCTCGCACTCTCTCACTCTCTCTCTCTCTCTCTCTAAATAAGTAAGATAGATAGATAGATCACCTAGTTGGGGTTGCCACTAGGTAGTTATAGTTAGGACCATGTTTCCATAGAATTTTTTTTTTTTGATTTTCCCATATCTTCGGCACCGTTTGACAAATCTTCACGAAATTTGCCAGAAAAAGTGTTGCGGTGATTCTTGTTGCACACAGAAAGTTCCAGTGTGATTGTGAACCGGGGGCCGAGAAAAATGGGGGTAAAAAAAGTTGCATTTTCCATGTTAATTCCCATAAGACCTTTAGCCACGTCTAAATCCCGACCCACTGGACGGAATTACACCACATTTGGCAGAAAGCTAGCTTTCGGTACACGGATTGATCTTTTGCTTATTTGGTGTAAATCTGTTCAGTAGTTTTTGAGAAATGTAGGAAAATCCAAATTTGTATATCTCTGGCTGCAAAGTATTCACGAAAAAAAGACAAGCTAGTGCAGGGGAATGCACAGCTCTGATTGGCTGCCAACACTTCATCCAGGAAGTGTTGGCAGCCATTTTAGGATTTGGCCTCAGCTGAGTCCCAGAAAAAATGCAAAACAAAAGACAAGGGGCCAGGGTAGGGACACCCTGACCCCTTACTCTGGTGGTGGAGCCCAAGGGTGCCCCCCCGAACAAAAAACAATATTTTTGCCCCAAACTCATGACATTCGCAAATTCACAGAAAAAAAATACAAAAAACAAGCGCGGGCTCCCGGGGCAAAATGCGTGCATGGTGTGGAGGATGCCAGTCGGGCTCCTCTACAGCCCCATATACCACCACCTCCCCGGGGCGATCTCTAATTATTTTCAGGGGGCTACGCACACCCCTATGCCCTGGGTACCACCAACTCCCAGGGGCAAAATTAATTATGGGTGTGGGGGAACTCATCAGCCCACCCCACAGCCCTGAGGACCGCAACCTGTCAAACAGGTCCAGCTGTCAAAAAGTGGAGCTTATATCTCTGTTCCTTGCATGCAAATATGTGTGCAGTGAACAGAGATGAAAGGTGTGCTTCATCAACCACAGAGCTGCTGTTAAAAGCATCTCCGTTGTTGCTGAAGCAATGGGACCAGGGGTAAGCCCATGAGGCTTCCCCCGTAGTCACAGATAACCCATAAAGGGCTAAAAAAAAATGGTTGAAAAAAAAATAGCTCAGTGTGAAGGTTACAAACCTTCAAACTGAGCATTGAGGGTTCGAGTCCAGCAGGACTCGTTTCCCTCTTTTATTTTTTTAAAGTACAAATGTTTTAGGGTGAAATGAAAAGTGTTTTTACTTTTTTTAAATGATAAATACATTTTTCTTTTTAAACTGTATAGAAATATCTCATTCTAAGTATATCATCCATCGAAGCATAAAAAAGTCTATATTGCTCTCTCTGAATCTCTCTCTCTCACTTTCAATCTCTTTCTCCCATTCCCACACCCACACCCACTCAGGCACTTAGACACCCACTCACAAACACAATCAAACACTAACGCACCCACTCACAGAACCACTGAAACCCTTGTGCACCCACTCACAGCCCCAGTCAGACCCAACACAGTAGCACTTACTAGTTAGGCAGTAGAAAGTACTCCAATTGGGTAGACGTTTTGCTTTTCTTGAATAAATAAGCAGGTCATGTTGCATTTTGACACTAATGCTCATTTCAGAGAGATTAAACTCCAACCCCCCCCTACCCAAAAGGGTGCCTGGGAGAGAATAACCACAGGGCCTGGCTGAAGACCAGACCTTGGCACGGGGATAAGATGCCAACCCCATTGTGCACAATGAAAGGCTGTGCGTGGCATGAGGTTTGATGTCTACAGGGGGTTTGATGCCTAGGAGTTTGATGCCTATGAGGGTTTTTGGGGCACAAGTTATTGTTACCTTAGGGCACAAGTTATAGTTATTTGAAATGACTTTTACTATAGCTGTGGAATTTCTACAAGTTACAGTTACTTGAGATAACTATAACTATAGCTGCTGAATTTCTATGATGGTGTGTGTGTAAAATCTGAACCTAATTATAACATCCCTGTAACTTTTGTTTTTTTACTTGATATTCTAATGTTTTCTAAATTTTATTTCCTAACTATGGCATCCCTGTAAATTTGTTTTTTTTCAGTGAATTTCTTATACATATACACATATGTTGAATGTTTGCCACAGTGATCACTGGGCTGTGGAGAAGGCAACATACAGTCAGGAGAGCTGGAACAGGGGTATTCATAGCTAATGAACAATACTGAAAGTCCTTATGTCTTCAGAGGGAGTCTGTACAGACACAAATGCACTGTGAAAATCAGGGAGCCAGAACCTGACTGAGAATGATATCAGTAAGAACAAAAACAAAAACCTTGACTTATATTCTTTGCTCTGAACAGTTATACTTCTGTCTTTCTAGCTTCCATTTGCTTTTGGCTCTAAAACATCTCTTCTTCTATTCAGTGTTTTATGGCTCAGACAAAGCACCGGAATATGCACCCGTGACGACCTCCCATGCACTGAATAATCTCTCTCTGCATGGGCGCTCAGCTGTGCCGCTTAAATGGAACTCAGATTGGAAGCAGTGGGTGGATACAAGAAAAAGTTCCTAAATTAAAGTTGGTGGATTACAGAAATGGACAATAATTTTGCATTGAAGAAGGTTGGTAAGTAATTAGTAACACATGGCCTGAAGAGAAAGTCTTGAAGTGAGATTGTGCAACATGTGATAAGATTAGGGATGATTTTATGAAGAAAAATGGGATTATGATGAGAGGAGTCAAAGTCGTACCTCTGAATGGCTTCCACAATTACATAATCATATTACATCATGAAGCCCATAGGCAATTTTATTATTAAATTGTATCAGCAACATGCCTTACAATAATATTAAAGTACACATCATAAAAGACTAAAAATTAATAATAGCCCCATAGTCACAGTTTAAAATATAATAGCAGCAGTCACTCTATTCATACAAAATCACATATCCCCGAACAATTAAATATAAATGATTGATTTAAGAACGACTGCCCCCCCC
Source organism: Pleurodeles waltl (assembly GCF_031143425.1). Classification (NCBI taxonomy): domain Eukaryota; kingdom Metazoa; phylum Chordata; class Amphibia; order Caudata; family Salamandridae; genus Pleurodeles; species Pleurodeles waltl. The sequence continues at coordinate 445,924,354 of NC_090445.1, read as the reverse complement.
CATCCACATCCTAGAAGAGGGGCAGCTCTTTGTCAGTACCTGTCCTCTATTCGTGGAGGGACCTAAAGGCAAAGTGCTTGTGCTCACAGTATTTTATATTGACAGTAATAACTCACATAGCTACAGGGTCTTTTGAAGGGGAAGGAGGGGCCCTAACATTAGTGGGGGCAGACCATTATTTCATCATACCGCTATTGCCTAGGGCCCTATTAGATCTTGAAAAAATTTGAAAGTTTTAAAAAACAGCCACCCCTAGTTTGGCTGGCAATCACCTTAGCCTGGGCCAACTGGCACATATGTATGAGGCGACCAGGTTATGTTCGCTCATAGTACCTGACCTTGGGCAAAGTGCATGTGCAGTTTTTGTGGAATTTGCTCCACTAGCCTTAAAAGGAGGGAGAAGCCACCAACGCCTTACCTCATCAAATTTCTTACATGCCAGGGTGAAATGAGACACATTATACACCTCCCCAGGGGTGCAGTCACAAAACTCCAAACCTTCCGTCAGCCTACAAGTGCGGACCAGGTAGCCTTTTAGGGGCAACACTCCCAACCTGTATTCCATATAGAGAGTCCGCTTCAATTCCAGATACAGCATATCCAAGTACGCCTGGGGAGCAGGGTCATAGACATTGTTAAAGTAGTGCATGATTGAATTAGGCCTTAGTTCCTGGTGCACCCTCATCTTACTGAGTTCCTGGTATAGATTGTTTATCTGGCCCACCGTATCTTTGGTAACTCTACCCGGGTCTACCCGGGTAGAGTTACCCCAGGAGCTCCCAAGGAACACCCCCAAGGACCATCATGTGCCATAGTGATTTCACGAACGCTAAAATAAAAACTAGGGAGAACGTTTGGTAGCCCAGCATTAAAGCAATGATACCTTGATATATGGGTATGAGCTTGTAAGGTAAGGTCGACTGTAAGAGTGTTAAATCTGCAAAGGTGTGTAGGGTATCTGCGAGCTTGGCGTGGTTGCTTGAGGGCTTTTGGATAAAATTGGCTATTGATTTCAGGGATCCCTTCTTGATTCTTGATTCTACTTGAGAAGGGGACGTGTGCCATTATTGTGATGGATTCTTTCACTAAGTTGCCAGCGGCTGTAGCGGATGGGAGTTTGACCTCTTAAGTAGTCATTTGTTTCTTAGAGGTCCTTCTTTGTAGGAAAGGCATACCAGAACAAATCATTTCAGGTAATGAAATGCAGATCATTAAAAAATGCAACTTTGTTTTAGAAATTGTGGACTGAAACACTTGTGTGTGGCTTTCTATCATCCTGAGGCCAACAACTAGGTTGAACACTTCAATATGGTGGTGAAGGAGACTATCCTTACCTGCAGTTAAGTCTTGAATTTGTAAGAGGAAATCTCTCCAGGCTACCTTGTTGTTGTATAGAATACATCCAGTGCCGTAACAGGAAAAAATCCATTTGGACTGTTGAGAGGTTGCACATCAGCCCTGTTGCTAATTTCATGGTGGCTGAACAAAGACAAAAAAAAGAAGGTATTTGGAGATGAGGTGCAAATGAAAAAGAAAGGTTAAGAAGTATTGAGAAAGGAAGTGCATGAATTGAAAAAGAGGTAACAGCAGGACTTGACGGACAAAAGTTGAAGCTGGTCAAAACGTCAGAGTTAGTAAACCATGTTGATGGATAAAGGTTTGTCATAATGATCTCATCACCAGAACATGGTAGAGGTCTTCAGGACAGTTGTTAGATTGGCAGAGGGAAACATGGACCCTCACTAGGGTTCCCTTATGTCAAGATATTTATGTTGTGGATGAACTATATGAATCAAGTAGAAAGGAAGAGTGCAATGTTTTTTATAAGGAGGAAGATAGGACTAATGAGATTGGAGTTGTTGGAGGGAAATGTGGAGCTGTGGATGAGTCTGGATTTATGACGCTGTAACTGCTTGATTGAATGAAGTTGTAGTTGGAACATGAGGCCCCATACAATCTGGCTTCTGTACCTTGAAGGCAATACCTTGATGCAATGCTCTTGTTTGCAAGATACACACAAAGTTTGATGATCTCCTTCTAGAGTAGACACTTTGATGTATGCAGTCTTTCAATTGTTTTCATGTGTATGTGTCTTTATGTGGATATGTGTGCAGAAGGAGATGTCTGGTGAATGCCTTAGATATGTGGTGTGAGAATGGGATGTGGTATTGGGATGTTGAGAGGTGCATGTTGATCACTAAATGAGAGTTGGAGGACATATGGGTTGATCATGGAAGTACCACTCATTTCGTCTGCCACTTATCTTGTTGAGCCTCCACACCCGAACACTCCCCTGTAAAAAGCTTCTGAGTTGATCATTTGCCTTTGTAGGGACCAATGCTTGTTTACAGAGACCAATGCTTGTTTGCAGAGACCAATGTCTGTTGGAACCAATGCTTGTTAGAGACCAAAGCTTGCTTGGGAACACGTGTTGCACAAGCCTCCAGCATCCCTATGACAGATTTGAACATTGGAATGTTGGTAGCTCCATTGAAAACAATGGAGTGCTGCGGGCTTTTACAGGCCGGTAAAAGCCCGCAGCGCCAACATTCCAATGTTCGCTTTGTTCACAGCAACAGCTGTGAACAAAGCCTCACGGAGCCCGAGGGGATTTTAATCCCCTCCGGCTCCGTGAAAATTTTTTTTTTTAATAGAACATTCTGCCCTGAGTGGCAGAATGTTCTAATAGCCTTAGAACCCGCCGTAGCAGGCTCTACCGGCTATTAAAGTCCCTCTCCCTTGTTAAATGCCCTCGACTTCGGCTCGGGCATTTAACGCGGGGAGCGGGCCTATAATAGCCGGTAGAGCCCGCTACGGCGGGTTCTAAGGCTATATTGGGTGTGGCTCCCCATGACTCAGACTGGGAGTGGCTGGATGCAGCAGGTATTTAAACCATAATCGGCCTGGGGGAATTGCTTGCTGTAAAGGATACCGGCTGCAGAAAGGAATCTCTGCACCTACGCTTTTGATCTTCACGTTCTGTTTTGTCCAGCATCTTGGAGGCCGTTTCTGGGAGAAGAAGAGACCGATGGAATTAACCCTGAAAAAGGCGGTTATGCGCTGCGCGCAATTTAAGAACATTTATTGCTAAAACTTGATACTTTGTGACTTGAAACTTGATAAGCGAATGTTCCAGGATACGATGGGCCTAAAAGGGCACATCTTTGGGTTTTAAGATTACTGGGATGTTTGCCGCTTGTCATGCTACAACATTTATTGTAGTTGCTTCCATTATACCACAGAAAGGAGTTTCTATTGAACAATTCTTATGAAAACCATATACTGTGAATATGTTTGTTACCGCTGAGCTTAATGTGGCATTACTATTGTTGTTAACAATACGATGTTCTGTGATTACGGTTATTATTGCTGAGTTCAAAGTGGCATTTGCATTATTTCAAATTGTTGCTGGTGATGCAGAACATTCTGTGTTTGGCTCTTTACCGAAGTTGAAGCTTAGCTTTGACATGCTCAAAATTACGCTGTGATGTAATAGTGATAAACCAGTTGTTCATGAAGTTAAACGCTATTAATTAACCCTATGTTTTCTTAGTAATACAACGTGAACCATAATCCTCGATATTAAACCTAAGCTTTCAGTGTGATTTAAACGCTGAATTGTGGTCCTCGCAATACGAGCACAGTACAATGATTAACCCCTGGATATCTGGAGAATTTAATTGTCTGAGAGTTTGTTCTTATTATTGTTGTCTATGTAAATGTCTATGAGTCGAGTGAGTGAGCACCTTGGGAAATCTCATCAAGGTGAATCAAGCAAGACATCCACTGAACGTCAAGGAACATCTAGGTAGGCTTAATTCAGGTGACAAGCGACTAATCTGGGATTACATTGGGAGTAGTTATAGACAGTATAGGAGGTTCAAGGCTCTTATTTTATTACAGGTAATCCACATCATTTCACAAACTTCCTACAGAGAGGGAAAGCCATGAAAAGCAGGAAAGGAGACCCCAACAGGTACATCAAGCTTGCACACCATAGTTTAACAGTAGAGTATACATGGGTTATGAGATATTAGTTATTTGACTGATGTGTAATTTATCTTTGGAAAGACCAGCTCTTCAAGCACCATCACTTGGCGTCCTTATCCAGCCCTGTGACTTCAGTGCCTCTCTCCTTCTCTCACCCATCCCCTTTGCCCTGGGACAAAGTGGTGCCAATCATGGGTATTTAAGTGGGAGCAACGTTTAGGTGGAATTGGGAACAAGCAGCTTGGTCAACATTGTGTCTCTGTGGGAAGAACAGGTTAGTGCTTGATATATCTTTAATAATCACTTATCTAATGGGTGAAGACATTGAGATTTGTTGTTTAACACACTACTGCTATACTAGGAACGCATAGCCACTACCCCTGTACCTATAGACCAGTAAAAATAATTTAGGTGTCACCTTATTTGTGCTGTAAGAAATTGGGTTGTTGGTTGACTGGGGTGAGAGCCCTGATCAAGCAGCAACCATAATCCTTGTTAGGATAAAACACAAGAAAACCCTAAATTAACCTGTGCTCAACCCCTGGTAGGTAGCTTTGCACAGACTAGTCAAGTTTAACTTAGGAGCAATGTGTAAAGAATTTGTGCAACATGTCAAATAGTAACACAGTGAAAACACACCACAAAGTAGCCCACAACAGAATTAGAAAAATAGAGTAGATTTTAATAAATAAAAGACCAAAACAACAAATATTCACTTGGGAGAACTAGAGATAATACATTTTAAAGTTTTAGGGAAAAATAGTGCCAAGAAGCGCTAATGGGGAAATCTGGTTGCACCCACCACAAAGCAGCCTGGGCTGGCTACAGGGTCTCAGCTAAGCTCCTGAACAAAGTACCTTAAATCCTGGTTGTGGAGCGTTGTGTGGACATGCGTCGAAGATGCGACACACAGCCGAGGTGATGGTTCGGTTCTGAGATGTGGTGAGGAAGCAGTGCAAGGTCCTGTTGTGTCAACGTCGAGGGTCACGTCGACGGGGCTTGTAATCTTGTGATACGAAGACTAGTGTCAGGGATGCTTTGCACAGTGGAGGCAATGTTTTAGTTCCGTTAAGTGGTGAAGCTGCGATGCAAAGCTTTGGCAAAGTAGCTGAGGCTGCCAATAATGAGGGATGCGACGAACTGTGTCGGGACATCGTTGCACAGCGGTGGTTCCGAAGGTGATGCCTCAGCCCCAAGATGTGAGTTGCTGAGGCGATGTGAGTCTTTTCCTACGGGTTCAATCCATGCATTATCAGCAATGCATTGGTGCTGTTCCGGATGCTCGGGCCCCTAGAGGAGATATATTAGTTCTGCCCACGGATGCTTCACTCGACAGAGGCAATGCATCGGTTCTGCTGACAAGCACCTTGGGCCCACTTCCAAGGCTCCAGGACTGGGGTAGCACCATTTGTTAGGGCAGATGTAAGTGTCCAGAGGGAGAAGCAGGGTGGTTGGAAGTCTTTTATGTCCCCGAGAATTCAAATAAGGAGTTCAGACAACTAGCCTTTGGAGTCACTCTGGGTTCTGGGTTCAAGAGATGCAGGTCCAGTCCTTCTCACCCAGGCAACAGGGCAGCGGCAACAGATCAGTATAGCAAAACTGGAGTCCAGCTGAGTGCAGTCCAAGAGTGGCAGTTCATCTAGCAGCACAACAGCACTTCTTTCTGGCAGGGTATACACAGGTCCTAAAGTGTACTGAAGTGATGGTAATACGTATGCCCAATAATGTCTTTGAAGTGTGCAAGCCTTTAAAAACATGCCTATGAAGTGCACAGATGTCCTGCCCTCCCTTCCCTGGCTCTAGACTAACTAAAGGGGGTATGCAGGCCTCTGTGTGAGGACATGACACAGCCTAATCAGGTGTAAGTGAGGCTGTGCCCAGCCACTCCCTGCGATCCTGCCTGGATGGTCCATCAAGTCACACCTAAGCTCCCATTGTATGTGACTGTCTAGAGGGAATATACAGAGCCCACTGCTAACTACATCCAGTCATGTGACCAGAAACAGGGTGCTGGCACCAAATGGCTAAAGCAGGACAATGGCAACTTTCTAACAGTGGCATTTCCATAATTGCAATTTAAAATCAGACTTCACCATTAGTTAGGGTTTTAAATTGTGATTCCAGAGACACCAAACTTGAAGAAAGTATCTCTTCCCATCCAGACGTTATACTTATAAGATTTAATAAGGTAACTTCAATGTTATCCTATGGAAGAAAAATTAATTTAAGAGTTTTTCACTACCAGAACATGTGAAACTGGAAAGTACATATCCTTCTTTTTAAATACAGTGCATCATTGGCTGTCCAGGGCTTACCCAAGGGGTGACTTATATGTATTAAAAAAGGAAGATTTGGGCCTGTGTGATGCTATTAATTGTGTTTGACCAATAACTTTGTGTTTCACCACTGCGCATATTAGTTGCTCAATGTTCACCAGTAGCACATTATTCAGGTTAGCCGCCTATTGGCTTTAACAGGGCATTAGACATTACATTTGGTATTTGGGTTTAGCTGCCTATTGGCTTTAACATGGCATTAGCCATTACATTCTGTATTCAGTTTAGCTGCCTATTGGCTTTGACATGGCATTAGGCATTACATTTGGTATTTAGGTTAGCTGCCTATTGGCTTTAACATGGAGTTAGACATTGCAGTTAAGACATTGCAGATGAGCTGTGTTTTTCCAAGCTGTGTTTTTCACACCAGACCCTAGCTGATTAGAGCACATAGATTTTGTGTTTACCTCTCAATCCAGTCTGAGAACGAGTGAGGCTTGGAGAATTGGCCTCTCTCCAAGTTTCTTCGGTTCTCAGACCGAGTTTGCTTTTAAGGATGGCTCTGGACAACAGCAGAGTTAGTTAGATAGAAACTATCTTGACTTCAGACAGGAACGGAGACGTCAGTTGCCTGTCCCCGTTTGGGTAGAAAATCTCTTTCTCGCAGTTGAACCGGAGTCATCAACTTGAAACCAGAAAGATGAAGCAGTAATAGGCCCTACGGTGATGCTATTTTGACTTTTATGCTTTGCTTTGAAGTTATGCTATAATATAATCACATGTATTTGCTGTGTACATTGCAACTGAGAAGTACTTTGTTATATTTTGCTTTCATTGCTGCAACTACTTTTGAACATGTGCTTCCAACCTACTAATTTCGTCACTCAGGAACCTTGTGGTGAAGTAACAATAACAATAAATGTCTTCTTTAAACTAAGAAGTGCATTTCAGAGAGGTTTTGTAAGCTCGGTCATGAGATAAGAGAAGGAAAGCAGGACATTTTGGCGTTCGTCGTCAGTCTTGAGAGTCGAAGTTGGAGATTGGAAGTGCACTATTTAAAAGTGTACTTGTTTTTGTTGTTTAGAGAATTAAAGAAGCACTGCAGACCATGTTTGAAAATGCATGTGAAGTTAAACTGCCTTATGGTGCTGTGAGAAACATGTTTTCTTGTTTATCAGGACTGTGTGAGTCATGGGATGAGTGCTGTGATAAAGCATATTTAGAAAATGTGCCTTTTGAAATAAATAATGTTCCTTTTGTTCTTGACAGAAGGGTTTGGATACTTTTGTCTGCTTACAGAAAATGCATGAGAGATGTAGGCAGTTAGAAAATGAAAATAAGAATTTACGTGAGCAAATTAGCCAGAACACATTATTGCAAGATAATGCTGAAATCTATAAAACTGCTGTTTTAGAAGAATCTGGCTTTTCCCATTCCAGCAATGAGGAGGTTAAAACAGCTGTGGGCCAGTCTGAGCCTCAGTGTGAGCAGAACAGCCCACAGTTTTTGGCAGTTGAAGTGCATTCCTTAACAGATAACACTGAGAACAGAGCTCGGAATGTGATTTACAGACCGCTTTTGCAAAGTAAAATTAATTCGGACAAGGCAGAAGTACTGTCGCAAAATGAGCAGTTACTGGGAATTCAGTGGAACCCAGAAAATAGACAGATGTTGTCACAAGTAAAACAAAAGATTTTAGAGTTTCTCACTATGTGCACTAAGCAAGAGACACCAAGTTTCATGAGCTTGTTTGATTTTTGGAAACAGTATAGCCCTCATCTGAGTGAAATCTTAACACTTTGGTACAAAGTAACTAGGAAAAAACATGAGCAGCTGCGTGCTTTTGATTTGGCAAATGAAATAATTCAGACTTTCGGTTTCTGCGCAGTGCAAGAGGGAAACACTGATTTACATGTAAATCAGGAACAGGGGAGGACAAGAGTGCCCCAGGAACTTTGGAGCAAGCTTTTGACTTGTTATTGGGCTCTAGTGAATACTGAGAAAATTACATTAAATGATAATGTAATTCTGAAACCTGAAATATCAAGCATGCAGTGGGTGATGAGTTCACCTAACTCTCACAGTTTAGGACAGGCACAGGAGGCTAGTATCATACACTGGATCTGGTACATGCAAGAGAGGGCTAGAGTCACTGCAGCCCTACATGAACAGGTGTCACAAACCCTGTTTCAGGGTGAGGAGAGGGTGCAGGGAGTACCACAGGTAAAAGAGTCACCAGTGAAATTGAGTGCACCATTTGACTTCGTGTCCCCTGAGGATAAAAAGCATGTTTGTTTGACTATTGATTCAGATTTGTACAATGTGTGTCAGACTTTAAAGCAAGAGCTGCTTGAGATGTGTCATTTTTACACTGATTCTTGGTTCACTGCCAATGGTTTAGCCGTTTGGTTTTCCACATGGCTTGCACATAACTGGTTCAATTCCCTTGCAGTTGTTAAAGAGAAAAGTACAGAAGTGTCCACCCAGAATTCTGACTTAGTGGGGATGGCTAAGTGGGTGCACCAGAAATGTGGACATCTGAGAGAAAAAGCCACTTACAGGTGGGCAGAGATTAGAGAGATGCACATTCCCCTAGATTTAACTGTGATTTTGCAATGTCCTATTTGTCAGCATGCACAACAGCAATATGTCCCACAAACAGTCAAAGATCAGTTGGGGAGAGGAAAGTTACCAGGACAGATATGGCAAATTGATCAGGTTTTAGGGGGAGTGATTGCTGCAGATTACCAAGGAGAAATCAAAATTATGCTGATAACTAGAAAATAATCTGATTTATTCATACAGATTGGAGACAGAATTGCCCAACTTGTCAAAAGTGCAGTGAATGGAGGTTTGGTAAAGAAGGAGTCTGCCCCAGCCCTTCTGACAGTGCAAGATAAGGGAAGCTGTGGTGCAGCAGATAAAAACCTCAGTGCTAAGGTGTGGGTTGAATCCCCAAATGACCCTCTAGAACCTGCAGAAATCATAACAAAGGGGCCCAAAAACGTCCTGCTGATTAAAAAACAAGGAAAGGACGAGGAAGGGCACATTTCAGATGACAAATGTTATTTGCAAAAGAAGTCATACTTTTTTCTTTTGCAGATCCTACCACGTCTCGCCACTGACCATGCATATGCTGTGTGGTAAAGTACAAACCCAATGCATCCATTTTGCGCAACTGGCGCCTTCAGTTCAAGTTCAACTTGTTTGATTACATTCTTCCACTGGAACTAAGCAACCTTACCAGTTAACTGTCTGTGTTTTTTCGTGTGGAACTCTGACTTTCGCTTATATTCCAGCAAACCTTTCAGGTGGACCGTGTACCTTTACATGAGTAGAACTCATGCTACATCAAATTGCTATTTAGAGACACTATTATGCCAATCAGAGTATAGATGTATCTTATGTGGTAGGTTATGAGATCAATATGTTAATCCACTTCCATTGCTTTACAGTGATTACTTTTATCATTCAAATCTGATTTGCTTATAATGTTTTTTTTTTGTGTTGATGTTTTTGTTTTTTGTTTGAAATAAGAGGTATGTAAACAAAAATTCATTGGTCATAGGGTGGAGTGTGATGCTATTAATTGTGTTTGACCAATGACTTTGTGTTTCACCACTGCGCATATTAGTTGCTCAATGTTCACCAGTAGCACATTTTTCAGGTTAGCTGCCTATTGGCTTTAACAGGGCATTAGACATTACATTTGGTATTTGGGTTTAGCTGCCTATTGGCTTTAACATGGCATTAGCCATTACATTCTGTATTCAGTTTAGCTGCCTATTGGCTTTGACATGGCATTAGACATTACATTTGGTATTTAGGTTAGCTGCCTATTGGCTTTAACGTGGAGTTAGACATTGCAGTTGAGACACTGCAGATGAGCTGTGTTTTTCCAAGCTGTGTTTTTCCACATTGTAGACCAAGCTGTGTTTTTCACACCAGACCCTAGCTGAGTTAGTTAGATAGAAACTATCTTGACTTCAGACTTCAGACAGGAACGGAGACGTCAGTTGTCTGTCCCCGTTTGGGTAGAAAATCTCTTTCTCGCAGTTGAACCGGAGTCATCAACTTGATGCCCCAGAAAGATGAAGCAGTAATAGGCCCTACGGTGATGCAATTTTGACTTTTATGCTTTTATGCTTTGCTTTGAAGTTATGCTATAATATAATCACATGTATTTGCTGTGTACATTGCAACTGAGAAGTACTTTGATATATTTTACTTTCATTGCTGCGACTACTTTTGAACGTGTGCTTCCAACCTACTAATTTCGTCTCTCAGGAACCTCGTGGTGAAGTAATAATAACAATAAATGTCTTCTTTAAACTAAGAAGTGCATTCCAGAGAGGTTTTGTAATCTCGGTCATGAGATAAGAGAAGGAAAGCAGGACAGCCTGGCAAAAGGGTTATTTTGCCAGGTCAAAATGGCAGTTTAAAACCGTACACAAGCTCGGCAATGGCAGGCCTGGGATGTGCTTAAAGGGCTACTGAAGTGGGTGGCACAATCAGTGCATATAATGCACTTTACTAGGCACTTATAAGTAAATTCAATGTGCCAATTGGGAACAAGTCAATACTACCATGTTCAGTGGAGACAGCACAAGCACTTTAGCACTGGTTAGCAGTGGTAAAGTGCCCAGAGTCCTAATACCAGCAAACACAAGGTCAGAAAAATTGAGGAAGAAGGCAAAAGGTTAAGGAGAAGGCCACCCTAAGTCTGATAGATCAAACAGGTTTCACCTCAGCTGAAAGTGGGTAGCACTACCCACCCCTTTTTGAGTTTCCTTCACTAAGGCAGAAGAACCTGAATAGACCATCAACATCAGAATGGTCTGACCCAAGATAGTGTTCCACCATAAAGTCCATTCCCTGTAGGGAGATGGATCACCTCAGCAGTTGGATTTTCACCCCTCATCTGTATGAGCCATCTGAGAAGTCTGTGGTCTGTCTGAACCTGGAAGTGAGTCCCAAACATGTATGGTCTCAGCTTCTTCAGTGCCACTATCACAACAAAAACCTCACTTTCGATCACACTCCACCTCTGTTCCCTTGGAAATAACCTCCTACTAATGAAGGTTACCAATTGGTCTAGGCCCTTCTCATTCAACTGTGCTAAGACTGCCCCTCCCTAAGCCATGCTCTGAAGCATCTGTCTGCACTATGAATGCCTTTGAGAAATCAGGGGCCTTAAGTTCAAGTGTTGTGCACATGGCTCCTTTGAGGAGATCAAAGGCTTTCTGGCAGGCCTCTGTTCTGATCACTTGTCAGGGCTCTTCTTCAAAGTCAGCTCTGTTAAGGGAGCAACAATGGTGCCGTAACCCTTAACAAACATCCTATATTATACTGTGAGGCCTAAAAAAAAGGGCCTCGCTTTGGTCTGAGTTTTAGGGGGTTACCAGTCCAGGAGAGTCAATCTTGGCTTTGATGGGTTGCAACTTGCCCCAGCCCACCATTAGGCTCAGATAAACCACAGAGCCCTGCCCTATCTGGCTCTTACTGGCCTTGATAGTCAGGCCGGCCTGCTGCAGGGCCTGAAGCACCTCCTTGAGGTACTAGAGGTGTTCCTCCCAGCTAGAGCTCTAGGCAGATATATCATCCAAGTAGGCGGCACAGAATGTCTCCTTCCCAGCCATGACCCTGTTGATCAACCTCTGAAAGATAGCAGGGACATTCTTCAAAACAGAGGGCATCACCCTGAACTGGATGTGGTCCTCTGGGGTTGAGAATGCTGACCTCTCTTTTGCCCCCTCAATCAGAGCAATCTGCTAAAACCCTAATGAAAGGTCAAACATACTCAGAAACTTGGCAGCACCCAGCCTGTCAATGAGATCATCAGCTCGGGGATGGGGTATGTGTCAGTCTTCAAGACAGAATTGAGACCCTAGTAGTCCCCTAATACTAGCATCTTGGAAACCTCCACCTTGATACTGGCCCTCACCTTATCTGACATCAAGTAAATCTTATTTTTAATAGATGGACTCTCTCCAGTGTCAATATCATGGACACACAAGTGTATGAGTCCAGGGGTGAGGGAGAACAGAGAAGCGAACTGCTCTAGTAACTGGCAGCAGGCAATCGGCTGCTCTGTGTTCAGAATAAAAGAGAGGTTGATACTCTCCACTGACCCTTCGTGTTCCTGGGTAGACAAGAGGTCAGTGAGAGGTTCTCTCTCCTCATCCCCTCCCTTATTTATCACCCGGAGCAAACTTACTTTGGACCTCTCGAAGTGTGATTTAAGGCAGTTCACATGAAGCACCCTTAAGGTGTTTCTAGGAGTCTTGATACTCCCCCTTCCACTCCTTCAGCTTATATGGACCTGTTCAGCAATCCTGGCTCTGGGCTCCACAGGCTCCGTGACCCACACTGTCTGGCCAGTTTGGAACTCCAGAGTGGCCTTCTGGTCATGCCAGTGATTCATAACCTCTTGACTGGCCTCCAGGTTACTTTTAACCTTTTTCCAGAAGCAGTGCATCTCGCTGCAAATGGCCATTGTGTAGCTGACCACATCCTGAGGTGGTTTCCTGAGAGCTCCCCCCCTCTTTCACAAGACTAAGAGGTCCCCTAATTGATTGGGCATATAGGAGTTCAAAGGGGCTAAACCCTGCTCCCTTCTGTGACACCTCCTTGTAGGCAAAAAGAAGGCATGGGGTCATGAGGTTGCCCTCAACAAGGGATGTGAGGAGCCGCGCCAGGGAGAGTGTTGTGCCGGGTTATTTCCAAAGATGATGCATCGGTCCCAAGTTGTGGGTTGTTGCAGCAATGCTAGTCTTTTACGAAGTGTCCAATCCACGCAGTAGCAGCTATGCCTCAGTTCTGCTCAGTCTTTTGTGAAGTGTCCAATCCACGCAGTAGCAGCTATGCCTCAGTTCTGCTCACAGTTGCGCCGACCTGTAAAGGAGATGCCACAGTTCTTCTCAAAGGTATGTCGTTCAGCAGAGCTGATGCGTTGGTTCCACTGGCAAGAACCTTAGGACCACTTTAAAGGGTCCAGGTCTGGGGTGGCACCACTGGGCAGGGTAGGCTCAGCAATGCAGAATCTAGGTACAAAAGCAGGTGGTTGGGAGTGTTTCATGTCCCTGAGAATTCAGATAAGAAAGGCAGCCAGCTAGCCCTTAAAGACACTTTTGGTTATGGGTTCAAGAGATGCAGGTCAAGTCCTTCTCACACAGGCAAGAGGGCAGTAGGCAGCAAGTCAGCACAGCAAAGCAGGAGTCCAGCAGAGTAGTGCTCCTTCGGCAGCACAGCAATCCTTCTACCTGGCAGAGTATCCACAGGTCCAGAACGTTATGGAAATGGTGGTGTCTGAGGTCCAGTTCTCATACCCAGTGGTACCTTTGAAGTGGGGGAGACTTCTAACATGCCTTTAAAGTGGACAGATGCCCTCCCCTCCATGCCATCCTTGCCCCAGCTCCAGACTAACTGCCAGGGAGAACGTTGCGCAGGGGTGGTTCCAAAGGTGATGCGTCGGTCTCAAGATGTGGGTTTCTGCGGCAATGCTTGTCTTTTACAGGAGTATGCAGCTCTTTGTGTGGGGACAGGACACAGATACTTTAGGTGTAAGTGAGGCTGTGCCCAGCCTCTCCCTCCCATCCAGCCAGGATGGCCCATCAAGTCACATCTAAGCTGCTCCCATTGTGTGTGGCTGTCTAAGGGGAATACACTAAGCCCACTGTCAACTACGCCCAGTCATGTTACCAGAGACAGGCTGTTGGCACAAAATCACTTAAGGCAGGAAAAACTTGAAGAAAGTGTTAAAGATGTAATTAGGGAACTACAATATTACACTATGGGAGAAATAGGCCTTGCAGCAGTGAAAACACATTTAAGAGGTTTTCACTACCAGGACAGGTAAAACTAAAAGGTACATGTTCTTCTTTATAAATACATTGCACCCTGCCCTTTGGGCTGTTCAGTGCATACCATAGGGATGACTTATATGTATTAAAAAGGAAGGTTTGGGCCTGGCAAAAGGGTTATTTTTGAAATGGCAGTTTCTAACTGTACACAGGCTCTGCAATGGCATGCCTGAGACATGTTTAAAGGGCTACTTAAGTGGGTGGCGCAATCAGTGCAGCATGCCCAATAGTAGGATTTACTTTGCAGGCCCTGGGCACATGTAGTGCACTTTACTAGAGACTTATAGTTAAATTAAAACTGCCAATTGGGGACAAGCCAATATTACCACGTTCAGAGGACACTTAAGCAATACAATTCTACTAAGGAAAAAACAGATCATGTAAAAAAAGTTCCTATCTATTGTTCTGCACAGTTTTTGAAAACATTTGGGCGGTATTTAAAAAAATTATTTTGTTAATAAAAAAGCAAGAAATAATATTTTTTAAATGACAATCAATTCATATCTGGACCTAAGAGCATTTTCTCTGTACCTCAGACTGAGAAGTTGAGTATATCAGTTATTTTGTAAATAAATAACAGGAGGGATTTGTGAGACAAGGCCTCTTTTTCTCATGGTTAGCCCCCACTTTTTGCCAGGTATTTGATGTGGTCTCAAATTTGTTAGTGCCCAGGGCCTCTGCTAGCCAAGTTCCCTGTGCCAGATCTCTATCGTAAAACTTTTGTGATGCATTGGCACAATTGGCAACACCTTTAGCTGCCACTATAATTCCCTAGTAAATGGTACTTAGGTAGCCAGGCCTGGGTTACTAAGGTTAGGCACCTGACGGCAGCAGCACAGATTGCGCCACCCTCTAGGGCCTTGTTTCCAGATGCACCCAGCACTGCAACTGCAGGCTGAGTGTCCTGGTGCAATTCTAAAATGCAAACTAGACATGATACACAGCCTGTGTGCCCTGACAACTATACACTACATGCAATATGGTAAGCCACCCCTCTGGCAGGCCTTCCATCCATAACGCAGGGTGCACTAGACTGTATGTCTGAACATAGATGCATGAGCAATATGACCCTACTGTGTCCTTACCAAACCTAGGACATAGTAAGTGGACACACAAGCCATTTTAAATGCATGTTCTGGAGCCAGGTCAGTACGAGGTTCACAGCTACATGATGGCTACTCTGAAGCCTTGGTTGTTTAGTATCAAACAAATCAGAATCATAAATCCAATCTGGTACCAGTAGTGGATTTGACGCAAAATGTACCCAGAGACCACCTTAGAGGTGACCCCTGCAAAACCAACTAACATTGGCATGGTTTCTGGCCAGTCACAACCAGCCTGCCACAACCAGAGAAGAGTCTGTAACCCTGAGATGAGAGCTCCTGCTGGGTCCCAACACAAAGGTGGTCATTACGAGTTTAGTGGTAATTACTGCCAACCGCAGTGCAGTGTGCCGTGAAAAGACCGGTGTGGACGCAGGAAACTTACCATCATAATACGACCCCAAAGGCAAAATCTGCCAGAAAAGAGCTAGGTATCCGACCCCGCCAGGCCGATCGACGGACAGAAACAGGCTGCACAGAAATCGCCACTGCCATGGCAAAAACTAAACCGCCCTCCCAAATACGAATCAGAAATCAGCACAGCAGTTGTGCAACGGCGGTATGCCATTGGCGCCATGGACCGCTGTGGTCATGAAATGAACTCACCAACAACAACACCCCATATTGGACAATTTGAAAACCCCACACCTGAGACACATACATACACTTCACACACCTACACACACCACTATAAAACACACACCCACAATACCCACAAACCCGAGCTATTCCTATCTGTTGCTTTACAACTACCGGCCAACTGGAAAGGGACACCACAAACTCAAGTCACGTTTTTGCTCACTCCACACCACATATAACTCACAAACACACAACCACACATCCCACGACTGCACCTTCAATTTTCACCACAACTGCCACCAACTCACTCACACACTGCACAACCCCAAACAACACCACTACATCACAGCACACATCTCCCCACACAACCCACTATGGCACCCCCTAAAAAGCCCCGTTTCACTGACAGGGAGTTGCAGACCATGGTGGACGAAATAATCAGGGTTCAGCCACAGCTGTTTGGTGTACACATCCAACAGACATCTATAGCCAGGAAGATGGAGCTATGACAGAGGATCGTCAACAGGGTGAATGCAGTGTGAAACCATCCACGCACAAGGGATGACATCAGAAAGAGATGGGATGACCTGCGGGGGAAGGTCCGGGAAATGGCATCACGACAACAGATTGCCATCCAGAGGACTGGCGGTGGTCCCCCACCACCTCCCCCGAGTGGACCGAGTGGGAGGTGAAGGTCATGGCTATTCTTCATCCAGAGGGCCTCACTGGACTCACTGGAGGACTGGACTCTAGTAAGTCAATGACATACCCCTCCCACCACCTGCACCTGAAAAGCATGTCACCGAATCCAAGACACACTATCCCATGTCCATTCCACCCCATCAACCACCCACACCCATCCCCCTGCATGCCCACGCACCCCACTAACACCTACCCAACCAATGTGCACACAACCATCAGTCGCTGCATGTAATGCTTGAAACACAACAAGTCCCATAATGCATCACCCATCCCACTGATTCCATGCACTGCACCTATCCCAATGGGAGTCCTGCATGCAGATGTATGGGGATGAAAGCACAATCTACTGGTGGCAGATGCTGACAGGGAAATGGCAATGACAGGACAGAGGACAGAAACAGAAGGAAACACATGCCACTGAGAAAGTGTGCAAGCAAAGCACATGTGCAATGTCCACCATCAACAACTAACTGACTGTCAATACCATATCCCCTGAAGCTGTTAACACTGCTGCCACCCAGCTAACACACAGTCAAACACTCTGCAGGACACACGATCAACTTGATTTGTTCTACTCCACAGGTGAAACTGCCCGTGGCAGCCGCCAGGAGGTGCCAGCAAGTGCCAGTCCCACAACAGAAGAAGGCCTCAGTGATGACACTACAGCAGGATGTCTAGATCTGAACGAGCAGACTGGCCCATCAGGAACCTCTGGTCAGTCACCCTCCAGAAGCCCCACCCAGCCTACCCAACAGACCCCCACTACACAGCCACCACCAACAGCTGTGGCCCAATGCCCCCAAACCAGTGTTCCTGGCTCAGCCACTGTGTGCCCATCTATACAGAGACCAGAGTCACCACCGGTCACAAGGCAAGACGATGAAGGTCCTGGTGCAAGTGGGGTAACTGTAACGGGATCACAGGCACAGGGGGCCCAGGCCAGTGGGATGCCGTCTGTGGGACAAGGGGGGAGCCACACAAGGGTATCAACTGGCCAGGGGGCCATTTAGCAAATCCTGTCAGCATACCAGCACACCCAGGACAGGAGGGGCCATATTCCGCCCACTTTGCAGGAGGTTCAGAGGCTGCAGAGTGAACACCATCAGGAGCCCATGGAGCAATGGCAGACCCACAATGCCACCATGGCCTCCATCAAAGGAATGCTGCAGGACATGACTGCAGTCCTACATGAGATCTTCACCCGCATGCAGGCCCCGTCCACAAGACACGAGACACCCCACCCCTTCACATCTGCTGCTGGTAGTGGATTAGTGGTTGTGCCAGGGAACTCACAGGACACCAGCACCCCTTTTTCTGCTGCCCAAGAACCCCCTCGCAAATGTGGCCAGCCAACCAGACATATCTCAGACACTGTAGTTATGACCAAACCAACCGCCAGAAAGTGATCCCTTCTTGTACTGTTTCCCTTGTGTGCCACTGACACACCTTGTTGACCATCTACTGTCTGTGCTCCATTTCCCAAAGGCCCCATGGACTCTGGACCTGTGCTACCAACAACTGTGAACACCAAACTGACTATTTAGTCCACCATCTGCACACTCCCTTCTATTTCACCATTCCTTATTTCGCTGCACTTAATTAAAATTGTACATTCACACCCAATGTATTGGTGCTTTATTCTTAATGCATGCATGTAAGGTATTACTTTGTCCGTGTCAAATGTTAAACAGTACCAGAATTTGGTTAGGGCGAATGTAACATTCAAAATCTGAGAAATGGCTTCCTGACACTTGCACCAGGAATGTCCTCATCCTCCTTGTACGTGGCATGGCAAAGGGTATCCCACCATAGTAAGGCCTGCGAGGAACAGATATGTAGCATACATTTAGGTACAGTTTGTTCAATGACACATGTACCTGCTTTGTGTCCGAAGCTGAACATCATTGCAAGAGTACTGTCACTTATTCACTAACCAGTATTACCATTTGTCAATTGTACTACACACCAGTTATGCACACACATATGCAGCTTTCAAAATTAGTACAACTGTAGGCCAAACAGTCCATATAGACTTCCGTGTGTGAACTACCTTAGGGAGTCATCAAACACATGAAGCAGTAGGGGGTATGTGACAGTACACACATTGCACCACATACACACTGCAGTGTCTCCAGCACTGGTTGTACAGTCTTACAATTGTACACAACTCTACGTAGGAAATGTTGTGGGATACATTAGGCTAAATGGACCTTCAACTCATTGCAAGGATAGCTGAATGAGCTGAGCTCTGGAGTCCACATCGTCCTCCTTCTTCATCGCTGACCACTGTCCCCTCAGCTGCCACCTGTGGATCATGTAGTTCCTAATCTTCCAGTAGTGGTACATGTCTCCTTAGTGCCAAGTTGTGCAGCATACAGCAGGCCACGATGATCTGGCAAACCTTGTTTGGGGAGTAGAACAGGGATCTGCCTGACAAATGCAGGCACCGGAATATTGCCTTCGGGAGGCCGAAGGTACTTTTGATAACTTTTCTTGTCTTGCCATGTGCCTCATTGTACCTAATGTCACCCCCTGACCTGGGATACCTCAGAGGTGTCAACAGCCAGGACAGGTTTGGATAGCCAGAATCACCTGGGAAGAGTAGGAATACATAGCACATGTCAGCATTGTGTAGAGGGTAAAGAGTTAGAAAAGCAGGTTGTTAGCTACTGCACTCTCAAATCTCACTTACCCAAGTCAGGCTCTCTCTCTTTGTAGTTGTGCCATCAGGTGTAGGACACTGCTGTTCCTCAAAATGTAAGAGTCATGCACAGATCCAGGGAATTTGGCAATTACTTGGGAGATGTACTGGTCTGCAAGACACACCACCTGTACATTAATGGAGAGATAACTTTTCCTATTCCTGTACACTTGTTCATTTACCCCCGGAGGAATCAAAGGAATATGGGTGCCATCTATGGCCCCAGTCACATGTGGAATCCGTGCAATGGCATAGAAACCTGATTTCACAGTGGGTAAGTCAGCAGGTTGTGGAAATTTGATGTAGGTGTGGAGGTGTTTCAGCAAGGCAGTCAGGACATCCCTTAAGATGTTACTGAACATTGGCTGTGACACGCCTGCTGCCAAAGTGACTTCCTCATGAAATGACCCACTGGCCAAGAAATGTAGCACAGATAGCACCTGCACAGTAGGTGGAATAGCTTAGGGATTACGTAGACCTGGCAGTAGACCTGGCTCCAATTGGGCACACAGTTCACGTATAGTCATCCGGTTCAGATGGTAGGTCAGTATGATGTGTTGTTTTTCCATGGTTACCAGTTCAACTAGGGGCCAATACACATGTGCATTCCTCAGTCTCTGCAGGGGTCGGTACCTAGGGAAGGACAACACACATATTTCACCACACCAACACATTACAAATGATGTCAACGCACACACAACTGCACAAACGCAACCTTCACATTGTGGAAGTATTGCATGCGGCTAACACTGTGACAATCAATGTCTGTACCTGGTGCCATGCAACCTACAAATCCAGATAACTGATGCCACATATCACATATGGCATGTGTTGCTGTGTATGACTGGGGTGCATAACATGTTCAGGAAGCTATAACAGCATGGAGGGCGTGTAGAGATTGCACTCTATACAATTTTACATTTCAAATGGTGGTTGCCTGTCCTACATGCTGAGGACAGATGGAAGTGGCATGACCCCCCTGGCGTAAATCGTCATTGTGTTAGATGGTCTGTACTGCCATGCAATTCCCCATTGGTTAACATTGGTGTCTATGGGGAACAGGGGCCAATCACGATCGGCGGTGGCAGTGCATATCACCACAGTCTTCACCGCCAGTTTGATTTTCCTTAGCCACTTGACTCCTGCACTCACCACTACTCCACTGCGTGTGCTGCTGTGTCCTGCATCTGGTCACGAAGATGGCACGTGCTACAGGGGGGCAGAAACCACTAGTCACCAGGGATTTTATTTTTTAATTTTTTTACAGATGGGTAGCGACCCCTTAGGCAAGGGTTGCTCCCTTGGGGGGGGGGGATTTTATTTTAGGCCAATTCTGCCCCCCTTGGGGGCAGATCACCCTATTTTTCTTAGGCCAATTTGCCCCCAAGGGGGGCAGAAACAACTAGACACCAGGATTTTTTTTTGGTCAATTTCACACAAGGGGAGCGACCCCTTAGGCAAGGGCCGCTCCCCTGGGTGGGCAAGTTTATTTTAGGCCATTTCTGCGCCCCTTGGGGGCAGATCGGCCTATTGTAACCTCTAGGCACCAGGGATCATGTTTCTTTCTTTTTTTTTTTCAAACGTGGGGAGTGACCCCTTAGGCAAGGGTCGCTCCACTGGGGTGAAAAATCTTTTTAGGCCACTTCTTACCCCTTGGGGGCAGATCGGCCTATTTTTATTAGGCCAAATGTCCCCAAGGGGGGCAGAAAAAACTAGACACCAGGGATTTATAATTTTTTGCGTCAATTTCATCCAAGGGGAGTGACCCCTTAGGCAAGGGTCATTTCCCTGGGGCGGCAATTTTTTTTTAGGCCATTTCTGCCCCCAAGGGGGGCAGATCGGCCTATTTTCATTAGGCCGACCTGCCCCCAAGGGGGGCAGAAACCAGTAGGCACCAGGGATTTTCTTTTTGCTCCAATTTCACGCAAGGAGAGCGACCCCTTAGGCAAGGGTTGCTCTCACATTTATTTTAGGACATTTCACCTATTTCTATTAGGCCGATCTGCCGTGGGGGGGGCAGAAACCACTTAGGCACCAGGGGATGGTGTGTATGTGTGTGTTTTGTTTGGGGGGGCAGCCCCTTGGGCAAGGGTCGCTTCCCATGGAGGCACATTACTGTTGGCCATATCTGCCCCCCTGGGGGGCAGATCAGCCTATTTTTGGAAGGCCCATCTGCCCCCAAAGGGGGCAGAAAGCCCACCAGAGGCTAGGGAAGATTTTTTTTTCTCAAAAAAAGAGGGTGGGGGTATTGCCATACCCCCAACCCAAATAAATGGACCAAAGTTATTATGCCCACCAGTGGGCAGATGGGGCAATTACCCTCGATTCACTCCCCGGAGAGGGTGGAAAACCTACTGCCAGGGAATACAAATAAAATTAAAAAATAGTTGGGTATTGGCTACCAATCAGTATGGGCATGGTTATGCCCCCGCCCCAACTGAAGGGAGTAACAGTCTTTCAGCTCTCCCCCGCACACTAAAACATCTTATCCCACAGCAGGCAAGAGGACATTTTATTATTTTGGGTTTTGGTTTTACATTTGGGCCATGAGAGCTTGTCTAACTCTCAAAATCATCCCACTTGGAATCGTGAGGGCTGCACTTTTTGGACCTTGGACTTTGGAACGCTGCCATATAGAAAAATCTCCGAGACCTAGACACATCTGAAAACTAAACATCTGTGTGAGTCCAGGGTGGTGCGCTTCCCATGCACACCGCACCATTTTCTAACCCACAATGCCCTGCAAACCTCCAACTTTGCTGGAAGTCCCACATTTTTCCCACATTTTTGTGATGGAACCTTCCGGAATCTGCAGGAATCCACAAAATTCCTACCACTCAGCATAGTTGCATCTATACCGATAAAAATTCTGCCCCACGTTTTTTTTCAAACTGCCCTTTTGGACCCGCATTGGTTCCCCCTCATTTTCAACATATTTTTGGCTCTTCCCTGTCACAGGCACTAGGCCCATCTACACAAGTGAGGTATAATTTTTACCGGGAGGCTGATGGGAACATTTGGTGGTAGGAAATTTATGCCTGTGCGGTGATTCCACACAGAAATGTGTGAAAAGTATTATTTTTTAGCTAAATTTCAGGTTTGATGAGGATTATGGGTAAGGAAACACTGGGGTATCCATGCAAATCACACCTCCCTGGGCTCACTTGGGTGTCTAGTTTGCAGAAATGTTTGGGTTTGGCAGGTTTCCCTATATGGCTGCTGAGCCCAGGACCAAAAACGCAGCCCTCAGCCCCCACCCTCAAAAACAGGTAGTTTTGTATTTGATCATTTTGATGTGTCCACATACTGTTTTGGGGCATTTCCTTTCGCGGGCACTAGGCCTACCCACACAAGTGAGGTGCCATTTTTATCAGAAGACTTGGGGAGCGCTGTGCCGAAGGAAATTTGTGGCTCCTCTCAGATTCCAGAACTTTCTGTCACCGAAATGTGTGGAAAAAGTGTTTTTTGCCAAATTTTGAGGTTTGCAAAGGATTCTGGTTAACAGAACCTGGTGAAAGCCCCACACGACACCCCTTTTTAGATTCCCCTAGGCGTCTAGTTTTAAAAAATGCACAGATTTGGTAACTTTTCCTAGGTGCCGGCTGAGCTAGAGGCCAAAATCCACAGCTTGGCACTTTGCAAAAAACAGCTCTGTTTTCTTTGGGAAAATATGATGTGTCCACATCGTGTTAGGCCTACCCACACAAGTGAGGTACCATTCTTATAGGGAGACTTGGGGGAATGCTGGGTGGAAGGAAATGTGTGGCTCCTCTCAGATTCCAGATCTTTCTGTCACCGAAATGTGAGGAAAAAGTGTTTTTGGGGCCACAATTTGAGGTTTGCAAAGGATTCTGGGTAACAGAACCTGGTGAAAGCCCCACAAGTCATCCCATCTTGGATTCCCCTAGGTATCTAGTTTTAAAAAATGCACAGGTTTGATAGGTTTCCCTAAGTGCCGGCTGAGCTAGAGATCAAAATCCACAGCTAGGCACTTTCCAAAAAACAGATCAGTTTTCAATGTAAAAATGTGATGTGTCCATGTTGCGTTTCCTGACGCGGGCATTAGGCCTACCCATGCAAGTGAGGTACCATTTTTATCGGGAGACTTTGGGGCACACAGAGTAGCAGAACAAGTGTTATTGCCCCTTGTCTTTCCATACATTTTTTCCTTCCAAATTAAGACAGTGTGTAAAAAAAGACATCTATTTGAGAAATGCCCTGTAATTCACATGCTAGTATGGGCACCCCGAAATTAAGAGATGTGCAAATGACCACTGCTTCTCAACACCTTATCTTGTGCCCATTTCGGAAATACAAAGGTTTCCTTGATACCTATTTTTCACTCTTTAAATTTCACCAAATGAATTGCTGTATACCAGGCATACAAGGAAAACCCATTGCAAGGTGCAGCTCCTTTATTGGCTCTGGGAACCTAGGGCTCTTCATGAACCTACAAGTCCAATATATCCCCGCAACCAGAGGAGTCCAGAAGATGTAACAGTATATTACTTTTACGTTACAGAGTAAAAAGTGGGGAAAAATTGATTTTTTAACCTCAATTTCAATATTTTTTTATTTCAGCTGTTATGTTCTGAAGGAAAACTTTGTAGGATCTACACAAATGACCCCTTGCGGAATTCAGAATTTTGTCTACTTTTCAGAAATGTTTAGCTTTCCAGGATCCAGCATTGGTTTCGCACCCACTTCTGTCACTAACTGGAAGGAGGCTACAAGCACAAAAAATAGTAAAAATTGGGTATGTCCCAGTAAAATGCCTAAATTGTGTTGGAAAATGTGGTTTTCTGATTCAGGTCTGCCTGTTCCTGAAAGATGGGAAGAATGTGATTTTAGCACCGCACACGCTTTGTTGATGCCATTTTCAGGCAAAAAACCACAAGCCTTCTTCTGCAGCCCTTTGTTCCCATCTTTTTAAAAAAAAACACAAAAAAATTGCTCTATTTTGGCTAATCTCTTGGTCTCCTCCAGGGGAACCCGCAAACTCTGGGTACCTCTAGAATCCCTAAGATGTTGGGAAAAAAGGACGCAAATTTGGCGTGGATAGCTTATGTGGACAAAACGTTATGAGGGCCTAAGAGCAAACTGCCCCAAATAGCCAAAAAAAAAGGCCTGGCACCAGAGGGGGAAAAGGCCTGGAAGTGCAGGGGTTAAAATATAGTTAATATAAAAAACTAACACAATTAACATATTAAGTAATAAAAAGAATTATTAATAAGTGAATAATTAATTGTTGAATAACCAACTTCCTATTACCATACTAACACAACTACCAGCAACTGGTATATAACATTGAAAACATAATTATTGATCGCAAACCACTACTAGGGATCCGGTCGAGGCAAGATGGCGGCCGCGAGTTGCTAGCGGTCAGAAAGCTCTCCTTCCCCCCAGCTCCTGTGCGGCGTTTTTGTTTCCCCCGCGGGGAGGATTATGCGGGCGGCTTCAGATGAAGGCATTCCCGCTTACATCTGCGGTAATCACCTGCCGAGCAGTATTGCGCGTGGAATCGGCGGATTTATTAGGAGCTCCCTGGGTGATTTCGGCCATAACGGCCTTGGCTTCCTCATTTGGACATTTGCTATTTTCTTACCCCCTCGCGGCAAACAGCGGCGGATGGCCCCGAAAGCTGCACGCGGCAGCCGGCCAAAACCAGGGTCGCAGGAACGACGACCTCTGGACCCCCAGCCCCTCGCTTGGGGGGGATCACCAGGAACAGCGGCTTTGGAAACACCGGCAGTGGTGAGAATGTGCCTGAGGGCAGGCAGCCAGCCCCAGGGAACTCTGCGGCTTTGGGGCAGACGTACAAGGCAAAGAATGGCGCAAAACAGACTGGAGAAAAGGAGGAAGGGGTGACTATACCCCGAATGTTTAAAGCCCTTCATAACTCTGCCCCTACGGGGGGCAGCACTACTATAAAGGACTCTGATACTGGACCTATACGAGGTGCAGCAGAATTGGCTGGGGATGGCGACAGCACTGGTCCCGGATGTCTGGCTTCCTCAGATAGTGGAGGGTCGCTTCAGGTGAAAACCAATGTTGGTAGCCGCTTTCTGGATGTACATCAAACTGTAAGTTGCAGTGCTGGGGGATCCCCACAGGCTTCTGGTTTTTGTGTAGGGGGTAATGGGCTTGCAGCTGCATCTGAGGGGGAAATTGACCTACCGTTATATGCCCCTGGGTCTCAAAGCAATGTAGGGCTGGCGCAAGAAGTAGTGTCAGGGGCAGGGTACTGCGAGCAAGTAGCAGCAGCAGCAGTATGCTTATTGCCAAGCACCGACCCGTCAGCTCCGGCTTGTACTCTGGAGGCGATCCGTGATTACCGGCAGGGTAGAGTGGACTTATTAGCTCAGGGTGAAGTTGGGGAGAATTTTTTTTCCCTGTCGGATCAATCTCAAGATTCGGATAAGGACAGCACCTGCCCCTCCATAGACTCAGAGACTTGTGATAGTTCTACAGCGCCTTCAACCCCTATTTCTGTGTTGAGGGGCACCACAGTCAAACGCCAATCAAAGCAGACTGAGATAACAAGACTAGACAAAGCTGGTGAGTCCAGTGAGAAGAGGGGAAAAAAAAAGAAGAAGGTGTCTAGGACGAGAGCTATGTCCTGGGACTACACAGAAACACAACAACTGCTGCATAGTATGGGTGATCTTTCAGTGGCTCCAGCTCAAACAGAGGTTAATGTTCTGAATGTAGAGTCTGCGCCCCCTTCCCTTTCTCTGCACCTTATTTATCAGACCATCACGTCACAGCATAAGCAAACGCAGAGGGACAGTAAGAAAGCCAGGGTGGCCACGAAGCAACTACAAGTGGCAATCAGTAAGGTTGCGAAGACATGCTCTGAAATTGGGGAGCGGATTGTTGCTATTGAGTGCCGGGCGGACGCACTGGAATCAGATTTGGGTGCAGTAACAAAACAAGCCGCTATGCATGAGAGTCAACTCTCTGATATTCAGTGGAAAGTAGAGGACTTTGAAAACCAGCAACGTCGTAACAACTTGCGCTTAATTGGGATACAAGAAGGTGTAGAAGGGCAGAACTCAAGAGCCTTTATAATTAGATTGCTTAAAGCAGCACTCCCGGAGCAGACTGGATGGGACTGGGAGAAAGAGATACAGAGAGCCCATCGGTTTCCACTACGTCTGAGGAATCAACAATTAACAGGAGCAAGTGGAACAGCCCAGCAACAGCCTAGGGCCTTTACAGTCTATTTTGGCAATTATCTGTTGCGCCAAATAGTGTTTGAGAAAGCCCGCCCTGATGCTAGGATTAGCTGTGAGGGCTGTACATTCTTCTCCCGCCCCGACTTCTGCCATGCTACGGTAGAGAGACGATGGCGTTTGAGACAACTGATTAGCCCCTTCCAGGAGAAGGGAGCGGAAGCCTATCTACTGTCCCTGGCTCGACTTAAGACTATATATAATGGGATGATACGAGTGTTTGCATCCGAGATCAAAGCCAAGGAGTACTTGCAGTCTTTGACTTAACTGTTGATACATGGTTGATACATGGTTAAAAAAAAAAAAAAAAAAAAAAACAGGGCTTATTTAAAAAAAGAAAAGGAAAAATGAAAGGGGCGGGTGATAGAGGTGGGTAGCCCAGGGAGAGCAGAAGAGGAGGAGGGGTGCTCTTATTCAAATTGTTGGTTTGTGGGGGTCTAGTCTTTTAGGGGAAACAATTTTTTCTTTGGTTAGTCAATTTGCTTAATCTAGGAGTCGCTGCAGGAGCCCTTCAAGGGGGGAGGGCTGCTTGTACATCTTACAGACTACAGCCTGGAAGCCTCATTTGGTTGGGTGGGGGGTGGGTGGGAGGTAGGGTTTCCTTTTGTGGGTGGGGAGGTGATTGGTGGGGTGGGTTGGGGTTGGGTAGGTTTTGCATGGGAGATGCACAGAAATATGTATTTGAAGGCACATGAGATAATTAGGTGTATGATGAAACAAGATGTAAGTTTGGGTGTATTTGTTACAGTTTTCAATGGGGGACCGTAATGTTTTACGGGTAGCCACCTTAAATATATGTGGGCTAAATGATTCTAAGAAAAGACGTCTTGCCACTCATGAGCTTAGAACATTAAGGGCAGATATAATTTGTATGCAAGAAACGCATGTTACCCCGGCTAAAAAGTATTTGTTGGATTTTCCTGGTTTCCAATTAGTCGCATACACCACCCAAAATACGAACACTAGAGGGGTTGCAGTACTTACACGGCGAGATCTTCTTAAGGTGGTCAAGAACAAGGTAGATAACATGGGCCGATGGGTGATAATAGAGTGTGCTATGGGACAATCGAATTTTACTGTGTGTTCTATCTATGGCTCTAATGTTGATGATCCGGCTGGTATTAATATGTTGAATACTGAACTTGCGCTCTGGGCCTTACCGCTTATTGTATGTGGGGATTTTAATATACATACTGAGACTAATATCCCCTTACAGAATCAGGGTTCATACGTCGGACGAAAGCCGAAGGTGTTTCGCGCCTTACAAATGTTGCTGCAGACTCATGGTCTTGTGGATGCATGGCAGCATTGTATGCCTATGGATCCTGGTTACACTTTCTTTTCATACCCCCACCGAAAGTCTGTCCGGTTAGACTACTTTTTTCTGTCTTCATCGTTATGCGAAGGAATTCTGGTGGAAAAATTCCCTAGGGTCATATCTGACCATAATCCCTTGGTAGTACAACTCTCGGACTTGCGTAAAGAGCGACATCTGAGACCCTGGTCTTTTGACCGGGGCTTGCTGCTTGACTCAGTTTATGTGTCACGGATGAAAGTATGGCTAACTGAGTTTTTGGGTTTTAACAGGGGTACGGCTCCACCGGGGATGTTATGGGATGCTTTAAAGGCTGCTATCCGCGGGGAAACTCTGAGCTACGCCCTTAGGCGGGAGAAACAACGGCACCTAGCTATATCTATGGCCCAGACCAAATTGGCTTCTTTGGAGAGTCAGATAGTGGTGCTTGCAAGGAATAATGCTCCAATACAAGATACTTTGGATAAGATGACGGTCATGAAGGCCAAGATCATTCAGTTGTATTTAGACCAAGACATCATTAAAGCCCAGATTCGTACGCAGGAATGTTATGAGTTTAGTGAGAGGGTGGGCAAGGTGCTTGCATATAAGACTAGACAAAAGGCGGCTCGGAGTGCCATTTTGGCAATTAAAGATAGGCTGGGGCAGATTGTGTATGGAGATACGTTAGTATTACAGGTGTTTAAAGAATATTATTCCGCATTGTACCAGCAGGAAAATCTCTTCTCGGATGAGAGAGACGAAAAGATTGCTCAGTATTTGAGTGATATGTCGTGCCCAAAGTTAGCGCAAGAGGAGGGCTGTCAGTTGACTGCCCCCATTGAGTTGGATGAGATTATCTCAGCTCTAACTGTTA
Organism: Pleurodeles waltl; assembly: GCF_031143425.1. Classification (NCBI taxonomy): domain Eukaryota; kingdom Metazoa; phylum Chordata; class Amphibia; order Caudata; family Salamandridae; genus Pleurodeles; species Pleurodeles waltl. Next base: position 445,895,732 of record NC_090445.1, on the reverse strand, counting down.
TATCTAATGGGAAAGCCACTGGCCCTGATATGATCCCAATAGAATTCTTTAAAACGTTTTTTGAGGAATTGAAGGATGATATCATTGCACTCTTTACGTCAGTACAGGCTGGAGAGCGGGCGCCGGGCTCATGGCTGGAGGCTAACATTGTTATATTTTTAAAAAAAGAGAAGATCCCACTTTTACCAGGCTCCTACCGACCTATCTCATTGATAAACGCAGATGCCAAATGGTATGCCAAAATCCTTGCGGTTAGGCTTAGTCGAGTTATTGGTGGGCTTGTTTCCCCTTGGCAACATGGGTTTATTCCCGGGCGGGGGACCGCCGATCATGTTAGGCGTGTTATCACCATGTTAGATGCATCTCAGGTTATGGCGGCCCCTATGGCATTAATATTATTAGATGCCGAAAAGGCTTTTGATCGGGTCAATTGGAAATACTTATGGACAGTGCTTAGTAAAGTTAATATAGGGGCTGGTTTTATTAAGGCTATACAAGGTTTAAATCAGAAGCCCCTTGCTCGAATTCAATTAGCCGGGGCAATTTCAGAACCCTTCTATATTACAAGAGGAACTAGGCAGGGCTGCCCCTGCTCCCCTTTATTGTTTGCACTCTATATAGACCCCTTGATTCAGAAGTTATTGCAAAGTACATTGATCTCGCCTATGGTAATGGCGGAGGGCAGGTTTAAAATTTTGGCATATGCTGATGACATAGCCGTCACTACTCCTGAACCAGGGAAGGCGATCGAACAAATAGAGAAACTAGCTGCGGAGTTTGGGCAAATCTCAGGCTATGCATTAAATAGGAGTAAATGCCAAATATTGGGCAATGAGTGGGCCATTATTGAAGACAACAGCAGGGCCAATCAAGTGACCTATCTAGGTGTCAGATTGTCGGTTAATTTGGACTTGATAGTAGAGAGCAATCTTGCGCCTGTCTTAGCTAAAACCAGGAAAGAGTTGCATCATATGAACAATCTGCATTTAACAATTATTGGTAGATGCAATCTTATTAAAATGATTTTTTTACCTAGGGTCTTATATTTTTTCCGCACTATCCCGCTGGAATTTAACAAAGAATTGTTTAAGCATATGGAGAGTTTAGCGACTAGTTTTATCTGGTCTTTTTAAAAAGTACGGCGGGCATATAAGTATTTAGTGCTACCCAGAGAGAGGGTGGGGTGGGCGGCCCCTCATTTTCTTTTTTATTACTGGGTATCTGCACTGCAATATATCCAACCATTAATTAATCGACAGGCTGATAATCGAGATTTTGGCGAAATTTGTCCTACTATATATAATATGATTTGGGGAAGTCATGCCAATGCAGCTTTCTTGAGAACAGTGGAGCCTAGTTACTTTAAAAAAGTTAAGTTCAAGACTGTCTGGGCTGCATTTAAGGTCTGGACCAATGTTAAAAAAAAAATTGGAATCGGCCGGATCAATTTTTACACCCCAATTTTGAATTCGTCGGTACTTCCTGACATTTTTAAGGATGAATACTGTACCAGGTGGGCACAGCTTTGTGTTCGGTGTATTGGTGATTTCTATGGGAATACCCACCTTAAATCTTTTGAAGAACTGACAAGTGAATTTTCATTAAACACCAAGGATTTTTTTAAATATTTGCAAATTAGACATTTTTGGGGGGTAAATTTTAGATCAGCATCTGGCCAGGTGGGGGATAGAATCCCAGTTATGGAAGTTCTTCATAACTCCACTAGATGGTGGGTTCGCTCGCTTTATCCGCTCTTCTTGAACTTAATGCCAGATGACTTGAGTAAACAGGCGGAGAGGTGGGCTCGGAATATTGGAGCTTCTGAAGTGGCCGTACGTACTTCTTTAGATATGCCACTGCATTTTATATTATCTGCTGGGCCACAAGCCCAACATTATAAGACTATTTTTCACTTATATTATACTCCCGCTAAGCTATTTAATTGGGGCAGCTCAAGGGGGGTGGTGTGTCCCAGATGTAAGAGTGTATCGGCCGACCTGGTACATATGTTTTTTAAGTGCAGCAGGCTACATGAATTTTTTACTGATATGGCTAACTTTTTAACTAGGCTAACCCATCGGGAGGTGGTAATTTCACCGCAATTAGTATTACTTGGAACTGATGGAGTGGTATCCCCAGAATATTCACAGAGGTTTTTGTTTCTAGCCATGTCTGTGGCCCGCTGCTGTATTGCATCTGATTGGTTGGAGTCAACTCCACCAACTTTTAACCATTGGCTGGCTCGGATGTGCTCATTGTTTTATTTAGAGATGGGCTCTTATGCGTATAAGGGCCGCGGGCGTAGACGGTTGGGTGAAGCTATATGGGCCCAGTTTGCACAGTGGCTAGGCAATAATTGAATCAGGCTCGTAGGGGATCTATTCATTTATTTAATTATGCTCAACTTTGGCACTTTATTTGTATTCTAATGGTCGTGAACAGGCTATTTCATACGCCCCCTCTCAGTGGTCTTGATGTCTGCTGTAGGTTGATGAAATTAATTTATGTAATGATGTGTATTTATTTAATGTATTCATTGTATTTATTCAGCCTTCTTTCTGCTTTGGTATTTGTACACTGTGCATCTTCAATAAAAAAAATAAAAAAATAAAAATAAAAAAAATAAAACATAATTATTAAACAATTAACATAATTGAAATTCAATTAAATATTTTAACAAAAATTAATACATTGATAATTAATTATTATTTAACTTCCCACCCTATACACCTACAAACAGCACAGCCCACACCTAATATATACATTAATTAAATTAAAAATTACAATATTAACACTATTTAGATATCTAATTATCAATGAAATAACCAGTAAATAGCTATTAACTATTATGAATCAATTATTACATAATTAATTTTCCACCCTATACCCCTAGAGACCCAACAACCCCCACCTAAAATATAACTCAAAAAATATAATAGGTACACAATTTACATATGTTTTTATCAATTAGGTCATTAATTAATAATAAAATAATAATATATTATTACTTAATTAACTTTCCACCCTGTACCACTACACACCCAACAACCCACAAAATATATATAACATAAAAAAGTATTATTAAAAAATGTACATAAATAAAAATTAAATTAAACATTTCAATAAAAATGTATAATTAATTGATAAATGATTATTACTTAATTAACTCCCCCATACCGCTACAAACCCAACATCCTGTACCTAAAATATAACTTACAAAGTATAATAAGTACACAATTGTCATAATTGATTATCACCCAAATAGTTAATAATAATTCAAAGTTAATTATTAATTAATTATACCTGATTAACTTCCCACCCTGTAACCCTGCAATCCTCACAGCCCACTACAACACTATAACCCACTATTAACAATTAAATTGAAAATTGTAAATAACTTAAAATCACAAACTATATTATAAATATTAACAACAATTATGCAAATAATAAAACATATATAATTAAAATATGACTAAAACACATAAAGATAATTAAAAATGATATTTTTACAACTATATTATTGAAATGGTTATTAACAACACAGATATCATTGAAAAAGATATTACTTACCTAAAAATTAATATTAACGTCAGCGACATTTTTTCATCACAATATTTAGGTGTCACAATATTTAAAACTCAATATTTCTGTGACTCGATATTTTTGATTCAATATTTTGTCCAAATACTGAAGAAAATACCATGAGTGGTCTGATAAACAGCAAAGCATCATTCTTTAAAAGGTAGGACAGGCTGGAGATAGCTTAGGTATATCAGGCTGAGGTAAAGGGAAGAGAAGCAGGGCTGCAACCACTCCTTCTTTGTATGTAAAATATGTAAAATTTTGCATTTAGCTAAACACTGACTTGTGTAGATATATACATACACCCGACATTGAAAGCACCACATAAATGTGAACACCTCTGGCATTACAAATTGTCCCTTATTGCTAATGAGACCTTTTTTAGTTCAACTTCTATTTCTCAGGTCTCCAACTTCTCAAGGGTTCTGTTCCAGGCAGTCTCCAATCACATCATTCTGCCCTATCTCAAAATGACTATTTCCACTTCCAAGGTGTTTTTGACAGTTTGGCCTCTTTTTTCTATGAGAAGATCAAGGAATCACAGCCATTCGTGATTGTGTGGCCCAAATTCTGTTTTTAATCCCAGGGCAGAAACAAACTAATAGCCTCATCTTTCTTTTGCCATCAGTCACTAAAATTGATGAGAAGTTCTTGCTCAGCTGCTTTTTTTATATAACCTGAAGAGCACCAGTATATAGAAGCTAGGATACTGAGGCTGGTGGCTGTACCGAATTACATCAGCCAAGGTTACAATGATGACATTTCCATCTGCCTCATCCTACTGTTGCGGTTGTGTCCAAATGAGAATCTTTAGGAAAAAACGTTTTTTGACTCTGTGCCACAATTCGGCTTGTGTTGTTAATGCTACCATCAGTTCTAGATTGAACTATGCCAATGCTGGCTACATTGGCCTTCCTAGGTCAGCTATTTACCATTACATGTTTAGGAAGGCTCTTAAAATGTATCGATTTTATTATCTTCATATCTTTTCTGATGTTGTTAGTCAGATCAGTGTCAAGATATCTGAGGCCATTTGTTGCCCCTTTTAAGCAACAGCTCAACTCATATCTTGCATACATAGGTTTTCAATATACTTACTGGGTGCCCTCAGGAATTAAATGAATCACTAGTGGTAATTTTACAAGAAATTGAGCATAAATAATTAGTTGTAGCTCTGTCGTTCAGTGATGGAGCATATTCACCTTGGGGATAGCTCAGGTGTCTAGTGCCTGACTTATGGATAACCTAAGAGATAACTCAGCTGTTAAGTCGTGTATTCTGTCAAGGGTTTCTTTAGTTGCTAAGGTTGGACTGTGGTGCTTGAGTCCTTGGAGCAACATTCCAGGGAGTGTCAGTTGTTTTGCTGGCTCTCTGGAAGTTGGTCGTTGAAGGATGGTGTACTCGAACTTATATATTCCATGAAAGTGTGAACTTCATCCTGGCGTCCTCTTCATTGGTTTATGAGGACGTAACATATTTGGTGACAGAGGATGGGATATGTCTCATTTGAATGTTTGGATTGGAGTCCCTAAAACACTACGACCGCATTGTCAATTTTGGGTGGGGATTGATTTTTATTCAGTTTTCAAAGAGGGTTGCGGATACAGGTGGATTGCGCTTTTAGTTTTCCCCTCTGTTTTGGGAGCTTTGACTGTGAGAGTTGATCACGCACGGCCTTCCGTGCATTGCCACCTTGTGGTGATGTTATTTGGAGATCCTACTCCGCGTTGTCCCTGGCACACGCGTTTGGCAGTTTTGGGACTTTTATTGTACATTTTGTTAAACTGCTTTTCATGTACTGCATCTGTGTGCTGCCTTCATTTGAAGACGCTGAGCATCTTTCCCTGCATGCGTATTTACTCTTACCATTATCTGTCAAGGGATCCACAGCTCTAGTGTCATTCTTGGAGGTTTCTTGCATGCGTGTGTGCACGCTCTAAAGATAAGCCCTTCGCACAGGAAGCCGCTATTAGAGTTCTGCCCACAGATTGATTTTCAGCATGTGAGCGCAAGGAAAACCCGTCTTAAAGGTGAGGGCTGAAGATATTTACACAGTGATGCGCTCACCTTAATTAACAGTATAGGCGCTCATGGTTCACTGGATTTTTATGTGATATCATCTTAAAGGCAAAGTTGGCAAGTCTGTTATGTAGTTGTACACGGTGATACGCTCACCTTAATCTACAATGGAGGCGTTCACTGTTTGATTTGGAATCTGGGAAACCTGCATAGTCCTCATAGTTTCACACAGTGATATGCACACCATTTAAACAGATGTCGAAGATATATTTCTCTAAGTTAAGTAGTTTTGGTATTTGTGCACACAGTGATGCGCACACCAGATGTATGTTTTATATCATTAAATGTATTGTATTTGGAGGGTACAACATTTTAATTGTTTATCTGTGGAGTAACAAAAAACAACAGGAAAAAGAGAATTAACATTAATACTATTATAATAACCAGTATGCAAACTGCAAATTTACCAGTGGCATTCCAAACAGAGCCAGCTCTTGCTAAGATCGAGTGGAGTCAATGGTACAGATCATTCAACAGCTACTTGCTCGCTACTGATGGAACAAATTTTTCAGCCGCTAGGAAGAAAGCTATGTTATACAATTGTTTAGGAACAGGGGGGGCAAAGGATTTTTTACCATCAGCCTCAGCTATTTTCACAAACTACCACGAAATGGAATGGAATTAATTTACTGAAGCAGTCAAGAGACTAGAGAAATATTTAATTAGGGATCCGAGTGTCATAGTTGAAAGACATAGATTTTTCACACAGAAGCAATTTGAGAATGAGACAACAGATAATTTTGTAGCGGAGTTAAGGATTTTAGACTCCTCGTGTGAGTTTCTAGGGCCTTTAGACCAATATTTGAGAGATAAAATTGTGGTAAATTGTTTTGATGTTAAAGTGCAAGAAATAATTTTATGCTGTAAGAACCCAATATTGGAGGAAACCCTGGAGGGAGTTAGAGGTATAGAGAGTGTTTTGCATCTTCAAAAGAATTAGGAAAGGCAAAAGAGAGTACATGTGAAAGAGTAAATGCTATCTTGTACAAAACCAAAGCAGTCTTACTTAACAAATCTGATAAGAATTATTTGTGTTTTAGGTGTGGATCGAAACTTTATTCTGCAAATGCTAAGAATTGTCCAGCAGTTGGCAAGGCCTGTAATAAGTATTAAAAAATTGGTCACTTTGCACATGTATGTAGAAACTCTGCTAAAGTAATGTTGGCAGAGAATCAGGAGAATCACATTGTTGACCCTACGGTTGATGAGGAGAATAATAACTCTAAAAGAATGACATTATGAATAAATATAATACAAACATCATTGCAAGAAGATAAAGCTGGGGGTGATCCTGCGTGCATATTACAAATAGGAAAAGCAGAAGTTAAAGTCACAGTTGATTCAGGGTCACCGATTACAATAAATTCTGACGAACTGTTCTTGAATGAATGTGTTGACGTAAAATTGCTGCCTCCTGACATATGTACAGTAGCCTATGGAGGATAAAAAAGTCAATTAATGGGGTATTTTATGGAGGATATGATATTTAATGGTAGGTCAATCCCTTCAAAGGTCTATGTAGCACAAAAAGTATATAACATTCTAGGGTGGAGGAACCAAGGGAAATTCTGGATAGTTCTCAAACCAGGCTCAGCGCATCCTATTTCTTTGGTAGAGAGCTTAGATACACAGGATTTCACATTGAAAGATCTTGTGGATAAACATAAAACTGTGTTTGAAGACAAAGTAGGGATGGTTTAAGGTTTTGAACATAAGATCATACTCAAACCGGATGCCATTCTTGTAGTACATAAAGTACGGAACATCCCATTGAGTGTAAGGGGAAAACTAAAGGAACATCTCAAAAATGTGTGCAGAAGATGGGTGATTGAGCCAATAGATTCATCATAATGAATCTCGCCTATAGTAGTGGCCATGAAGAGATCAGGAGGGATGCAACTTTGTGTTGATTTTAGATCTTTAAATAAAAACATACAGGTTGACTGTTTACCTCTGCCAAGGATCCAAGATATGTTTGCCCAATTAAGGGTATGCACATTTTTTCTACTATTGACCTTAGGGCTGCGTATCACCAAGTCGAACATAGACAAGAGTCCAGGGATCGAACTGCATTTATCACTCCTTTGAGAGTATTCAGATTTCTCCGGATGTCGTTCGGTTTGATTTCAGCAGCATTCATCTTTCAGAAACTCATGCAACAGTTATTGGGGGAAGAGAAGGAAGTTTTTGCATATCAGTATGACATTTTGATATGTTCATAGTCAGTTTAGTCGCATTTGGAAAAACTTGACAGAGTGTTGGACATATTGCAGGATCATGGCATTACATTGAAACATCAGAAGTTTCGATTTTTATTGCAGGAGGTAGAATATTTAGGGCACAAGTTATCCTCTAAAGACATAGAACCTAAGGTTGATCTTTTAATGGCCATTCATGATTGTACCCAACCCACAGACAAAGATCAATTGTGATCCTTTCTTGGTCTATGCGAATACTATTCTTGTTTTGTACAACATTTTGCTCTACAAAGTGAACCGCTTAGGGAATTATTGAGAACAAATTCTACATTTGTATGGGGACAAGAACAAGAAAAGGCTTTCACAACATTAAAAAAACGATTGTGCAAGCTCCAGCTATACACCCCTTTAATGATAAAGCCATGTCTGTTGTGACAGTAGATGCTAGCAATACGGGGATTGGAGCTGCATTCACTCAATTGCAGGAAGGTGTAGAAAATATTGTAGCCTTTGCCTCAATAAGACTTACAGAGACTGAACAAATTATAGTACCATTGAAAAAGAAACATTGGCTTGTGTGTGGGGAGTTCTTCATTTCTCTACGTACTTATAGGGGAGGGAACTCGTAGTAGTTTCTGATCCTAAGCCATTGGTCCTTTTGTGGAATGATAAGGGTATGGGTAAAGCTAGTCTGGAGTTAATAAGGTTATTAACCAAATTGCATGAATTCAATTTCAGTATGAAACACATACAAGGGGGAAGAAATTGTGGAGCAGATTGTCCATCACAGGGAGAGATTGGTGAGATGTGTAAATGTGGAGAGGACAAAGAAATCGTAATTGGTATGACTGATGGTGTCACAATAGCACAGAATTCAATATCGAGGAAATGTTGGGAGTAAAATGTGGATAATGACTTATGTTTGAAGAAACTCAAAAAATGTATAATGCAAGGTTGGCCCAGGGAAGAACAGGTATCTGATGATTTGAAGCCATTCAACAAAGTGAAGGATGAGTTGAGTATGGAAGGGGATTTGGTGTTGAGGGGTACCATGGTAATTCCTCCAAATGCTTTGAAAACAAAATTAGCAGTTTGGCACACTAGGGACATGTTGGAATGACTGGGACTATAAAAAGGCTGAGACTTCACGACTGGTGGCCAGGGATGGATAGTGAAGTGGAATTGATGGTTGGGAGGTGTGTTGAATGTGCACAATCTTAAAAAGGTATCAACATGACTTTCACGCCATTATGTCCTGTTGCTTTTGCTGGACGACCATGGGAGAAGATTGGAATGGATTTCATTGGACCCATTGGGTGACTCAATGATGTTGAGAGATTTGTTCTAGTAGTTCTTGACTACTGCTCTAAGTGGGTGGCTTTCAAATTCATGAGGGAGCCACATACTAGCAGTTTGATCACATTTTTAGAGGATGTTTTTTAGTTAGAAGGGGTTCCTGCATTTCTGATCAATGATAATGGAGTTCAAGCCATGTTGAATCAAATGTTAGAATTTCTCAAAAGGTGGGGTATTAAGCACCTAACTACAACATTGTAAAGGCGTGGTAGAGAGGGTTAATCGTATACTTAAAGATTCTATTCAATTGGCTTCCTGACACTTGCACCAGGAATGTCCTCATCCTCCTTGTACGTGGCATGGCAAAGGGTATCCCACCATAGTAAGGCCTGCGAGGAACAGATATGTAGCATACATTTAGGTACAGTTTGTTCAATGACACATGTACCTGCTTTGTGTCCGAAGCTGAACATCATTGCAAGAGTACTGTCACTTATTCACTAACCAGTATTACCATTTGTCAATTGTACTACACACCAGTTATGCACACACATATGCAGCTTTCAAAATTAGTACAACTGTAGGCCAAACAGTCCATATAGACTTCCGTGTGTGAACTACCTTAGGGAGTCATCAAACACATGAAGCAGTAGGGGGTATGTGACAGTACACACATTGCACCACATACACACTGCAGTGTCTCCAGCACTGGTTGTACAGTCTTACAATTGTACACAACTCTACGTAGGAAATGTTGTGGGATACATTAGGCTAAATGGACCTTCAACTCATTGCAAGGATAGCTGAATGAGCTGAGCTCTGGAGTCCACATCGTCCTCCTTCTTCATCGCTGACCACTGTCCCCTCAGCTGCCACCTGTGGATCATGTAGTTCCTCATCTTCCAGTAGTGGTACATGTCTCCTTAGTGCCAAGTTGTGCAGCATACAGCAGGCCACGATGATCTGGCAAACCTTGTTTGGGGAGTAGAACAGGGATCTGCCTGACAAATGCAGGCACCGGAATATTGCCTTCGGGAGGCCGAAGGTACTTTTGATAACTTTTCTTGTCTTGCCATGTGCCTCATTGTACCTAATGTCACCCCCTGACCTGGGATACCTCAGAGGTGTCAACAGCCAGGACAGGTTTGGATAGCCAGAATCACCTGGGAAGAGTAGGAATACATAGCACATGTCAGCATTGTGTAGAGGGTAAAGAGTTAGAAAAGCAGGTTGTTAGCTACTGCACTCTCAAATCTCACTTACCCAAGTCAGGCTCTCTCTCTTTGTAGTTGTGCCATCAGGTGTAGGACACTGCTGTTCCTCAAAATGTAAGAGTCATGCACAGATCCAGGGAATTTGGCAATTACTTGGGAGATGTACTGGTCTGCAAGACACACCACCTGTACATTAATGGAGAGATAACTTTTCCTATTCCTGTACACTTGTTCATTTACCCCCGGAGGAATCAAAGGAATATGGGTGCCATCTATGGCCCCAGTCACATGTGGAATCCGTGCAATGGCATAGAAACCTGATTTCACAGTGGGTAAGTCAGCAGGTTGTGGAAATTTGATGTAGGTGTGGAGGTGTTTCAGCAAGGCAGTCAGGACATCCCTTAAGATGTTACTGAACATTGGCTGTGACACGCCTGCTGCCAAAGTGACTTCCTCATGAAATGACCCACTGGCCAAGAAATGTAGCACAGATAGCACCTGCACAGTAGGTGGAATAGCTTAGGGATTACGTAGACCTGGCAGTAGACCTGGCTCCAATTGGGCACACAGTTCACGTATAGTCATCCGGTTCAGATGGTAGGTCAGTATGATGTGTTGTTTTTCCATGGTTACCAGTTCAACTAGGGGCCAATACACATGTGCATTCCTCAGTCTCTGCAGGGGTCGGTACCTAGGGAAGGACAACACACATATTTCACCACACCAACACATTACAAATGATGTCAACGCACACACAACTGCACAAACGCAACCTTCACATTGTGGAAGTATTGCATGCGGCTAACACTGTGACAATCAATGTCTGTACCTGGTGCCATGCAACCTACAAATCCAGATAACTGATGCCACATATCACATATGGCATGTGTTGCTGTGTATGACTGGGGTGCATAACATGTTCAGGAAGCTATAACAGCATGGAGGGCGTGTAGAGATTGCACTCTATACAATTTTACATTTCAAATGGTGGTTGCCTGTCCTACATGCTGAGGACAGGTGGAAGTGGCATGACCCCCCTGGCGTAAATCGTCATTGTGTTAGGTGGTCTGTACTGCCATGCAATTCCCCATTGGTTAACATTGGTGTCTATGGGGAACATGGGCCAATCACGATCGGCGGTGGCAGTGCATATCACCACAGTCTTCACCGCCAGTTTGATTTTCCTTAGCCACTTGACTCCTGCACTCACCACTACTCCACTGCGTGTGCTGCTGTGTCCTGCATCTGGTCACGAAGATGGCACGTGCTACAGGGGGGCAGAAACCACTAGTCACCAGGGATTTTATTTTTTTATTTTTTTACAGATGGGTAGCGACCCCTTAGGCAAGGGTTGCTCCCTTGGGGGGGGGGGATTTTATTTTAGGCCAATTCTGCCCCCCTTGGGGGCAGATCACCCTATTTTTCTTAGGCCAATTTGCCCCCAGGGGGGCAGAAACAACTAGACACCAGGATTTTTTTTTGGTCAATTTCACACAAGGGGAGCGACCCCTTAGGCAAGGGCCGCTCCCCTGGGTGGGCAAGTTTATTTTAGGCCATTTCTGCGCCCCTTGGGGGCAGATCGGCCTATTGTAACCTCTAGGCACCAGGGATCATGTTTCTTTCTTTTTTTTTTTCAAACGTGGGGAGTGACCCCTTAGGCAAGGGTCGCTCCACTGGGGTGAAAAATCTTTTTAGGCCACTTCTTACCCCTTGGGGGCAGATCGGCCTATTTTTATTAGGCCAAATGTCCCCAAGGGGGGCAGAAAAAACTAGACACCAGGGATTTATAATTTTTTGCGTCAATTTCATCCAAGGGGAGCGACCCCTTAGGCAAGGGTCATTTCCCTGGGGCGGCAATTTTTTTTTAGGCCATTTCTGCCCCCAAGGGGGGCAGATCGGCCTATTTTCATTAGGCCGACCTGCCCCCAAGGGGGGCAGAAACCAGTAGGCACCAGGGATTTTCTTTTTGCTCCAATTTCACGCAAGGAGAGCGACCCCTTAGGCAAGGGTTGCTCCCCTGGGGGAGGGGGGGGGCACATTTATTTTAGGACATTTCACCTATTTCTATTAGGCCGATCTGCCGTGGGGGGGGCAGAAACCACTTAGGCACCAGGGGATGGTGTGTATGTGTGTGTTTTGTTTGGGGGGGCAGCCCCTTGGGCAAGGGTCGCTTCCCATGGAGGCACATTACTGTTGGCCATATCTGCCCCCCTGGGGGGCAGATCAGCCTATTTTTGGAAGGCCCATCTTCCCCCAAAGGGGGCAGAAAGCCCACCAGAGGCTAGGGAAGATTTTTTTTTCTCAAAAAAAGAGGGTGGGGGTATTGCCATACCCCCAACCCAAATAAATGGACCAAAGTTATTATGCCCACCAGTGGGCAGATGGGGCAATTACCCTCGATTCACTCCCCGGAGAGGGTGGAAAACCTACTGCCAGGGAATACAAATAAAATTAAAAAATAGTTGGGTATTGGCTACCAATCAGTATGGGCATGGTTATGCCCCCGCCCCAACTGAAGGGGGTAACAGTCTTTCAGCTCTCCCCCGCACACTAAAACATCTTATCCCACAGCAGGCAAGAGGACATTTGATTATTTTGGGTTTTGGTTTTACATTTGGGCCATGAGAGCTTGTCTAACTCTCAAAATCATCCCACTTGGAATCGTGAGGGCTGCACTTTTTGGACCTTGGACTTTGGAACGCTGCCATATAGAAAAATCTCCGAGACCTAGACACATCTGAAAACTAAACATCTGTGTGAGTCCAGGGTGGTGCGCTTCCCATGCACACCGCACCATTTTCTAACCCACAATGCCCTGCAAACCTCCAACTTTGCTGGAAGTCACACATTTTTCCCACATTTTTGTGATGGAACCTTCCGGAATCTGCAGGAATCCACAAAATTCCTACCACTCAGCATAGTTGCATCTATACCGATAAAAATTCTGCCCAACGTTTTTTTTCAAACTGCCCTTTTGGACCCGCATTGGTTCCCCCTCATTTTCAACATATTTTTGGCTCTTCCCTGTCACAGGCACTAGGCCCATCTACACAAGTGAGGTATAATTTTTACCGGGAGGCTGATGGGAACATTTGGTGGTAGGAAATTTATGCCTGTGCGGTGATTCCACACAGAAATGTGTGAAAAGTATTATTTTTTAGCTAAATTTCAGGTTTGATGAGGATTATGGGTAAGGAAACACTGGGGTATCCATGCAAATCACACCTCCCTGGGCTCACTTGGGTGTCTAGTTTGCAGAAATGTTTGGGTTTGGCAGGTTTCCCTATATGGCTGCTGAGCCCAGGACCAAAAACGCAGCCCTCAGCCCCCACCCTCAAAAACAGGTAGTTTTGTATTTGATCATTTTGATGTGTCCACATACTGTTTTGGGGCATTTCCTTTCGCGGGCACTAGGCCTACCCACACAAGTGAGGTGCCATTTTTATCAGAAGACTTGGGGAGCGCTGTGCCGAAGGAAATTTGTGGCTCCTCTCAGATTCCAGAACTTTCTGTCACCGAAATGTGTGGAAAAAGTGTTTTTTGCCAAATTTTGAGGTTTGCAAAGGATTCTGGTTAACAGAACCTGGTGAAAGCCCCACACGACACCCCTTTTTAGATTCCCCTAGGCGTCTAGTTTTAAAAAATGCACAGATTTGGTAACTTTTCCTAGGTGCCGGCTGAGCTAGAGGCCAAAATCCACAGGTTGGCACTTTGCAAAAAACAGCTCTGTTTTCTTTGGGAAAATATGATGTGTCCACATCGTGTTAGGCCTACCCACACAAGTGAGGTACCATTTTTATAGGGAGACTTGGGGGAATGCTGGGTGGAAGGAAATGTGTGGCTCCTCTCAGATTCCAGATCTTTCTGTCACCGAAATGTGAGGAAAAAGTGTTTTTGGGGCCACAATTTGAGGTTTGCAAAGGATTCTGGGTAACAGAACCTGGTGAAAGCCCCACAAGTCATCCCATCTTGGATTCCCCTAGGTATCTAGTTTTAAAAAATGCACAGGTTTGATAGGTTTCCCTAAGTGCCGGCTGAGCTAGAGATCAAAATCCACAGCTAGGCACTTTCCAAAAAACAGATCAGTTTTCAATGTAAAAATGTGATGTGTCCATGTTGCGTTTCCTGACGCGGGCATTAGGCCTACCCATGCAAGTGAGGTACCATTTTTATCGGGAGACTTTGGGGCACACAGAGTAGCAGAACAAGTGTTATTGCCCCTTGTCTTTCCATACATTTTTTCCTTCCAAATTAAGACAGTGTGTAAAAAAAGACATCTATTTGAGAAATGCCCTGTAATTCACATGCTAGTATGGGCACCCCGAAATTAAGAGATGTGCAAATGACCACTGCTTCTCAACACCTTATCTTGTGCCCATTTCGGAAATACAAAGGTTTCCTTGATACCTATTTTTCACTCTTTAAATTTCACCAAATGAATTGCTGTATACCAGGCATACAAGGAAAACCCATTGCAAGGTGCAGCTCCTTTATTGGCTCTGGGAACCTAGGGCTCTTCATGAACCTACAAGTCCAATATATCCCCGCAACCAGAGGAGTCCAGAAGATGTAACAGTATATTACTTTTACGTTACAGAGTAAAAAGTGGAGAAAAATTGATTTTTTAACCTCAATTTCAATATTTTTTTATTTCAGCTGTTATGTTCTGAAGGAAAACTTTGTAGGATCTACACAAATGACCCCTTGCGGAATTCAGAATTTTGTCTACTTTTCAGAAATGTTTAGCTTTCCAGGATCCAGCATTGGTTTCGCACCCACTTCTGTCACTAACTGGAAGGAGGCTACAAGCACAAAAAATAGTAAAAATTGGGTATGTCCCAGTAAAATGCCTAAATTGTGTTGGAAAATGTGGTTTTCTGATTCAGGTCTGCCTGTTCCTGAAAGATGGGAAGAATGTGATTTTAGCACCGCACACGCTTTGTTGATGCCATTTTCAGGCAAAAAACCACAAGCCTTCTTCTGCAGCCCTTTGTTCCCATCTTTTAAAAAAAAAACACAAAAAAATTGCTCTATTTTGGCTAATCTCTTGGTCTCCTCCAGGGGAACCCGCAAACTCTGGGTACCTCTAGAATCCCTAAGATGTTGGGAAAAAAGGACGCAAATTTGGCGTGGATAGCTTATGTGGACAAAACGTTATGAGGGCCTAAGAGCAAACTGCCCCAAATAGCCAAAAAAAAAGGCCTGGCACCAGAGGGGGAAAAGGCCTGGAAGTGCAGGGGTTAAAATATAGTTAATATAAAAAACTAACACAATTAACATATTAAGTAATAAAAAGAATTATTAATAAGTGAATAATTAATTGTTGAATAACCAACTTCCTATTACCATACTAACACAACTACCAGCAACTGGTATATAACATTGAAAACATAATTATTGATCGCAAACCACTACTAGGGATCCGGTCGAGGCAAGATGGCGGCCGCGAGTTGCTAGCGGTCAGAAAGCTCTCCTTCCCCCCAGCTCCTGTGCGGCGTTTTTGTTTCCCCCGCGGGGAGGATTATGCGGGCGGCTTCAGATGAAGGCATTCCCGCTTACATCTGCGGTAATCACCTGCCGAGCAGTATTGCGCGTGGAATCGGCGGATTTATTAGGAGCTCCCTGGGTGATTTCGGCCATAACGGCCGTGGCTTCCTCATTTGGACATTTGCTATTTTCTTACCCCCTCGCGGCAAACAGCGGCGGATGGCCCCGAAAGCTGCACGCGGCAGCCGGCCAAAACCAGGGTCGCAGGAACGACGACCTCTGGACCCCCAGCCCCTCGCTCGGGGGGGATCACCAGGAACAGCGGCTTTGGAAACACCGGCAGTGGTGAGAATGTGCCTGAGGGCAGGCAGCCAGCCCCAGGGAACTCTGCGGCTTTGGGGCAGACGTACAAGGCAAAGAATGGCGCAAAACAGACTGGAGAAAAGGAGGAAGGGGTGACTATACCCTGAATGTTTAAAGCCCTTCATAACTCTGCCCCTACGGGGGGCAGCACTACTATAAAGGACTCTGATACTGGACCTATACGAGGTGCAGCAGAATTGGCTGGGGATGGCGACAGCACTGGTCCCGGATGTCTGGCTTCCTCAGATAGTGGAGGGTCGCTTCAGGTGAAAACCAATGTTGGTAGCCGCTTTCTGGATGTACATCAAACTGTAAGTTGCAGTGCTGGGGGATCCCCACAGGCTTCTGGTTTTTGTGTAGGGGGTAATGGGCTTGCAGCTGCATCTGAGGGGGAAATTGACCTACCGTTATATGCCCCTGGGTCTCAAAGCAATGTAGGGCTGGCGCAAGAAGTAGTGTCAGGGGCAGGGTACTGCGAGCAAGTAGCAGCAGCAGCAGTATGCTTATTGCCAAGCACCGACCCGTCAGCTCCGGCTTGTACTCTGGAGGCGATCCGTGATTACCGGCAGGGTAGAGTGGACTTATTAGCTCAGGGTGAAGTTGGGGAGAATTTTTTTTCCCTGTCGGATCAATCTCAAGATTCGGATGAGGACAGCACCTGCCCCTCCATAGACTCAGAGACTTGTGATAGTTCTACAGCGCCTTCAACCCCTATTTCTGTGTTGAGGGGCACCACAGTCAAACGCCAATCAAAGCAGACTGAGATAACAAGACTAGACAAAGCTGGTGAGTCCAGTGAGAAGAGGGGAAAAAAAAAGAAGAAGGTGTCTAGGACGAGAGCTATGTCCTGGGACTACACAGAAACACAACAACTGCTGCATAGTATGGGTGATCTTTCAGTGGCTCCAGCTCAAACAGAGGTTAATGTTCTGAATGTAGAGTCTGCGCCCCCTTCCCCTTCTCTGCACCTTATTTATCAGACCATCACGTCACAGCATAAGCAAACGCAGAGGGACAGTAAGAAAGCCAGGGTGGCCACGAAGCAACTACAAGTGGCAATCAGTAAGGTTGCGAAGACATGCTCTGAAATTGGGGAGCGGATTGTTGCTATTGAGTGCCGGGCGGACGCACTGGAATCAGATTTGGGTGCAGTAACAAAACAAGCCGCTATGCATGAGAGTCAACTCTCTGATATTCAGTGGAAAGTAGAGGACTTTGAAAACCGGCAACGTCGTAACAACTTGCACTTAATTGGGATACAAGAAGGTGTAGAAGGGCAGAACTCAAGAGCCTTTATAATTAGATTGCTTAAAGCAGCACTCCCGGAGCAGACTGGATGGGACTGGGAGAAAGAGATACAGAGAGCCCATCGGTTTCCACTACGTCTGAGGAATCAACAATTAACAGGAGCAAGTGGAACAGCCCAGCAACAGCCTAGGGCCTTTACAGTCTATTTTGGCAATTATCTGTTGCGCCAAATAGTGTTTGAGAAAGCCCGCACTGATGCTAGGATTAGCTGTGAGGACTGTACATTCTTCTCCCGCCCCGACTTCTGCCATGCTACGGTAGAGAGACGATGGCGTTTGAGACAACTGATTAGCCCCTTCCAGGAGAAGGGAGCGGAAGCCTATCTACTGTCCCTGGCTCGACTTAAGACTATATATAATGGGATGATACGAGTGTTTGCATCCGAGATCAAAGCCAAGGAGTACTTGCAGTCTTTGACTTAACTGTTGATACATGGTTGATACATGGTTAAAAAAAAAAAAAAAAAAAAAACAGGGCTTATTTAAAAAAAGAAAAGGAAAAATGAAAGGGGCGGGTGATAGAGGTGGGTAGCCCGGGGAGAACAGAAGAGGAGGAGGGGTGCTCTTATTCAAATTGTTGGTTTGTGGGGGTCTAGTCTTTTAGGGGAAACAATTTTTTCTTTGGTTAATCAATTTGCTTAATCTAGGAGTCGCTGCAGGAGCCCTTCAAGGGGGGAGGGCTGCTTGTACATCTTACAGACTACAGCCTGGAAGCCTCATTTGGTTGGGTGGGGGGTGGGTGGGAGGTAGGGTTTCCTTTTGTGGGTGGGGAGGTGATTGGTGGGGTGGGTTGGGGTTGGGTAGGTTTTGCATGGGAGATGCACAGAAATATGTATTTGAAGGCACATGAGATAATTAGGTGTATGATGAAACAAGATGTAAGTTTGGGTGTATTTGTTACAGTTTTCAATGGGGGACCGTAATGTTTTACGGGTAGCCACCTTAAATATATGTGGGCTAAATGATTCTAAGAAAATACGTCTTGCCACTCATGAGCTTAGAACATTAAGGGCAGATATAATTTGTATGCAAGAAACGCATGTTACCCCGGCTAAAAAGTATTTGTTGGATTTTCCTGGTTTCCAATTAGTCGCATACACCACCCAAAATACGAACACTAGAGGGGTTGCAGTACTTACACGGCGAGATCTTCTTAAGGTGGTCAAGAAAAAGGTTGATAACATGGGCCGATGGGTGATAATAGAGTGTGCTATGGGACAATCGAATTTTACTGTGTGTTCTATCTATGGCTCTAATGTTGATGATCCGGCTGGTATTAATATGTTGAATACTGAACTTGCGCTCTGGGCCTTACCGCTTATTGTATGTGGGGATTTTAATATACATACTGAGACTAATATCCCCTTACAGAATCAGGGTTCATACGTCGGACGAAAGCCGAAGGTGTTTCGCGCCTTACAAATGTTGCTGCAGACTCATGGTCTTGTGGATGCATGGCAGCATTGTATGCCTATGGATCCTGGTTACACTTTCTTTTCATACCCCCACCGAAAGTCTGTCCGGTTAGACTACTTTTTTCTGTCTTCATCGTTATGCGAAGGAATTCTGGTGGAAAAATTCCCTAGGGTCATATCTGACCATAATCCCTTGGTAGTACAACTCTCGGACTTGCGTAAGGAGCGACATCTGAGACCCTGGTCTTTTGACCGGGGCTTGCTGCTTGACTCAGTTTATGTGTCACGGATGAAAGTATGGCTAACTGAGTTTTTGGGTTTTAACAGGGGTACGGCTCCACCGGGGATGTTATGGGATGCTTTAAAGGCTGCTATCCGCGGGGAAACTCTGAGCTACGCCCTTAGGCGGGAGAAACAACGGCACCTAGCTATATCTATGGCCCAGACCAAATTGGCTTCTTTGGAGAGTCAGATAGTGGTGCTTGCAAGGAATAATGCTCCAATACAAGATACTTTGGATAAGATGACGGTCATGAAGGCCAAGATCATTCAGTTGTATTTAGACCAAGACATCATTAAAGCCCAGATTCGTACGCAGGAATGTTATGAGTTTAGTGAGAGGGTGGGCAAGGTGCTTGCATATAAGACTAGACAAAAGGCGGCTCGGAGTGCCATTTTGGCAATTAAAGATAGGCTGGGGCAGATTGTGTATGGAGATACGTTAGTATTACAGGTGTTTAAAGAATATTATTCCGCATTGTACCAGCAGGAAAATCTCTTCTCGGATGAGAGAGACGAAAAGATTGCTCAGTATTTGAGTGATATGTCGTGCCCAAAGTTAGCGCAAGAGGAGGGCTGTCAGTTGACTGCCCCCATTGAGTTGGATGAGATTATCTCGGCTCTAACTGTTATATCTAATGGGAAAGCCACTGGCCCTGATATGATCCCAATAGAATTCTTTAAAACGTTTTTTGAGGAATTGAAGGATGATATCATTGCACTCTTTACGTCAGTACAGGCTGGAGAGCGGGCACCGGGCTCATGGCTGGAGGCTAACATTGTTATATTTTTTAAAAAAGAGAAGATCCCACTTTTACCAGGCTCCTACCGACCTATCTCATTGATAAACGCAGATGCCAAATGGTATGCCAAAATCCTTGCGGTTAGGCTTAGTCGAGTTATTGGTGGGCTTGTTTCCCCTTGGCAACATGGGTTTATTCCCGGGCGGGGGACCGCCGATCATGTTAGGCGTGTTATCACCATGTTAGATGCATCTCAGGTTATGGCGGCCCCTATGGCATTAATATTATTAGATGCCGAAAAGGCTTTTGATCGGGTCAATTGGAAATACTTATGGACAGTGCTTAGTAAAGTTAATATAGGGGCTGGTTTTATTAAGGCTATACAAGGTTTATATCAGAAGCCCCTTGCTCGAATTCAATTAGCCGGGGCAATTTCAGAACCCTTCTATATTACAAGAGGAACTAGGCAGGGCTGCCCCTGCTCCCCTTTATTGTTTGCACTCTATATAGACCCCTTGATTCAGAAGTTATTGCAAAGTACATTGATCTCGCCTATGGTAATGGCGGAGGGCAGGTTTAAAATTTTGGCATATGCTGATGACATAGCCGTCACTACTCCTGAACCAGGGAAGGCGATCGAACAAATAGAGAAACTAGCTGCGGAGTTTGGGCAAATCTCAGGCTATGCATTAAATAGGAGTAAATGCCAAATATTGGGCAATGAGTGGGCCATTATTGAAGACAACAGCAGGGCCAATCAAGTGACCTATCTAGGTGTCAGATTGTCGGTTAATTTGGACTTGATAGTAGAGAGCAATCTTGCGCCTGTCTTAGCTAAAACCAGGAAAGAGTTGCATCATGTGAACAATCTGCATTTAACAATTATTGGTAGATGCAATCTTATTAAAATGATTTTTTTACCTAGGGTCTTATATTTTTTCCGCACTATCCCGCTGGAATTTAACAAAGAATGGTTTAAGCATATGGAGAGTTTAGCAACTAGTTTTATCTGGTCTTTTAAAAAAGTACGGCGGGCATATAAGTATTTAGTGCTACCCAGAGAGAGGGTGGGGTGGGTGGCCCCTCATTTTCTTTTTTATTACTGGGTATCTGCACTGCAATATATCCAACCATTAATTAATCGACAGGCTGATAATCGAGATTTTGGCGAAATTTGTCCTACTATATATAATATGATTTGGGGAAGTCATGCCAATGCAGCTTTCTTGAGAACAGTGGAGCCTAGTTACTTTAAAAAAGTTAAGTTCAAGACTGTCTGGGCTGCATTTAAGGTCTGGACCAATGTTAAAAAAAAAATTGGAATCGGCCGGATCAATTTTTACACCCCAATTTTGAATTCGTCGGTACTTCCTGACATTTTTAAGGATGAATACTGTACCAGGTGGGCACAGCTTTGTGTTCGGTGTATTGGTGATTTCTATGGGAATACCCACCTTAAATCTTTTAAAGAACTGACAAGTGAATTTTCATTAAACACCAAGGATTTTTTTAAATATATGCAAATTAGACATTTTTGGGGGGTAAATTTTAGATCAGCATCTGGCCAGGTGGGGGATAGAATCCCAGTTATGGAGGTTCTTCATAACTCCACTAGATGGTGGGTTCGCTCGCTTTATCCGCTCTTCTTGAACTTAATGCCAGATGACTTGAGTAAACAGGCGGAGAGGTGGGCTCGGAATATTGGAGCTTCTGAAGTGGCCGTACGTACTTCTTTAGATATGCCACTGCATTTTATATTATCTGCTGGGCCACAAGCCCAACATTATAAGACTATTTTTCACTTATATTATACTCCCGCTAAGCTATTTAATTGGGGCAGCTCAAGGGGGGTGGTGTGTCCCAAATGTAAGAGTGTATCGGCCGACCTGGTACATATGTTTTTTTAAGTGCAGCAGGCTACATGAATTTTTTACTGATATGGCTAACTTTTTAAGTAGGCTAACCCATCGGGAGGTGGTAATTTCACCGCAATTAGTATTACTTGGAACTGATGGAGTGGTATCCCCAGAATATTCACAGAGGTTTTTGTTTCTAGCCATGTCTGTGGCCCGCTGCTGTATTGCATCTGATTGGTTGGAGTCAACTCCACCAACTTTTAACCATTGGCTGGCTCGGATGTGCTCATTGTTTTATTTAGAGATGGGCTCTTATGCGTATAAGGGCCGCGGGCGTAGACGGTTGGGTGAAGCTATCTGGGCCCAGTTTGCACAGTGGCTAGGCAATAATTGAATCAGGCTCGTAGGGGATCTATTCATTTATTTAATTATGCTCAACTTTGGCACTTTATTTGTATTCTAATGGTCGTGAACAGGCTATTTCATACGCCCCCTCTCAGTGGTCTTGATGTCTGCTGTAGGTTGATGAAATTAATTTATGTAATGATGTGTATTTATTTAATGTATTCATTGTATTTATTCAGCCTTCTTTCTGCTTTGGTATTTGTACACTGTGCATCTTCAATAAAAAAAATAAAAAATAAAAAATAAAAAAAATAAAACATAATTATTAAACAATTAACATAATTGAAATTCAATTAAATATTTTAACAAAAATTAATACATTGATAATTAATTATTATTTAACTTCCCACCCTATACACCTACAAACAGCACAGCCCACACCTAATATATACATTAATTAAATTAAAAATTACAATATTAACACTATTTAGATATCTAATTATCAATGAAATAACCAGTAAATAGCTATTAACTATTATGAATCAATTATTACATAATTAATTTTCCACCCTATACCCCTAGAGACCCAACAACCCCCACCTAAAATATAACTCAAAAAATATAATAGGTACACAATTTACATATGTTTTTATCTATTAGGTCATTAATTAATAATAAAATAATAATATATTATTACTTAATTAACTTTCCACCCTGTACCACTACACACCCAACAACCCACAAAATATATA
This sequence comes from Pleurodeles waltl, assembly GCF_031143425.1. Classification (NCBI taxonomy): domain Eukaryota; kingdom Metazoa; phylum Chordata; class Amphibia; order Caudata; family Salamandridae; genus Pleurodeles; species Pleurodeles waltl. Next base: position 445,872,816 of record NC_090445.1, on the reverse strand, counting down.
TAACATAAAAAAGTATTATTAAAAAATGTACATAAATAAAAATTAAATTAAACATTTCAATAAAAATGTATAATTAATTGATAAATGATTATTACTTAATTAACTCCCCCATACCGCTACAAACCCAACATCCTGTACCTAAAATATAACTTACAAAGTATAATAAGTACACAATTGTCATAATTGATTATCACCCAAATAGTTAATAATAATTCAAAGTTAATTATTAATTAATTATACCTGATTAACTTCCCACCCTGTAACCCTGCAATCCTCACAGCCCACTACAACACTATAACCCACTATTAACAATTAAATTGAAAATTGTAAATAACTTAAAATCACAAACTATATTATAAATATTAACAACAATTATGCAAATAATAAAACATATATAATTAAAATATGACTAAAACACATAAAGATAATTAAAAATGATATTTTTACAACTATATTATTGAAATGGTTATTAACAACACAGATATCATTGAAAAAGATATTACTTACCTAAAAATTAATATTAACGTCAGCGACATTTTTTCATCACAATATTTAGGTGTCACAATATTTAAAACTCAATATTTCTGTGACTCGATATTTTTGATTCAATATTTTGTCCAAATACTGAAGAAAATACCATGAGTGGTCTGATAAACAGCAAAGCATCATTCTTTAAAAGGTAGGACAGGCTGGAGATAGCTTAGGTATATCAGGCTGAGGTAAAGGGAAGAGAAGCAGGGCTGCAACCACTCCTTCTTTGTATGTAAAATATGTAAAATTTTGCATTTAGCTAAACACTGACTTGTGTAGATATATACATACACCCGACATTGAAAGCACCACATAAATGTGAACACCTCTGGCATTACAAATTGTCCCTTATTGCTAATGAGACCTTTTTTAGTTCAACTTCTATTTCTCAGGTCTCCAACTTCTCAAGGGTTCTGTTCCAGGCAGTCTCCAATCACATCATTCTGCCCTATCTCAAAATGACTATTTCCACTTCCAAGGTGTTTTTGACAGTTTGGCCTCTTTTTTCTATGAGAAGATCAAGGAATCACAGCCATTCGTGATTGTGTGGCCCAAATTCTGTTTTTAATCCCAGGGCAGAAACAAACTAATAGCCTCATCTTTCTTTTGCCATCAGTCACTAAAATTGATGAGAAGTTCTTGCTCAGCTGCTTTTTTTATATAACCTGAAGAGCACCAGTATATAGAAGCTAGGATACTGAGGCTGGTGGCTGTACCGAATTACATCAGCCAAGGTTACAATGATGACATTTCCATCTGCCTCATCCTACTGTTGCGGTTGTGTCCAAATGAGAATCTTTAGGAAAAAACGTTTTTTGACTCTGTGCCACAATTCGGCTTGTGTTGTTAATGCTACCATCAGTTCTAGATTGAACTATGCCAATGCTGGCTACATTGGCCTTCCTAGGTCAGCTATTTACCATTACATGTTTAGGAAGGCTCTTAAAATGGATCGATTTTATTATCTTCATATCTTTTCTGATGTTGTTAGTCAGATCAGTGTTAAGATATCTGAGGCCATTTGTTGCCCCTTTTAGGCAACAGCTCAACTCATATCTTGCATACATAGGTTTTCAATATACTTACTGGGTGCCCTCAGGAATTAAATGAATCACTAGTGGTAATTTTACAAGAAATTGAGCATAAATAATTAGTTGTAGCTCTGTCGTTCAGTGATGGAGCATATTCACCTTGGGGATAGCTCAGGTGTCTAGTGCCTGACTTATGGATAACCTAAGAGATAACTCAGCTGTTAAGTCGTGTATTCTGTCAAGGGTTTCTTTAGTTGCTAAGGTTGGACTGTGGTGCTTGAGTCCTTGGAGCAACATTCCAGGGAGTGTCAGTTGTTTTGCTGGCTCTCTGGAAGTTGGTCGTTGAAGGATGGTGTACTCGAACTTATATATTCCATGAAAGTGTGAACTTCATCCTGGCGTCCTCTTCATTGGTTTATGAGGACGTAACATATTTGGTGACAGAGGATGGGATATGTCTCATTTGAATGTTTGGATTGGAGTCCCTAAAACACTACGACCGCATTGTCAATTTTGGGTGGGGATTGATTTTTATTCAGTTTTCAAAGAGGGTTGCGGATACAGGTGGATTGCGCTTTTAGTTTTCCCCTCTGTTTTGGGAGCTTTGACTGTGAGAGTTGATCACACACGGCCTTCCGTGCATTGCCACCTTGTGGTGATGTTATTTGGAGATCCTACTCCGCGTTGTCCCTGGCACACGCGTTTGGCAGTTTTGGGACTTTTATTGTACATTTTGTTAAACTGCTTTTCATGTACTGCATCTGTGTGCTGCCTTCATTTGAAGACGCTGAGCATCTTTCCCTGCATGCGTATTTACTCTTACCATTATCTGTCAAGGGATCCACAGCTCTAGTGTCATTCTTGGAGGTTTCTTGCATGCGTGTGTGCACGCTCTAAAGATAAGCCCTTCGCACAGGAAGCCGCTATTAGAGTTCTGCCCACAGATTGATTTTCAGCATGTGAGCGCAAGGAAAACCCATCTTAAAGGTGAGGGCTGAAGATATTTACACAGTGATGCGCTCACCTTAATTAACAGTATAGGCGCTCATGGTTCACTGGATTTTTATGTGATATCATCTTAAAGGCAAAGTTGGCAAGTCTGTTATGTAGTTGTACACGGTGATACGCTCACCTTAATCTACAATGGAGGCATTCACTGTTTGATTTGGAATCTGGGAAACCTGCATAGTCCTCATAGTTTCACACAGTGATATGCACACCATTTAAACAGATGTCGAAGATATATTTCTCTAAGTTAAGTAGTTTTGGTATTTGTGCACACAGTGATGCGCACACCAGATGTATGTTTTATATCATTAAATGTATTGTATTTGGAGGGTACAACATTTTAATTGTTTATCTGTGGAGTAACAAAAAACAACAGGAAAAAGAGAATTAACATTAATACTATTATAATAACCAGTATGCAAACTGCAAATTTACCAGTGGCATTCCAAACAGAGCCAGCTCTTGCTAAGATCGAGTGGAGTCAATGGTACAGATCATTCAACAGCTACTTGCTCGCTATTGATGGAACAAATTTTTCAGCCGCTAGGAAGAAAGCTATGTTATACAATTGTTTAGGAACAGGGGGGGCAAAGGATTTTTTACCATCAGCCTCAGCTATTTTCACAAACTACCACGAAATGGAATGGAATTAATTTACTGAAGCAGTCAAGAGACTAGAGAAATATTTAATTAGGGATCCGAGTGTCATAGTTGAAAGACATAGATTTTTCACACAGAAGCAATTTGAGAATGAGACAACAGATAATTTTGTAGCGGAGTTAAGGATGTTAGACTCCTCGTGTGAGTTTCTAGGGCCTTTAGACCAATATTTGAGAGATAAAATTGTGGTAAATTGTTTTGATGTTAAAGTGCAAGAAATAATTTTATGCTGTAAGAACCCAATATTGGAGGAAACCCTGGAGGGAGTTAGAGGTATAGAGAGTGTTTTGCATCTTCAAAAGAATTAGGAAAGGCAAAAGAGAGTACATGTGAAAGAGTAAATGCTATCTTGTACAAAACCAAAGCAGTCTTACTTAACAAATCTGATAAGAATTATTCGTGTTTTAGGTGTGGATCGAAACTTTATTCTGCAAATGCTAAGAATTGTCCAGCAGTTGGCAAGGCCTGTAATAAGTATTAAAAAATTGGTCACTTTGCACATGTATGTAGAAACTCTGCTAAAGTAATGTTGGCAGAGAATCAGGAGAATCACATTGTTGACCCTACGGTTGATGAGGAGAATAATAACTCTAAAAGAATGACATTATGAATAAATATAATACAAACATCATTGCAAGAAGATAAAGCTGGGGGTGATCCTGCGTGCATATTACAAATAGGAAAAGCAGAAGTTAAAGTCACAGTTGATTCAGGGTCACCGATTACAATAAATTCTGACAAACTGTTCTTGAATGAATGTGTTGACGTAAAATTGCTGCCTCCTGACATATGTACAGTAGCCTATGGAGGATAAAAAAGTCAATTAATGGGGTATTTTATGGAGGATATGATATTTAATGGTAGGTCAATCCCTTCAAAGGTCTATGTAGCACAAAAAGTATATAACATTCTAGGGTGGAGGAACCAAGGGAAATTCTGGATAGTTCTCAAACCAGGCTCAGCGCATCCTATTTCTTTGGTAGAGAGCTTAGATACACAGGATTTCACATTGAAAGATCTTGTGGATAAACATAAAACTGTGTTTGAAGACAAAGTAGGGATGGTTTAAGGTTTTGAACATAAGATCATACTCAAACCGGATGCCATTCTTGTAGTACATAAAGTACGGAACATCCCATTGAGTGTAAGGGGAAAACTAAAGGAACATCTCAAAAATGTGTGCAGAAGATGGGTGATTGAGCCAATAGATTCATCATAATGAATCTCGCCTATAGTAGTGGCCATGAAGAGATCAGGAGGGATGCAACTTTGTGTTGATTTTAGATCTTTAAATAAAAACATACAGGTTGACTGTTTACCTCTGCAAAGGATCCAAGATATGTTTGCCCAATTAAGGGTATGCACATTTTTTCTACTATTGACCTTAGGGCTGCGTATCACCAAGTCGAACATAGACAAGAGTCCAGGGATCGAACTGCATTTATCACTCCTTTGAGAGTATTCAGATTTCTCCGGATGTCGTTCGGTTTGATTTCAGCAGCATTCATCTTTCAGAAACTCATGCAACAGTTATTGGGGGAAGAGAAGGAAGTTTTTGCATATCAGTATGACATTTTGATATGTTCATAGTCTGTTTAGTCGCATTTGGAAAAACTTGACAGAGTGTTGGACATATTGCAGGATCATGGCATTACATTGAAACATCAGAAGTTTCGATTTTTATTGCAGGAGGTAGAATATTTAGGGCACAAGTTATCCTCTAAAGACATAGAACCTAAGGTTTATCTTTTAATGGCCATTCATGATTGTACCCAACCCACAGACAAAGATCAATTGTGATCCTTTCTTGGTCTATGCGAATACTATTCTTGTTTTGTACAACATTTTGCTCTACAAAGTGAATCGCTTAGGGAATTTTTGAGAACAAATTCTACATTTGTATGGGGACAAGAACAAGAAAAGGCTTTCACAACATTAAAAAAACGATTGTGCAAGCTCCAGCTATACACCCCTTTAATTATAAAGCCATGTCTGTTGTGACAGTAGATGCTAGCAATACGGGGATTGGAGCTGCATTCACTCAATTGCAGGAAGGTGTAGAAAATATTGTAGCCTTTGCCTCAATAAGACTTACAGAGACTGAACAAATTATAGTACCATTGAAAAAGAAACATTGGCTTGTGTGTGGGGAGTTCTTCATTTCTCTACGTACTTATAGGGGAGGGAACTCGTAGTAGTTTCTGATCCTAAGCCATTGGTCCTTTTGTGGAATGATAAGGGTATGGGTAAAGCTAGTCTGGGGTTAATAAGGTTATTAACCAAATTGCATGAATTCAATTTCACTATGAAACACATACAAGGGGGAAGAAATTGTGGAGCAGATTGTCCATCACAGGGAGAGATTGGTGAGATGTGTAAATGTGGAGAGGACAAAGAAATCGTAATTGGTATGACTGATGGTGTCACAATAGCACAGAATTCAATATCGAGGAAATGTTGGGAGTAAAATGTGGATAATGACTTATGTTTGAAGAAACTCAAAAAATGTATAATGCAAGGTTGGCCCAGGGAAGAACAGGTATCTGATGATTTGAAGCCATTCAACAAAGTGAAGGATGAGTTGAGTATGGAAGGGGATTTGGTGTTGAGGGGTGCCATGGTAATTCCTCCAAATGCTTTGAAAACAAAATTAGCAGTTTGGCACACTAGGGACATGTTGGAATGACTGGGACTATAAAAAGGCTGAGACTTCACGACTGGTGGCCAGGGATGGATAGTGAAGTGGAATTGATGGTTGGGAGGTGTGTTGAATGTGCACAATCTTAAAAAGGTATCAACATGACTTTCACGCCATTATGTCCTGTTGCTTTTGCTGGACGACCATGGGAGAAGATTGGAATGGATTTCATTGGACCCATTGGGTGACTCAATGATGTTGAGAGATTTGTTCTAGTAGTTCTTGACTACTGCTCTAAGTGGGTGGCTTTCAAATTCATGAGGGAGCCACATACTAGCAGTTTGATCACATTTTTAGAGGATGTTTTTTGGTTAGAAGGGGTTCCTGCATTTCTGATCAATGATAATGGAGTTCAAGCCATGTTGAATCAAATGTTAGAATTTCTCAAAAGGTGGGGTATTAAGCACCTAACTACAACATTGTAAAGGCGTGGTAGAGAGGGTTAATCGTATACTTAAAGATTCTATTCAATTGGCTATTACCGCAGGACCGAGTGTCTAACAAGGCGTGGCGGTCAGGATTTGGAGTTACCCTAATACTCCTCATTCGACAACCTTGATTACTCCATTTGCACTTCTGAGGGGAAGACACTCATGCAATTAATTATCTCCCAGTTGGATGTTGGAGGAGTAGATCATGGGAAGTCGTTTCCCAGCTTAGAGTCTATCAAGGTTAGAGTAGGGAGTTCTCAAGATAAAGCAAAAAAAAAAGGTATGATGAAGTAAAAAAGGTGAAAGATGTAGACTTGAGTGTAGGGGAATGTGTCAGAATTCGAAGACCTTTTTAAAAAGAGAGGGTCCAAGTTTTATCCCAAAGTAAGAGGGGTGCAGGTTTCCAAGCTTGGAGCACCTGGGGACCCAGCACTAAAAATATGACAGACTTGTTGATCAGTGTATAGCCTATGTTTGGTGCTCCAAATCCCTCTAGAGCAGCAAGGAAACAAATAAGGCACACACAACCCACCACTCATGCTCCTCCGGGGATAGGGAGAATGAGCACGCTGGGGGGCAGGAGGAGACCTTCCGTGGTGGTGGCAAAAACAGATAAGCCTAACTGAAGATAAAGTGGAGAATGTGAAACTCCCCTATTAGGATCCTTGTAACAATCACGAAATGGAAGGGGAAATGATGATGCTCCCCAAGGAGCATAAGTAAAGATAGAGTCAAGCACATATGTATGCCACAAGAATAATTGCTTGCACTGATAGAACGTGAGACCTTGCACACAACTCTGGACTGATGACTAAGGACAAAGAGCCTAGATCTGCTAAAAAAGGGAAGATGGACAATTCTATGGAATTAATATTTACCCCAGTGGAAACAGGGGTTAGGGTAGTGGGAGAATGAGAAGGACTCCCTCCCAATATAGCTACCATTCTACTAGGGGTGGGTGTAACTTGCATAATTCTGTGTAATGCAATCATTAGGAATTACCTAAGAATTCTGCAAGAAAAACATGAAATTACGTGAGAAACGTAATTCTACATTCAATACTATTTCTTAACACAAACATGGCTACCTGTGTCTAAAATGGACCCAATGATGCTTTTTGAGCTAAGAAATAACTGTAAATGCACCAGAACATGAACAGCAAGCACAGGCAGCTGCTCATGCATGCTAAATGTGCTCATGACTTAGGATTTTCCTCTGTCTTACTACTGGTATTTAGGGCTATTTCCTTAGTGCTAAATGCACTATTACATCCAATATGGTTGCGAAAATTCATTATGTGCAAAGAAATAGTGCTAAATGTAGTAGAACCTGAATAGCGAGATTTTTCTCCCAGTAGTAAAATGTGCTGAGATAAGATTTTTCCCTTGAATTACTTTTAATTACGCAAGCAAGAGTAATTGTGTTATTATCAGTAATTCCACACAAAAGCGTAGTGTGAAATTACTCCAATTACTCCAGTAATTGAAATGCTGCCCCAACCTATATTCTAAAGGCCATTCAAAACTTGTGACCAGTTCTGGAATGTCAAATTGTGTAGGTGATTTAAGAGGTGTTGCTGATCAGGCGAGACCTTCAAAGTGTGCTGAAAGGCTCTCCACAGCTGAATAACAAATTTTGGAATTAGAAGACACTCTCAAAGATCTAAAGAGTTCTGTCACTCACTGAAGAGCAGATTCCCAGGAGATGGCCATGAGAGTGGAAGATACCAAAATCCATTTGAGTATCAGCAACCTATGTTTCATTGGATTTCCAGATGGAATAGCAGGTAACAATATGGTGGTCTTCCTAATGAAATAGTTTAAGACTACAATACTAATCCAAATCCACTGCAAATCAGATGACAGAGCACGCAAACTGCATTGGTAAGTGCTGTCCTGGAATGAGAATGCAACGGAACCAAAATCAAAAAAGTGCTGGTGGCACATTACCTCTGGAGGCATTGCCCTGATTTTCCACTACTCCAAGAGACCCATCTCATAGGTACTTACTCTTAGTTCTTAGTAAGATGCCAATACAAATTACTATCACACATAGGATTCATAACTGGGCCCAGGGGAATTGCTATTCTTGCAAAATAGAACTCTCCATTCCACATCAACAAAATATGACATACCCTAATGGATGTTTCCTGATGGTGCTAGAGCAATGGGAACAGCAAGCAACCATACTTTTCCATGTGTATGCCTTTTCCAGATTACAAAACACAGTGTTCGAAAAAAATAGGGATTATACTCCTTGAAGCTGACTCATCGGCACATGTAATGGCAGGGACTTAAATTATTTAATGTCACATGAACTAGACAGGATGACCGTCCAAACGACGCACCTTGTGCCTACGACACACATCTCACAATTTGCTATGGCATCTAGCCTCATAGATATTTTGAAACTTAAATATCACAATGATATGCAATTATCGTGCTTCTCTAAGTCACATAAAGTGTTTTCTAGGTGGAGTATATGTTTGTTCCGAATCCTGAAGCTCCACTTATAGAAAAGGAAGAATTCTATCCTAGAGGAATTTTAGATCACTCTCCCCTGATTGTAATTACAGGAAAGACCCAGAAATGAAAGACGACAGAATGGAAGCTCAATGCATTGAACTGAAAGACATCAAAACCATGCCAGAGATTCGAGCAGACAGTGAGTTTTACGGCAAAGTGAATGAAGGGTCGGTTGAATCCCAGGATATATGGGGGATGTGTATGGTGGTTCTCAGAGATAAAATACAGAACTTTATGCCCCACAAGAAAAACTGCAAATTAAAAGGCAAGAGAAAAACAGAAGTTAAGATCCTTCCTTTGGAGCATGGGAAGATATTCAATCTGTCCCACAGGAGATTCAGAAAGCTGGAACTAATGAAAAAAGAACACTGGCACATGGGACAAAATGAAACTTGCCAACAATGGCTGGGAACACAACACCACACAAACTGTATGGAGAAGGGGACAAGGCTGGCTGACTACTGGCATGACTCAGCAAGAGAGAAGCAGAAGTTACATGAGTGAGGAAAATAGTAAATGATGAGGGAACTAGACATGACACTGACGCAGGAATAGCTGGAGAGTTAGCACAGTATTTTAGTACGTTTTATGAACCACACCTGCAGGATTGAGAGGACGAGGTTAAATGTTTTCTAGATGGGTTAGATATCCCAACACTAAATAGAGCTGAAAGAGAGGACTTAGAAAAAGACGTTGAATTAGAGGGAGTAGGAAATGGAATCAACCACTTAAAATCAGGAAAGATCCCAGGCCCCAATGTGATACTGGCAGAGATTTACACAAAACTCTGCTCACTACTGAGCCCACATCTCCTGAACATACATAAAAGAAGCTAGAGAGAAAGGAATGTCTCGGACATGCAATTATTACAGTAATAAATAACATAGATAGGCTAAGAGATACGTGCTAATTTTACCAACCAATTTTGTTGCTGAATATTGAAACTAAGATGTTGGCTATGATCCTGGCCAGTAGCCTGGCGGTGCTCAAGCATCCTTTTTACCCAGAGATTAATCGGATTTTATACCAAGGTGATCTACCAGGCTTAATCTTAAAAGACTGCACAGTTATTTGGCGAATATGAATAACCAGACAGACCCACATGTGGTAATCTCATAAGACGCCAAAAAGCCTTTGCTGTGATACACTGGCCTTTCTTCTTCTTCTTAGCCCTTCAAAGGTTTGGGCTTGTCCCAATGTTTTGCAGTTGGGTAGCTCTCCTTTATGGAAACCTTACAGCAGAAATCAAAGTCAACAAAACAACATCATATAGCTTTCCTATGGGGTGGGGCACCCGGCAGGGATGCCCAATCTCTCCACCACTTTTTGCCATCAGCGTATAACCCTTGGCTTGTTGGGTTAGGGCCCAGGAAGAGGTAGGAGGAATCCAAGCAGTTACTATTCCCATGGACAAAAAAAATCTCACTCTAAACAGACAACATTGTATTGTATGTCAAGCAACTATTGACATTAATTCCCAATATATTTAATCTGTTTGTAAAATATAACCTGGATGCAAAATAAACTGAAAAAAATCAATCCTATACAGAAAGAAGGTTGGGAATTTGAGGGTACGCTACCCCCAGTAATCTGGGTCACTTCTGAGGGTATTAAATATCTGGGGATATTTGTAGCATTGCAAGACGTTTTGTTGTTGTCTAGAACTATAGATGGTATTGATAGTGAATTTCAGGCTGATGTGTGACATGGGAGAACGTCCCACTTTGAATTAATGGGTCATGCTGCAATTTTAAAATGATCTCTCTCCCGAAATGAATCTATGCCATGTAGAGCACACCCTACCCAATCCCAAAGTTGGTCTTTGTGAAAACTGACAGGTAAATAAGGACCCTTTTGTGAGATGGGGTAACCCAAGGATTGTAATGAAACTCATATTAGAGGTCTATACAATGGGGGAATTGCTCTCCCTAATGTAAGAGACTATCATTTGTATTGATGACTATATCATTAGTATTAATGACTGGATTTATGCACCAGGAGATGATCTTTCAATACTATTGGAAAGGTTGATAATGATTAAGCCTTCCTATCTGTGATACACATATGGGGAAAAAAATACTCATCTTCTGCCAGCAATATAGTATGTAGTTGAAAGTTGGGGAAAAACCACAAAACGCTTGAGAAGGAAAGCTATGATTACAAAAGAAACCCCCTTGTGGGAGGGGAAAATGTTGCTAGAAGTCAATAAACTAAATGGATTTAAAGCATGAAACAACATTGGTATTGGTGGGAGACACAGTTAAGTCCTTCATAAACCTCCAGATGGAATATGAGCTAACCCCGAACCAGGCATATAAATAAACCGAATCTAGACACACTTTTCTGGTTGAAGATGTGGGGCGGTTGGAGGTCCCCGAATACACCCAATTTGACAATAGAGTATTAATAGATGAATTAGGGCGAGGGGAAATTTATTTTTTATATTAGACTGATTAACAATATACCAGGCAGACTGAGATGTGAGAACAAAGTGGGAGGAATAACTAGACAATATGGAGGCAGCATTGATACACCAACTGGAGGTCACAATAAAGACAAGAATGTGACTAGTTAAATGTAAAATTTTACACCTAGTCTACTGTAGTAGAGGAAGGCTCAACAGAATGGGCCAAGTCCTGCTACCAATTTGCTTTCAATGTAACAGAGATGAAGGCACACTTCTAAACACATTTTGAGGGTGTAGCACAGTACAGACATACTGGAGAACTATCACGTGGGAACTGGGCCATAGCCTGGAATTTGAAATCTCTATGACTCCTCCATTTATTGTTTTGGGAATTCCAAATGATGTAGAGTCTCAAGGAAGAATTTAATACTTTGCATGCTGGGATTAATGGAAGCTAGATGGGAAATTAACAAAGATGTGTGGTACTCCTAACGGCTCCAATGAAAAGAGGATAGAAAAAGGTGAAAGGATGCTTATATGGAGGCCTTAAAAGTAACATACGACTCTAGGGGTAGCCCTGTAAATTCTACCAATATGAGGATACTGGCTCAACTACTATAGACTAGATCAGTTATACTCATAGTACAGCCCAGGGGCCGCAAGCGATCCTCCTGACCTTTACATGAGGCCCAGCGGCTCTGGGCTGCTCTTAACTAGACAGCACTAACATTAAAAACAATTAATTAAACAGGCTAGCATTTATTTAAGGTGAGTTGAAGGTAAAGAAAAGATATAACAGAGGGGTTCTGTACAATGTAACATCAGAAACTCCTTTATTTTTAAAGACATATTTGAAACAAAAATGTAAAAGCATGATCAAGTCTGCTCAGAATTCAAAAAGTGTATTTCATTAACACGTAGAAACGTCACCTTAGTACACCAGATTATATCAGTGCATTGAAGAAATATATTTTTTCAAAGTGATACTTTTCTAACCAGAATTTAGAAACATTTACTCCCCCATCCCCTACCCGGACAACAATGCCTTTGGTGAACTAAGAGGCAAGTCAGCTATGTGCACTGCACTCTTTCGGTGGCCTAGGTTCCATTATACAAAAACATTATAGTTTATGAATTCAAACACAAAAAGGTTTTGTGTAGCACACATCCTGAAGTCATGCGAGGTCCTCATATGTGATAATGAATAAAAAGCAGGGAAAGTGAAATGGAACATTTGCTTAGGATCACACAGTTTGGTTAAGTGGAGAAGCCGTGATTATTCCCAAGTTTATGGTTTCACGTTGTGCTATTTAGACACTACAAATAAATGCTTTGCATCACTTACAACCACTTTACTGCCAACCCCCGACTGCCACCCTGGTGCCATCAGTGTGGCCCTCGGTCACATCAAAGACCAAACTCTGCGGCCCCCATGAAAATGTTTGCGAGTACCCATGGACTAGATGATGTATTCAGATTGGTAGTGGACAACCACTCTTCATGAGCTGTGGGATGTACCCTGCATTTCACAACAAATCAAATCAACATGAATTGGCCACTGTTGGCTATGAATATAAAGTCTCATTGCTGGTGTTGGTACGGTGTGCTTCTTCTATGTCGTAATAAATTTAAAACTTAAAAGATATTTATAAAAAAGGAATCCTAAAAGAACTAAAGGAAGAAATGGCCATATTGGAAAGGGATGAAATGGAAAAAAATCCCTTTAAATCACACATGCAAATTTCCAGGCAAGTGATTGCCCTCTTGGAGTCAAGCCCCCTGGAAGAAGGCCAGCAGCACCCAGCAGCAGCAAGGAGCTGGGACACTCCAGTAAGACTAGTCCTTGCAGTTTCCATGTGCTGTGGTACTAAGGCTCCCGGGTACCACAACACTGCAGTCCGCAAAAGCCAGCAGGAAGACATATTTGCAACAGTCTGTCAAAAGGAATATAACTCAGCTACTGTGTATAATAATAGTTCATGGCTAGTGCTACAATGATGAACTGGTAACAATGCTAACTGCCTGGTGCTTCTCTTGTGTCCCATTCCAGGGTGTCCCTTTCACATAGGAGGCCAGGTTGATTGCCATAATTAGTATAGACATTTGGGAACAACTATTCTAGAGAATATGGTCATTCTTCTGAAAAGATTTTTGCAGATAATCTTAACAAATGTTGCATTCTATAAAGCACATTGGCCTGCAGAATGTAATAACAATATTGATATTCTAGTGGAGTTGACAGTTAATGTGCCTCAGGCATGATTTCTAGTTTTGTTGGAGTGACCTCCTTGCAGGACATTGCACAGAAAGCCTGCAGTCTGTGTGTTGTGGACATGTAAGGAATATTTGCATTCTTCACATGTAAGAACATCATTTATTTCAGTTATTTCAGGGCACCTGCCTGTTTGTGCCAGGTCTTTAGGCCTAGCGACATCTTAAATATATGAACTGCTCATCGTGGGGTGCTATTGTACTATTTTATTTTCATTTAGAGTAGTGCAGATTATTGCCAGAGTACTTACCAGGTGGTAATACTGACAACTGATTGGCATTCACTTATTCAATCGAAGGGGGAATGGAAGCTGCATTAGGAATCCAGCCTGTGACTTACCAGCCACCATCCGGAAATCAGGTACATTAATACTCTACTCTGTACATGTATGTGGCCTCAAACAAGCACATGTTGCAATGTGCTGGCGAGCATCCTGGAAAATGCACCTTTGATCAACAGGCAGCAGCGCCGTTCTAATTCATTTCACAGAAGGAATGCTTGGACCAAGGGCAAGGAGGGTTGTTTTTGAACAACTTTTCGAAAACGGGTTTAGTTTGAAATCTGTGGAAACTGATTTTTAGTTGTCAAATTTCTAATGTGCCTTTGTGAAGATCTCTGCCTGCTGGCTATAAAGCGTTGTCATATCCACTAAAATGTTTGATACACAATGTATCGCTATTTTTTTTTTACATTGGCTCTAAAGAGCTTTGCCCTGTTGTTTGAAAGAGTTTGCCAAGCCTTCATTGGATGACGTGTTAGCCACCCCTGTCCCCAAAGTTCGTCGCCCTTTACACCCTTCTTAAGAGTTCGTTCATCTAGTGAGGTCTCCCCTCCTTTCGGATCCGCCGCCTCCACTTACAAAAACTCTCCATTCCATTTCCCCACGATCTCTCTTCTGCGGTCCCTCATCCCCTCTCCCCCACCTCGTGAATGGTTGCTCTAACCCCTAAATACTTGTCCGTGATGTCTCTTCATTCCTTCGGGCCCCTCTAGTATAGTCCGCCCATCCCCTTTACACCCCCGTCTCTCCTGGCACCCCCACTGCACCTCACCCCCTTTGTGTGGTCTCTCCAAACCCGCACCACTTTCCCCAGGCCCCGCTTGTGTGGTCTCTCATCCCCTCCACTCCCTCCCTGCAGCCCACGGGGGAGGGGGTCCTCTCAAGCCCCCTTCCACGTATGGTAATTACTTTCACCCGCGCCCCCTTGTTTAGTCTATTCTCTCCCCCAACCCCTGTGGCGTGCTACATCCACCCCTCACGGAGACCCCCATGTTTACTGTCCCTCCAATCTCTCACCTCGACCCCCCACCCCGCGCGAACTTTCCCGCTGCCGTCGCCCACTCATCTGTTTTCATTTCCTCCCGCGCCCCTCACTCCTCCGCCGCCTCTCCCCGTCCCTCCCACTGCCTTTGTCTGTATCTCATTGTGTCTGCCCCGCTAATGCTCATTGCGGAGGTACCGGTGAGCTGGCGCAGTGATGGGCACAGCCCTGGCACCGTGTGATGAAGAGGAGGGAGCTTCCTCGCAGACCAATGAGGATACAGAGATGACGCGCGCGCGTGTGTGTGTGTTTGGGAGGGGAGGGGGTCCAGGTTCCCTCTGCACATTGTGTGTGGGAAGGAGAAATCTTCAGATCCCCTCTCAGAACCTCAGCACCCCCGGGCCTCCCCACCTGCTCTGCACGTCCAACACAAAACCCACAGAATGAATGAGACACCTCGCGCGCCTTCTGCCAGGCCTCGCCTGGAGGGTGCAGTCTCTCCTACTCCACTCACCACACTCACGTTCTCTCCCCCCTCCACTCTTGGTCTTTCATGTCCCAGTCCCAGTCTCTTCCGCTCCACCCTAGGCATCTCCTAACCTGCCCGTAATCTATTTTACTGTACTCGTTGGCACTTCGATAACACGAATTCGCAGTCTCTTCTGCCCACTGGCGGAGTGTGCGGACTATACCGCCTCACTTATGGTCTCCCTGTCCTACCCGCAGTCTCTGCTGCCCAACGTGAGGAGTGTGTGGTTACTCAAGGTGTGTGCGGTCTCTCCAGAGTCTGCGATCAGCACAATCTTTTCCGAGTGTGAGGTCTCTTCCAAGTGTGCGTCTCTTCTGCTGCTGGCAGTCTCTTGCCTTGTCTCGCTTCTTACTCAGGGGCACGACTCAGGATAGAGCAGAGACGAGGGTAAGTCATTCAAGCTGAATTATTCTCTGCATGTTTCCGGCTGGGGCGTCTCTTCTGTGCAGAATCACCAGCTGTTCATGGGTGTATTGCACGTGTGCATGTGCAGGTATGTATGCTTGTGTCTGAAGAAGTGTGAGCAAGTCTGTATACATGCATCTTTATAGCTTCATATCTTTACGTGTACAATTGATACATGTCTCTACGTGTGTGTGTATTTGCACTTGTATTTTAGATGCATCTCTATTTCTGTACACCTGATTGTATAATCAATGTATGTTGTTGGGGGGGGGGGGGTTTGCATGCATGTCTAGAGGGACATGCATGTGCATAAGTATCTGGAGCCCGTGTGCGTGATCTACTTTTGCGAGTGCATCTTCAGAAAGTGCATGGTTACGTGAGAGGGGGAGAAAGAGAGTGTGTGTGTGTGTGTATACACACACACAAACGTATCCAGAAGTGATATGCCTGTTTCTTTGCGTGTGTGTGTGTGTCTGGGTATGGATGAGCATGAATCTATGTATGCATTTATTGTATATGCCTGTGTGTACTTGAATCAGCAGTCGCTTGTCTGCATTCGGATTCTATGTATGTGCATCTATAGGTATGCGCCTCTACATATGTATCTGCCGGGCTGTTCCTGGAGTGGGACATTCTGTTTGTATGGATTTGCACTTGTAAGTGTGCATGTGTGTTGCCCCGTCTTTGCCTGTCTAGGTATGTTCTGTATACACTTGAGTCTAAATTTACATGTGTGGCGAAGTGCATGTCTGAGCGAAGGCTTGTGTATGTTTTTTTGTGAACTGAAGTGAATTGTGCAATATTTAGTGTGTAGCTATGTTTGCGTGCGTGTCTCTGTGTGGGGACGCTCACATTTCTGTGTGTGCGTGCATACTTGTCGGTCTGGCTATCTTTGTGTGTGCGTGTGTCTGGTGTGTCTGTCTGTGTACAACCTAGTCAATCCGTTCACAGGTCTAGCTATCTTTGTGTGTGCGTGTCTGGTGTGTGTGTCTATGCACTCAGTTCGCAGGTCTAGCTATCTTTGTGTGTGTGTGTCTGGTGTGCCTATGTACTCCGTTCACAGGTCTAGCTATCTTTGTGTGTGCGTGTCTGGTGTGTGTGTCTATGTACTCAGTTCACAGGTCTAGCTATCTTTGTGTGTGCGTGTCTGGTGTGTCTCTCTATGTACTCCGTTCACATGTCTAGCTAGCTTTGCATGGATGCGCGTGTGTGTGTGTTAAGCTAAACTTCTGTGTGTTGTACTTCTCTGTGATTGCGTGTGTGATTTTGCATGCATTCCCAGATCACTCTGTCCTTTTCTACCTCTGTGTGCTTGGATAGCTGCACAGTTACCAAGTGACTAATCATTTTGCGCTTGTTTTCTGTTGGTGCAGTGGGGTGCATGCGTGTGCTTCTCCCTGCTTACCTTTTAGCTGGGTCTTCTTGGCGCTCTGCAGATGCCGGCTTCGTCTCTGTGTTTGTGGATGTGTCCTTGTGTTTCTGTGTATGGCAGTGGTCATATATTGTTTTCTGGGGCGTTGCATACGACTGGGTTTCTCCCCTAATTGTACCTGTTACTGTGTTTTATGTTCTGTTCTGTTACGCTATGCTGCATTTTATATCGTGTTGTGCCACGTTATTGTATGTGTTGTTGTATTGTGCTGTGCAGTCACGTCGGTTCATGCTGTGCTAGCTGTGCGAAGCTTTCTTACGATTCTACACTCTCCACAGTCATACGGTATTGTGTTGTATTGCATCGTACGTTGTGCTGTGCCATGCTGTACGGTGATATGCCGCAAGTTTGTGTTATGCTGAACTGTCATCTCACATTAGGTTGTGTTACGGCATGGCACGGTGTGGTACGGCGTATATGAGTTTGCGTGTGTATGGTATACTGTATATTTCGCCACTGTAGCGCCTATTGTTTGGGCACCAAAAGACAGCAGCGGCGGTAGCAGCAAGGCTAACTGCCCTCGTCTAACATGCCCGTTTGTTTCAGTGTCGCCCTCGGCGCATAACTGCAGCCGACACAATGTCCAACCCACCATAACATAACAACGACCATGCAGCCTCACTGCCCGCTGAAGTGACGGTCGGCGCTTCACGGGGTCGTCGCACCACACGCACAGGCAAACACGGCGGCGCCTGCACATGTGTGTACGGAAGAGCCTGGCTGGGCGCTGCATCGAAGCTGAGCTAGCGTAAAACCATTGGAGCGTTGCGCAGTGACAGGGGAGGGACTCCCCCTTCCCGGCACTTGTCTACATAACGTAGCGCCCGCTGAGACAGCCGGCACTGTCAAAGCGCTGACAGTAGCCAGTGTTCTCATATCACCATCGGGAGGATGAAAGGCTGAGATGGCCTCGGCAGGCCTCCAAACCAGCGAACTTTAGCTTAAACATTTATTTTTACAACAGGCGCTTTAACCCACTGAAGAACCTACCCTGTCTGACACCGGTGACGTGCAGGTCACACACAGGCTCTCTGCTGGAGAGCCAGTGACCCACTAAGCTCCCTAACGAAGTCAGCCAGACGTCTCTGACTTACCGGTTACTTCTGAAGTCTGCAACATATACAGTAACCTTCTCAGTTATTTTATCAGCTTTGGCTCCTATGATATGTACGATGTACTTATGTCTCTGCAGCAGACACTTTAACCCACTTAACTGACTAACCAAGTCCAAATCGGTGACTTTTCGGATGCACAAACACCTCAGCAGAATGCACATCACTGGTTTGATGGGTATTTGATGGTGTGGTGTGAGGTTAGTGTGGTACACCTTTGTCCTGACCGCAGCAGGGACCATAAACCACCACAGGAATTCTAGCACCACAGGACAACAGACCCTTGGCTTTGGGACCGTGAATACTCCTCTGGGGAGTGAGTGCCTGAGTTTTAGTCCACCGAAATCATATAAAGTACCGAATTTTACGTAACAGGCAGTGTGCAGTTACAAAGACAGCTGGTGTGTTTGTTTCGGAGTGTTGTATGCACACTGGGGGGCGCTGGCAGTGCCCTGAGGTGTCTTCTCAATGGGTGTCACTCTCAGGGGTACCGGTAAGCCGCGGCCTCTTCGCTTATGTACACATATAGTCCACGCTGTCACGCGCGCGGCTATAGGTGGGTTTAGTGCGCGGTCCTGTCTGTTCATGCTGCTCACCCTGGGCACTCCACAGACCCGACTTCTGTGGACGCTTCTCGGGAGGGGGTACATCTCCCCCTAGGGGGCGGTGTGTTCTTTAAATCTAGCCCTGGCTTTTCTGCGCTTGCTTTTCAGGCCGGGGACTGGCTGTCCGGCCAGAGGAGCCCCGTCCCGGGGGTTCCCCGCGCCCCCTTGTAGTGTGAGTGGAAGGAGCTGTCCACCGAAGGCAGGATCCTTCCTGCGAGGCCGGGGAGTCGAGGCCAGGGGGAGACCGGGCGGACAGCGCCCCCTGTCGCATCTCACTATGTAAGTCACTGTCTCCTTCGAAATGAGTGTCTTCTAAGCCTGAGGCGACAGCGCTGTCAGGCGAGGGGCTGTCCAGGGGATGGTGAAGGGGTGAATAGAGGGGCCAAGGGGTAGGTGAGGACAAAGAGACGTGCAACAGAGGCGGGGGGGGGGGGGGGGGGGTGAGGGGGGGCAGCAAGAGACAGAAGCAGTAAGAATACATGGGGAGCGGTGAGATGTGGACAGGCCGGGGGCAGGAAGAGATGATGAGACAGACGGAGCTTGGAACAGTTAGGAGGAAAGGGAAAGGCGCGAGACACGTAGAACTGAGGGGCAGGGTGACGTGGGAGGGAGAGACATTACGCCACAAAGGGAGAGGTGTGAGGCACACAGACTGCGGGACAGGGAGACAGCCACATTTAAGTATAAAGGAAAATATGTGAACCAAGAAACGTTTTGGCAGAGGTAGGAGAAGTGAGGCATAAAAGGGAGCGGTATGAAGCCGAAACAGGCAGAGGGACTAGGTGAATGGGAGAGAGGGAACAGGCGGGAGGGGTCGGCTCAGTGAGGGATGGAGGGCGAGCCGTGAGGCAGGGACTTGCTTCGGGCCAGGGTGCGACGGGATAGCGGCCGGTGGTGGATTCGGTGAGGTATAAAGGCACGGCTGCAGTGAGATGAGGGAGGCGGATTGAGGGGGAGAGGCAGGCACTTCGAGGTGCACAAAGAACTTGGGGGATAGGATGTGGGATAAGAAGAGAGTTGCATGGGGACCGGAAACGGAGGCAGAGGATAGAGGCAGGTGCTGTGAGGTAAGGGGGGCGCCGCCAAAGGCAGGGGAAAAGGCGCGAAGAAACAGAGATACAGGTCAAAGGTGCAGAGGAGCGTGAGGTGGGGTCAGAGGGCTACAGAGGAGCCGAGGGACAGGAAGTGACATAGATAGGTCAGGGGAGGGAGAGCTGGACACAGCGAGGTGCAGTGCGCTGTGAGAGACGGACTGGGGCCAGGAAGAGGTAGGGAGCTGGGCCAGAGATGCAGAGACACGCGAGGTTCACAGGAAGAGCCCGACAGACAGGCCGAGGAGCAGCAACAGAGGAGGGGGTGGGCTGTTAAGAAGGGAACTTCGATGGGACGACGGAGGCGGGGACAGGGCAGAGATCTGGAATAAATGGGGCTGGGAGAGAGAGTGGCAAAGCAAAGGCGAAGAGAGTGAAATAAAGAATATCGTCAGAATGAGGAGGAGAGCGAGACAATGGAAGAGGAGCCCGGGGGAGAGGGGAGGGGGGAGCAGAAAGTGTCACCACTGACAAATAAAGCAATGGAAAAGAGGCGCTGAGGAGATGCGGAAAGTCGAGAAAACGAAAGGCAGTGAGGTGGAGAGACATGGAGGTGAGCAAGATGGAGAAAAAAAACAAGAGAGACAGAGAGAGAGATTGGACAGAGCGAGCGAATCCGAAGAGAGAATTATGGACACACAGAGGGAAGAACGTGAAAAAGGGGACAGTAGAAGTGAGAAGTGGGGGAGACAGGTCAGAGGAGTATAGAGAACATTTGAAAGAGAGGGTAAGGGCACCCGGATGTGACGGAGAGGCAATGTTCCATACGAACAGAGACGGCGAGGAGCAGACTGCACAAGTCACAGAGAGTGGCGTGGTGAGAGGGGAGAGTCAGGGAAAGGCGCGCCGGAGAGAGCGGACAGGGAGAAGAGGGAGAGACAGAAAGAGGCGAGAAGCTTTGGAAACCTAGGCCGACATAGGACAGAAGCTAAGAGTAACCGGCGCCAAACAGAGGGGAAAACTCTGCAGGGGAGACGGAGGGCGAGACAGCGAGGTGAGAGCAGACCGAGATGGCGAAGACGGGAGGGGAGCGAGGAAGGCCTGGCACAGGAGGATAGACAGACACCGAGAGGAACGGGGGGAGGGGCAGATAAGGGTGGTCCCTTTCCGTCAGACGAGTATCTTGTATCTCTTTGCTGTTATATAAAGCACGGACTTCACTCAGCAGGGCTTCAGGGCGCTGTACATAGGTGGGTGTGAGAACACCAGGCAGAGGTTTACCATGTCTTAAGTGGAGACAAAGAAAAGCAAATGTCTCTTACAATAGGGCTAGTGTTTAAGGAATACATAGGATTCAATTGCAGTGATTTAAAGGGCGGGTAACAGGGCATCATGTTAGTTGAATGCAGTGTATGCTGAATAGCAGCACTACAGTACACATGCACAACAATTGGGTAGTTCTGCATTAACTGGTAGACTTGGCATAAAACATATAACCATGCCCCCTGGAATATTGTGATTGTAGGGCTTCAGCAATTTTCGTATAATTATAGGTGTGCCACATTTGCCACATAATCCATCAGCTGTCACATAATCTGCAGATTTGAACCAAAAAAAATGTTTCTAGCTCAAATTGTTGAAAAGTTACTAAAAATGCAGCAACACATGCTGCAATGCAGTTGAAGGCCCTTTGCAAAGCGGGAATGGTCACCTTTCTCTGGCTTATTTGTGTGTTAACTTGGTCCTACTGAGGTGGAGCCAATGCCCAGCCACTGCTACCAAGTTTAACAAGCATTTTCAATGCAACGGGTCTCGCGTTTGTTCAAGTTAGAGCTATTAGCGCTGTAAAGCAAAAATAAATGCAGCATGATCATGTTATGTAAAATGCAACGTGATCGCGCTGCGTGGAAAATAAACAGATAAAGTAGCTTGGCTCCAGGCTGAAAACATCGAGCCTCGTATGTTTTTGGTACTTTACCGGTGCTCTGTTGGTGGGCTAAACACTGGAAAAGGCATGAGGTATGCATGCCTTTCACAAATGAAAGCAAGTGGATTTTAAAAGGCAAGCCCACGAACCAATGTAAGTGACTGACGTGGCATAGGCGTGGTTTCAAGCCCAAAGAGAGATTACAGAATGGATGGAGCACTTTGTGCTCGCCCATAAAAATGACAAAATAATTAAGTAAAACTCTTGCAACATGTGCCACATAATTTGCCTTTACTTGCCACATAATTTACTCAACCCTGCCGCACAATTTGTCCCTCTTTTGCTGCATAATTCCAGTGGCCCTGCATATAGCTGTCTAAGGTTTGTATCAATGTGGTACAGCCTAGTAGGGCGCTTGGATTACCAAGTGGCTGCTCCGAGAAATAGATACATGATCAGAAAAAAGCAGCGATTTGTGTGGTAAACAATTAGTCATAAATTGATGACTGAATTGAAAGCAATCAGGAGGAAAAGCACAAATACACAGAATATGTAAGAGAATAGTTCAACTACAATCTACTATACCCTATGTAGGCACCATTGATCAAAGAAGCCCTAGATTCAATATTAGACATTGTGTAGCAGATGACATTCAGCAGTTGGAGGTATATGTAAGTTAAAATCTAGGTGTAGCAATGAATGCCACGTACCGACACCACAAATCAATACGTAAATCAAACAGAGCACCAATTTGTGTGAGTCATGCTTTTTCATACAAGAGGATTATGATCATATATGACTGGGTTACAAATAATCTTGAGTACAGGTTCAAAAGCAAAGGAAAACACGTGAAGATGGGGTAAGGCAAAACAATACTGACAATGGCATCATTTTTCAGAGGTTAGGACTTAGTGGTAAATGAATGGTAGTTCGAGATTGTTGAACCGAGAAATTGGGGCGGTTGGTACAAACAGAGGTCTGTTCCTCAGCACAGACTGAAAAAGACAGATGCCGACATGTACTAACTTGTGTTTTGGGGTGGATGAAGACCCCCATCTCTGTGTCCAAGAGAGGGAAACCCACAGTTGGCAGAGTTCACCCCTACTCTAAACACCGAATGAACTTGACAAAGACCTCCGTGTGTGTGCGTGGGTCTCCGGGGCTTGTGCATGCAGAGTGCAGGCGGTTGGCGAAAATGTTGATGGCTAGAGGGAGTTTGAGTGAGTCATCCCCTGAGGAGGATCTGTGTGGCCGAATTTATGGGCTTGCATCTTTGTTTGGGATATGTGAGGGGATCTCAAAATGGTACCTTTGTGAAGGATACGTGGGTTTATTTCTGTATGGGGCATAAGCGTGGGGGTTTGTATGGTTTGTTCAGAAGGGGATCGGGGTGGGGTATGTATGTGGGTGGTCTTTAGCTGGAAGACCTATTCACACATGTGCTTGTGCATGGGGCTCGGTTAGAGTAATTCTATGTAAGAACTCATGGAGTTTATATCTTTGTGTGCAAGATATGTGCCTCTGTACACATAGAGATCCGCGTGTGTGCCCTAATGGAGTATCTATGAGTAAATGTCCATGTGGTATATACTAGGTATGAGCCAATTGCACGTACTGCACAATGGCACACACAGTTACAAAAATTAGGCATACACAAAAAGATCTGAAAGCAGGACATGTGAACACAGTAGGGGCTCACTCTGGATCGGGCTGTTCAGTGACAAGGAGCCATCCCGGTTGTCTTTCCCCAATCCTGTGTCCTTGCCCTTGTGTTTCATCTACGGTGACTACCTACATTGGATGCTCACATTAAAGGAGCTGTCCTTGTAGAGTTACTGCCAGATTGAGGGCACTGGGGCTCTGGAGGGATGCCCACATCTTGATAATGTTCTTTTAATGTGAACTCTTTCCTACTGAGGGTTATGCTGGGGCTATGTAAGAATGCTATTACAAGGGACCGTTCCTATAGAGGCAGTGCTCCCATGGTGAAGGGACTGTGAAGGAAGGCTCTCATCATGTGTAAGTTTTTATAATTAGAATTATGTCTATATAGAGAGATAGGAGGGGCTTTAGAGGTAGATGTACACATCTTTATTTTATTTACTTACACAGTTTTCTATAGTGGGGACCAGACCTCATGAGAGGAAAATCTTCATTGGGGGAAAAAAGTTTGTATAGCAAGGGAAATAAGAACATAATAGTCCTAACATCAGAGACCAAGAACAGTCAGCCACTCCATTACGTAGAATAGACATTTTCTCTTGCCAGTTAAATACACACATTTTGAACTTGAAAGATTAAGAATAAAAAATACTTTCCCCTGGTGGGAGGTTTGGGAAACAAAGCCCTATTGAATGGCTGGTCAATCATGTAATGCTTGAAACAGTGGAGGCTGTGGAAGCCTTTGTAACATGAAGAATGTTCACGCTATTGCTTTACTGTTGTATAGCTGTCTTGCTTTGGAAGGTTTATGTGGCAGGCCTGGCTAAATTTGCAGAGAGAAGAATGTATCTGCGGAAATAAATCCCAAAGGAAAAAACAAATGAGAAGAACAAAACACACATGGTTCTGCATAACTTAATGCATCTCATAAATTCAAATGGGGATTCAATTGAAATCGATATCAATGAAAAATGTGCTCCATGGGTGCAAAGTGAAAAGGTGCTCGTGCATCTGGTAACTAGAGACTGTACAAATAAGCAGAAAACATGTTTGGATTCTTTAATAAGCTTGCCCAAACTCTATAGCCCTCATTGCGACTTTGGCAGTCTTTTCACAAGACCGCCAAAGCCGCGGGCGCTGAAAGACCGCCAAGGCTGGCGGTCTTAAGACTGCCGCATTACAACTGCTGCCAGATTTGCGCCTGAAATCGGACGGGTATCCGACAGCAGTCGTGCTGGAAGTTGACGGGGAAGAGGAGGTTCCACCGTGGACACCGCCACACCAAAAGCATGCCGGATGCAGTATTACGACCTGTAATACGCCATGAAGGTGTCCTTAAGGTGCGGCACTGCCAGTGGTGGAAACGCTGGGGACCGTCCCTTCCCAGATGACCTCCTTGACGGACGAGGTAAGTGATCGTCCGACTGGGGAGGGGGGTGGGAGGTGTGTGTGAGTGAGTGTGTGAGTGTCGTGAAAGCGGGGAGAGGTGGGTGCATGTATGTTGGTGATTGCAGATGGATGGGGTGAGTGCGTGTGTGCGGTGCGGAAGGGGGAAGTGAATGGGTCTATGCGGAGGGGGGACGTGTATGGATGCATGAGGGTGAGGGGGCGTGAATGTGGGTATGAGCTGGAAGGGGGAGGGTAGAAGGGGAGTGAATGCGTGAGTGTCGGCAGTGTTTGTGTATGTATATCAGTGTGAATGCGTGTGTATGTCACAATTGTGTGGGTGAGTTGGGGTGTGTTTGTGTGTAAAAGTGTGTGAGTGCATGCATGCAGGTATGTGGAAGTGTGTGTGAGTGTATCCTGGCGACAGGAATGCTTATTCCTGTCACCAGGATGCAAGACCGCCAGCATTTTTCTGGCCTCCCGCATCTTAATACTGCTAGCAGTATTACACCATCCGCAGTGCTGGAGGTGCTGACCTCCAGCCCAGCAGACCGTAGAAAAGCGGCAGGATGGGCAGAGTATCGGCGGTTTGGCTTCGGCCAAACCACCGAACTCGTAATTTGGCGGTCTTCACCGCCAACCCGTCAGAGGTGAGACCGCCACTGCGGCCCTGGCAGGTTTTTTGCCCAAAAGACAACCATATAATTAGAATATCAGTACAGGCAATTTAAACATACTGTGGTGTGTTTAAATGTCATACTGAATATCTAGTCTTTTGAGAGTCTTAGGATAGACGAAATTTCCACATTTATGGGAGACTTTAAACTTATAGAGTTTGGACAGACTTACTAAATAATCCAAACTTGTTTCTACTTATTTGTACAGACACTATTTATCTATCACATGCACTGTATGAGCACATTTTAACTTTGCACCTATGGAGCACCCTTTTCATTGATGTGAACGATTTCAATTGAGTCCTCCTTTGAACATATGTGATGCATTTAGTTATACAGACCCATGTGTGTTTTGTTCTTCTCACTTATTTCTTTTCTTTGGTATTTATTTCCAAAGATACATTAACTACATGTGTGTATGTGTATTGCGTTTGCTCCCACAGATCCATTTGTGTTATTGAGTAAAGTCTTGAGCACAAGAAGTGAGGCGAATCATGGTGGTCATCAGGATCTGAGTTCTAATGAAGGGGCCAAGTAAGATGTACGATGGGGTCTCTGATGTGCCACAGAGAAGTCTGAATGTGATTCATGGGTTTTGACTGGCCCACAGAGGTTGCAAATGGGAACATAGTAGGGAAGAGCTTTGGAGAGAGGAGTGGGGGAGGTTAAATTTATGGCTTTAAATAATTGTTCAACAATTTTAGGTTTATGCTTGATTATCCGCAGATATCGGGTTGTCAGATTATCTGGGGGAGGGTTGTAAAAGGTTCTCATGTAACAGTTTGTAGCCAGATGGCAGGCCAAGGCCATAGGTCTAAGACCGATTCAGAGAGAGCTCTTGACTCCTTAGCTCTATTTGGGATCAGGACACTCCGGCCGGTCTACTGATGCTGGGCCTCTCGGCAGCATTTGATCACTGCATCCTCATTAAGCAATTAAAAGTGATAGGCCTTGCAGTATCAGCACTGGACTAATCTCCATCTTTCCTCAAAGACATAACAAAGTCAGTCTCTCTATTGCAGTTTCAGCCTAAAGAGTGGAAGGTGAACTCCGGAGAGCCAAAAGGGCTGGTCCTTTAACCAATTAAAAAATAAAATCTAACCTAGTCCCTTGGAGAGTCGATTCAGAGCTTTGGTTTTCAACTAGTATCATCTGCTATGCTAACGTCGCCCAAATTTTGCTCAAGTACTATAAAGCGGCCCCCCACAGTATTGCTTCCTTGCCGTCTAGAATTGGACATTGGCAAATTTCTCAAATTAAACTGGAATAAACAAAGTTTTCTGGTCAGGGATTCACTGTCAGCTTGAAACCAATCTCTCTAACCGATTTCACTCAGCATACTAACTGCTCCAACCAAGGACGTGTGTCATTTTGGCTTTTTGTTCCAACATAATCTGTCCCCGAATGTTCAAATTCAGAAAACATGGACATCCTGTCTTGTGCTATTAAGGACAATGAGGAAAATTATTCTTTTCCTCCCTCAACAGTTGGGTTCCACTTATGGTACCATTCTGTCGCTGCTTCACTATGGCAACACCATAGACTTCAGACCACCTGAAAATCAAATAGCTAAACTGCCAAGAATACAAAACTTGGCTGCCGGTCTCAGGTGGAGTTGATCAGATGTTGGAGTGAAGGCGTAGCCTCCTCTGCCTGCCAGTTAAGACTCCGTGCATTGTACATCAATCTTTTCAGACGTCTGTCCCTACATTATTCTGGTACGATTGTGCCAGCATATCCCAATCAGATAGCTCAGATCATGTGCTAAGCTCCCCTTACAGGTCCCATGTTTTCGCTGTTAACTGCATAAGTGGGCGCTCTTTCAGCATCTTTTGCCCACACTGTGCAATAGTCTACCCACCGATCTAATTAAAATCTTCTTTCATTGTCTGTTTAAAAAATAGCTTCTGATGATCTTTGATGTCTTTTTCACTTTTGGCTATCCACTTTCTCTCTCTTTTTATTCCTTTTTACCTGTCCTGGTGCCATGATGCCCTTTGGTGTAAGCCGCACTTTATAAATATTCAAAAAACAAAATACAAATATAAAAGTGTAGAACTTTGTTCAGTAAGGTGAAAGATTAGACAGAAAGATTGACTAATATTGACTAATAGATAATTACAATAGTCAAATATGCCTAGAACTAGTGATCTATGTCTCGACTCCAAGAAAGGGGATGTTTGAGCAGACCTTGCATATATACTTCAAAGCTGATACTTGACTGCTGTGACTGTGCAAGTTATGAATGCTTCTGTTTGCATAACAAGGTTGAAAAGCAAACTGAGGTTTCTGGGCGAAGGAGATGGGTCAAAGTGCTGGGAGAGAAAGAGTGGGGAGCAAAATGCAGATATGCGAGGAAAATAAATGATCTCTGCTTTACATGAGTTCAACAGGTTGGGCAGAGAGCCAAGTATTGGCAAACTCCTGTGTGACAGTCAGATTCCCTAGCTGGAAGTAGGGAGTAAAGGGCAGAAACTGGAAAGATATCTGAGTACCATCAGCATGTAGATGACAGGAAACCCAAAAGAGGAGATGATGATAGGAGAGGAGGGTGATGAGGAGGGAGAAAAGGAGTGGACTCAGGACTAAAGATTAGTGGATGTCAACATGTGGGGGGGATAACAGTGACAGCAAGGAGCACTATGAGATGAAGAAAGAGGCTAGAGATATAAGACAAGCGCCCGTCAATGGCTAATCCAATAATGCAAAGGGCCAAGGGAAAATGGCACTGAGGTGTCACTGACTGTACACACGCAGAGCAGAGGACAAGGACAATAAGTTCATTAAGTCATATGTTTGTTATGGTATCCAGGCTGCAGATCAGCAGAGATTCCGGAAGGAAGCCGAAAAGAGAGAGGTCTTCAGTGTACTTACTAAGGAGGGATGAGTATAGATGAGATGTGCCTCTGGTAAAAGGAGGTAACGAAGGGAGAGCTTAATATATCACAGGTTTTTTGACGCCCTAACCCTTCTACTAGCAAAATGTTGGGTTTTGTTGGCACAAAAATCTAACTTGCAATGCATTAAAGATACAGTACAAGTTTCAAATGTCTTTGTGATTCACAATGTACACATTGTGACTCCTATAAATTGATAAGGAAATTGAGTGTGAAATCGAAGTGCTTTCTTTCTAGCAATTCACAGTAAGATTTATGTTTGTGACCACAAGTGTGGTCGCAAACCACTGACTGGAGGCCAAAGCCAGAGAGCGGTGCTTTCCATTCACAAAGTAGAAGCTCTCCTTCACTTTGTGAATGTGGGCTGTGGGCACTTGGGGTGAGCATGGCGATCGAGGGAATCAGTGCATTCTCTTCTAATTCCCTTTACAATATGTCATCGTTGGTTGAATTGTAGCCCCTGCTCTTTATGGGAGAGAGGTTGCAATTGTACTGATTTTTGCAAATGTTAATACAGGAATGGAGGTCTATTGTCCCTGGGTGGCCCCTAAATCTGCATCCATAGACATTCTGTAGAATTCACAGAAGGAGCCCTCCCTCATTTATATGCACAGAGCAGGACCTTTGTGAATCCGACCCAATGTTGCGCTGTGAAGGACTAGTAAATCTTCTGCAAAAATATTCTCAGGTTGCAAAACAGTCGCTGTACAAAAACACAACCTCTTTGCGATATGAGAATGCTACACTGGGGCCAATATGGGCAAGAGAGATGGAAATGTATGTGGAGGGAATGGCCGTGAATCTCAAGTGAAGGATACTGGAGAACCTGTGTGATGAGAAAAAGGGTGATGCTGTTGAATGCAAAACATCTGAGTACTTCCGAGAAGTTGGCTTGGGAAACAGTTGGGCATGAGATATGCAGGTAAAAGAGTTTTTCATCTGTTTCTGTGCTTTTCAAAGTCTGGCCTGTGGCAGAGGGTCTGTGCACGTGATATCATTAGCAGTGCTATGATTTGTTCTCATCAGACATGCAAATCAACTTCATACCAGTTACCAATTGGCCAGCACAATTATAACATAACATGACAGGGCATACCATAACTTCTATTTAAACATCCAGTGTGCGATGCAGAGTTTCCAGCCCCTTGGCTCTTGTGACTCTGAGGCAGGGGCGTCGTGAACCCCCCTCCCACCTTAGAAGCTACAGCAGAGGTGGAGTTGTTGATGGGTCTCTTCTGTTTGCAACTGGGAAGATCACCCCTCATAATTAACCTGTAAGGGGATGTGAGTGAGAGGGAGGGAGGAAGGAAAAACGAAACGGATGGGTGAGGGGAAGGGTGGATGGACAAGTGAAAGGATGGATGGATGAGTGAAAGGGTGAATAGATGGATAAGTGAAAAGGTGGACGGTTGATTGGAGAAAGGACGGGCTGATGAGCCAAAGAATGGATGGATAATTGAAAGGGTAAATTAATGGATTAGTGGATGGATTGGTGAAAGCGTGGATGGACAACTGAAATAATTGATGGCTGAGTAAAAAAGTGGATGGATGAGTGGAAGGGAGGATGGATGGATGGAGTGAAAGGAATGATTCATCAATGAGTGAAAGGGTGGATTGACGGATGAATGAAACGGTGGATTGATGGATGAGCAAAAGGAAGTATGGATGGATAGATGGCTAATTAGATGGATTAGTGAAAGGATGGGTGTAAGGATGGATGAGTGAAAGGGAGAGAGGATGGATGGATAAGTGAAAGGGTGGGTGAATGGATGATGAGAGAAAGGATGATAGATGAGTGGGTGAAAGGATGGATGGATGAATGAGTGAAAGGGTAAATGTCTGGATTGGTGGGTATTGAGTGAAAGGATGGATGAGTCAAAGGGAAGTTGGAATGATGGATTTGATGGATAGGTTTGGAGATGGATGGATAGGTTTGGAGATGGATGGATAGGTTTGGGTATGGATGGGTGGATGAGCGGATTAAATGGTGAACTAGTGATAAATGAAAGGATGAATGGGTGACAGAATGTAAAGATGAAATGGTGGCTATCAGTGGGTGGATGGAAGGATGAAAGGATGAATAGATAGATGCATGGCTGAAAAAGACACTAGAGCTCTTCTGGGGAGGATCGTGATGACTTGCTTTGCCTGCTTGTAGCCCTAAGGGCTATGGTTCAAAGTGGGGGGTATTTTAATTTTCTGTCTACTCCCAGTCTTTGAGGAATTATATCCGACTGCTGTTGCAGTTCCAACGCTGGGGATTAGACAGGTTTTACTACATTGTCAAACATACATGAGTCGCCTTCCAGATTTAGCATTTCACCAACCATTTCACTGGAACGTCCAGGTTTAATATAAATATCTGTGATAATAAACTGGGTCCACTGTTTTAATAAAAGCTCCCATTTAATGGGGAAGACTATTTTCTTCTACATTTAAAGGGCATTTTTGTAGGTTCTGACGCAAGCTTTATTGACAATTGAGTTAAAAGGGCCACCAGCGAGCATCTTGGCTTTTATCTGATTTGCACAGGATTCCAAAACAAATTAGGACCTTGGTGGGCTGCAGCCAGGTCTCCTGGAGGAGTAAAATGTTGATTTTTTTCAAATAGTCAATAAATATAGGGTCATGCTCTCATCGCACGTAGCTATATATGATCCAAAGTATTGGCCAGCCATTACCCTGTATCCCTAATTTTGGACTAGCCTGAAGACAACAACTTGACACTGCTCAGGCTTTGTGACCAGATTCTTATTAAGATTGAGGGGGCAAGCTTGGGTATTTTGTATAGTGGTTAGTTATAACTCCAGGTCTTCAGGTATTGGTGCTCGGGTCATTATCCTCTTTACCAGACTCCCTACTACAACTGTTTTTCTGATATACTCTTTGCTTGCAGGGTGGCCAGCTCAAGATGAAAAGGTTATTTCTTTGTTCTTTATTTATAATGTATATATATCGCACATGCAGTGGGATTAATCGCATTTGGAATCCACATAGGAAAAGAAAAGCAATTGCACCAATGGCTTTTTTGGTAACTGGGATGTAAATGTTTACTGTGAAAAAATTAAACTCGCAGGGTGCTGTCTTTTTAGCAGAAGACCGCTAGGCCAGGGCAGGGCTTCTTAAGTGATGCAGCAAAGTGGCCATACACTAACCTAGCCCACACCTTGCATTATTCACAGTGCGTGCATTTCTTAGGCTAGTGCTCCTGAAAGATTGCCAGGTCTGAGACTAGAGTGACTGACTCCAGCATGGCCCTATAGTCCTTTCTACAGAATGGCCTGCTAGGAATGTCCCATTTTCTTTGTAGCCACTCCTCCTCTGAATATGGAAAGAAACCATTGTTGATAGGCGAAGGCGGTCCATGCATTGTGCATAACATACATAACATCACCATAGCATCCCATACGTATGGAATCATATTCCTTCTCGTGCATACTAAAAACATGAAACCAATAACCAAGATGACAACAAGAAAATCTAAAAAAAAAAACTGTTACGTAGTTACAGATCGTTAAAACTCTGTGTGCAGTGACCATTTCCTTTTACAATATCTGCAGCTGTACAAGAATTGTTGAGATTCTCATAAAATGTCTATGTAATGGATAGTTTGTTTTCCACATTTTAGGTTGAAAATCTAGGGCCATATTTACAAGGCCCCGGCTGCACAATTACAGCGCTGGAGAATCACTTTTGTGATTCTCCTGCGGTGCGGTGTGCCCACACATATTTACAAGGCCACATAAAGCAACCTAGTCTGTCTTTTCGTGGCCTTGCAAATATGGCCCGCTTTCACGCATAACCCTACGTGAAAGGGGCGTTCCATGGTGTTGCTGTGGGTGTTCCCATGCTACACCCATGGAATCGGACGCATTCCCAGATTTATAACGTTTCGTACGCCTGGGAATGCATAAGATTCCTACGCCACCCCAGGGGTGACGAAAAGGTGACGCACCTTTATTTCTCCATACTTTTTGCTCTTTCTATGTGTGCTGCATTCTGCAAAACACATAGAAGGAGGAAAATGCCATTCATGATTATGTGCAGGACGGTGTCCCTTGCAGCACATATACAATCACCCCTGAAACACAGGCACCCTTGCACAATGGTGCAAGGTGCCTGTGTTGGTGCTAGGCAGCCAATTATGTGCCAGTGCAGAGGAAAGTACAGTGATGCATTGTATTGTTGTAAATACGACGCCTCCCTGCACTTTCCTAATGGTACGGCGCAGCAGACTGGCTTGCGGTGCCACGCTGCTTCATTTTCTTGTAAATATAGGCTCTTGAATTTTAATTGCATATCCAGTTCTTCATTGTGGCATTTCAAGAATCCAAATTACTCAGAAGCCCTAAAATGTAATTTTTTTATTTTTTATTTTGTCTGAGTTCCAGAACTTCACTTATTCACCTCTCTAAAAATGACAGCTATTAAAGAGATACCATGAAATTGTCACATAGCACCAATAACAAGAGTGTTTAGAGATTCCTTCCTGAGTCTATGAAATAATACCAATGTTCCAATCCTAGGAATCTACAAAACATACCTGTGAAAGCCCAGAATAAAATACATCATCAGGCTGTAGTAAAAGGATGTTATTAAGGTGGAGAACGCTAAACTTGTAAATGTCAGTAGGTGGGGAGATAGTTTTCCAATGAGCTGTTTGGCTTGGAAATGTTGAATGTCAACACAAATGCAAAATTGTGGGCATTTCCAAACTATTTTCTGTCCCTTTTTCACCCTGCAAATTGACAGATTTTTAAAGTTTCATTTATAAAGTGCTTACTACCCCTGACGAAGCTTTAAAGCACTCTTTTCAGGGTGGAAATGGGAAGAGGCCACCCCCAGATTTGATTTTTTCGTATGTACGTTTTTATTGGCATTTTACAAAAACATAATATCAAATTCATACTGTAGATACAGTTCAAGATGATAAATATGTCACACATATGCACAATGTAGGAGTCTGGACTGGCTTGTAGTGAGTACCAAGGGGTACTTGCACCTTGCACCAGGCCCAGTTATCCCTTATTAGTGTATAGGGTGTCTAGCAGCTTAGGCTGATAGATAATGGTAGCTTAGCAGAGCAGCTTAGGCTGAACTAGGAGACGTATGAAGCAACTACAGTACCACAAGTGTCAGTTGCACAATATCATAAGAAAACACAATACACAGTTATACTAAAAATAAAGGTACTTTATTTTTATGACAATATGCCAAAGTATCTTAGAGTGTACCCTCAGTGAGAGGATAGGAAATATACACAAGATATATATACACAATAGCAAAAATATGCAGTATAGTCTTAGAAAACAGTGCAAACAATGTATAGTTACAATAGGATGCAATGGGAACACATAGGGATAGGGGCAACACAAACCATATACTCCAAAAGTGGAATGCGAACCACGAATGGACCCCAAACCTATGTGACCTTGTAGAGGGTCGCTGGGACTATTAGAAAATAGTGAGAGTTAGAAAAATAACCCTCCCCAAGACCCTGAAAAGTGAGTGCAAAGTGCACTAAAGTTCCCCTAAGGACAAAGAAGTTGTGTTAGAGGAATAATGCAGGAAAGACACAAACCAACAATGCAACAACGATGGATTTCCAATCTAGGGTACCTGTGGAACAAGGGGACCAAGTCCAAAGGTCACAAGCAAGTCGGAGATGGGCATATGCCCAGGAAATGCCAGCTGTGGGTGCAAAGAAGCTTCTACTGGACAGAAGAAGCTGAGGTTTCTGCAGGAACGAAAAGGGCTAGAGACTTCCCCTTTGGTGGACGGATCCTTCTCGCCGTGGAAAGTCGTGCAGAAGTATTTTCCCGCCGAAAGAACGCCAACAAGCCTTGCTAGCTGCAAATCGTGTGGTTAGCGATTTTGGACACTGCTGTGGCCCAGGAGGGACCAGGCGGTCGCAAATTGGACCAGGAGAGAGAGGGGACGTCGAGCAAGACAAGGAGCCCTCTCAGCAGCAGGTAGCACCCGGAAAAGTGCCAGAAACAGGCACTACGAGGATGTGTGAAACGGTGCTCACCCGAAGTTACACAAAGGAGTCCCACGTCGCCGGAGACCAACTTAGAAAGTTGTGCAATGCAGGTTAGAGTGCCGTGGACCCAGGCTTGGCTGTGCACAAAGGATTTCCGCCGGAAGTGCACAGGGGCCGGAGTAGCTGCAAAAGTCGCGGTTCCCAGCAATGCAGTCTAGCGAGGTGATACCTCCACCAAACTTGGACTGAAGAGTCACTGGACTGTGGGAGTCACTTGGACAGAGTTGCTGGATTCGAGGGACCTCGCTCGTCGTGCTGAGAGGAGACCCAAGGGACCGGTAATGCAGCTTTTTGGTGCCTGCGGTTGCAGGGGGAAGATTCCGTCGACCCACGGGAGATATCTTCGGAGCTTCTAGTGCAGAGAGGAGGCAGACTACCCCCACAGCATGCACCACCAGGAAAACAGTCGAGAAGGCGGCAGGATCAGCGTTACAGAGTTGCAGTAGTCGTCTTTGCTACTATGTTGCAGGTTTGCAGGATTCCAGCGGTCAGCAGTCGATTCCTTGGCAGAAGGTGAAGAGAGAGATGCAGAGGAACTCGGATGAGCTCTTGCATTCGTTATCTAAAGTTTCCCCAGAGACAGAGACCCTAAATAGCCAGAAAAGAGGGTTTGGCTACCTAGGAGAGAGAATAGGCTAGCAACACCTGAAGGAGCCTATCACAAGGAGTCTCTGACGTCACCTGGTGGCACTGGCCACTCAGAGCAGTCCAGTGTGCCAGCAGCACCTCTGTTTCCAAGATGGCAGAGGTCTGGCGCACACTGGAGGAGCTCTGGACACCTCCCAGGGGAGGTGCAGGTCAGGGGAGTGGTCACTCCCCTTTCCTTTGTCCAGTTTCGCGCCAGAGCAGGGCTAAGGGGTCCCTGAACCGGTGTAGACTGGCTCATGCAGAAATGGGCACCAAAAGTGCCCATGAAAGCATTTCCAGAGGCTGGGGGAGGCTACTCCTCCCCTGCCTTCACACCATTTTCCAAAGGGAGAGGGTGTAACACCCTCTCTCAGAGGAAGTCCTTTGTTCTGCCATCCTGGGACAAGCCTGGCTTGACCCCAGGGGGGCAGAAACCTGTCTGAGGGGTTGGCAGCAGCAGCAGCTGCAGTGAAACCCCAGGAAAGGCAGTTTGGCAGTACCAGGGTCTGTGCTACAGACCACTGGGATCATGAGATTGTGCCAACTATGCCAGGATGGCATAGAGGGGGCAATTCCATGATCATAGACATGTTACATGGCCATATTCGGAGTTACCATTGTGAAGCTACATATAGGTAGTGACCTATATGTAGTACACACGTGTAATGGTGTCCCCGCACTCACAAAGTCCGGGGAATTGGCCCTGAACAATGTGGGGGCACCTTGGCTAGTGCCAGTGTGCCCTCACACTAAGTAACTTTGCACCTAACCTTTACCAGGTAAAGGTTAGACATATAGGTGACTTATAAGTTACTTAAGTGCAGTGTAAAATGGCTGTGAAATAACGTGGACGTTATTTCACTCAGGCTGCAGTGGCAGGCCTGTGTAAGAATTGTCAGAGCTCCCTATGGGTGGCAAAAGAAATGCTGCAGCCCATAGGGATCTCCTGGAACCCCAGTACCCTGGGTACCTCAGTACCATATACTAGGGAATTATAAGGGTGTTCCAGTAAGCCAATGTAAATTGGTAAAATTGGTCACTAGCCTGTTAGTGACAATTTTGAAAGAAATGAGAGAGCATAACCACTGAGGTTCTGATTAGCAGAGCCTCAGTGAGACAGTTAGGCACTACACAGGGAACACACACATATAGGCCACAAACTTATGAGCACTGGGGTCCTGACTAGCAGGGTCCCAGTGACACATAACAAACATACTGAAAACATAGGGTTTTCACTATGAGCACTGGGCCCTGGCTAGCAGGATCCCAGTGAGACAGTGAAAACACCCTGCCATACACTCACAAACAGGCCAAAAGTTGGGGTAACAAGGCTAGAAAGAGGCTACTTTCTCACACACAACAGCTATCAAGCCCCCCCCCCCCTCTATTTGCACCCCCAGATTTGATGTGGGAGTAGTGGAAGGGTCCTAAAATCCCCCTCAACCCCCGAGTCCTCCTCTATAAAGAACAGGGGGATAGGACCAATAGAAAAGTCCCAAGGCATTCCCAGAAATAGCCCTGGAAAACTGCGCCTGGAAAAGCTTTTCAGGTGTACTCCCAGAAATGTTTGTATATTTCCAAAGGTTTTACATCTGTAAGCCCTATTTTGTGAATCACCCCATTGTAATTTCTTTGTTTGCCCATTATTAACTATGTCATGCATGCCCGTGGCCACACCTAATTTTCATCGAGGTTGCGCGTGGCGGGTGCAATCAAGGGAACGATTCCCAAACCACACACAAACCAACACCCTGGTAGAGAAAGGAGGCCCTCATTTCCTGTTCGCAGTTCAGAAGGGCCATTATGTTCCTAGAAACATGCTTAACAGCAAACACCTCCAGGTCTGCCAGTCACAGCTTCACGAAGCGCTCAAAATGTGTCTCTTCCAATAAAATGAAACACAATTAAAGCGCTCAAACCCGGGTGGAGTGTTGCAAAAGGATCAGTAAAATCAAAAGGAAGGGCGGTTCTCCGTACACGCACCCGTGTGACCCCACAGACCGAGGTGGGAGCGCTTCTGCTGTGAAGTGTGGCTGTTAAGGAGCTGACACGACGCAGCCAGGCACCGGAAGTAAGCGCATCAAAGCAAATGAAATCTGTCTGGTATCATTTTAATCAAACTTATTCCACTGGCTGCCTCCGTTAATTGTCCTCACCCTGTCACGGGAGATGCCAGCCCTCCAACCCCCTCCCATCCCGGAGGATGGCAGGAAGGAAGAGCCGAGGGAGGGAGTGGGGGAGGGGGAGAAAGAGGGGCGGCAGATCAGTCTTTTGTCCCATGCTCCGCCCTTACTAAATTAAGTGTGAAATTGAATGGTTATCAAAATAAAGCCAGGGGCAAATGAAAACAAGGTTTTCTCTTATACTCGGGTTATTTATTCCTCTTGCGCTTTTATCTCTCTCTTTTGGTGCTCTTTCTCTCTCTCACTTTCTCTTACAGTTCTAAAAACAATAGTCGAAGGGATGTCATCATGGACGTCAGTTCACCAAAATGCCGGGGGTAGCGGAAGTGACACCACAAGTACTTTGACCTCCACTTAAACTCATATGCATACATACACACACATTCACACTTATAAATACACTCTCACTTGCAAGCATGCGCACAACGTACTTTTAAAAGCATTTCTTACTTACCTCAGCTGCCACGGAAGAGCTAACTGTACTCCATTTTTATTACGTTAATAGTGAATAGTGTGTATTCTTCTTCTTCACTATTAGTGTGATAAAAAATTGATAGAATACAGAGTGACTGGAGTCCCCCCCCCTCTCTCCCCAAGCTGAAGGACGAGCTGCCCCTGTGTTCCATGCACTGAATTTGCCACCTCTGAGGCCAGGGGTCTCAAAGACAGTACCAGGGGTAGCAAAGGGCAAGCCAGGGGTCAAAGCCTTGGCTAACAGTCTCACATAGACATTTAAGAGGGTGGGGACTGAGAAAGGATCCCTGCTGAATGCCCCAAATGTTGTTCTCAGGCTCTGATGTGAAGGGTGGGAGGCGGACCCTCTGGGTGTGGCCTGTGATAAAGGCATGGATCTACTTGAGGGCGTTGCTTCGGATCCCAATGTGGTGGAGTCTGGAAGTGAGGGTGAAGTGGGAGATGGTGTCAAATGCAGTGGAGAGGTCTAGGAGAATCAGAGCAGCTTTCTCTCCACGGTCTAGGAGGGTCCTGATGCCATCTATTTCGGCACTGAGGGCAGTCTCTGTGCTGTGGTTACTGCAGAAACTGCTTTGGGAGGGGTCAAGCATGTTGTGTCTTTCAAGGTGTTCTGAGAGTTGCTTGTTGATGGCCTTTTCCAGGACTTTGGCTGGGAGGGGGAGCAGAGCAATAGGGTGGTAATTTTTTTGCTCGGCTGGTGTCAGCTAAGAATTTCTTCATGAGAAGTTTGACCTCTGCTTGTTTCCATATTTTTGGGATGGTGGCAGTCTAGGTGGAGGAGTTACAGACGTGCATGAGTAAACTGTATATCTCCTTCTGCTCCCAGGTGAAGATGTTGTGTAGGCAGGGGTCATTGGATGAGCTGAAATGGGTTGAGGTCAGGAGGTTGACTGTTTTGCTGTGTAGAAAATGGCATCCAGTCTGTGATGAGGTGGCTGGCGGAGTTCTCTACCGGAGTCAGAAGGTGATCTATGTTGGTAGGTTGCAGCGTGAAATTGCTGTAGATGACTGATTGTGTTGTGGAAGTAGTTAGCAAGAGAGTTGCAGAGGGTCTTGGAAGATTGGATTGTGTTTTCTGTGGCTGTTGGGAGAGAGAACTCTTTGATGATCTTGAAGAGCTCCTTCGGGTGGTTGGCGCTTTCCTCAATGCGGCTGAGTAGGGTGGCCTTCTTTGCCTCTCTGAGGTGGCAATGGTACTTGTTTAGTGCATCTTTGAAGGTGGTGCGGTCCACGGGGTCTCTCCTGTGATGCCATTGTCTTTCCAGCCTTTTGCATTCTCTCTTTTGTGTGCATAGTTTGGGGGTGAACCACCTGGCAGGCATGCTGGATCTTCTGGAGGTGGAGCTCCTTGCAGGGGCAACTATGTTTTTGCCGTTGATGATCCATTTGGAGAGGTTGTTGGCGTCTTGTTAGAGGTTGCTGTAGATGCAGGATTTGATGGGCTGTAGGGCGGTGGTCCAGTCTGCTGGTTATGGTGAAATGTACCAGGCAGTAGTCGGTCCAAGTAAGCTCTGTTGTGTGGGTGAACTTGATTTCCTCTCTAGCTGTGAAGATGGGGTCTAGCATGTGTCCTGCAGTGTGGGTGGGTCTGGTGAATAGTTGTTTGAGTCCAATGTTGCTTAGGTTATATAGAAGATTAGTGGTGTTGTGGTCATTGGGGTCATCCAGATGGAAGTTCCGACCTCCTAAGAATATGTAGTCTGTTGAGTTCATGGCTAGGGGTGCAATGAGTTCAGTAATGGCTCTGCAGAACGTTGGTTGAACTCCAGGTGGTCTGTATGCAAGGGTTCCTTGATGTTTGTTCTGGTGTTTGTTTGTATTCAGAAATTTAATTGTTCAATGAGTTGGGACTTCTCCTCTTCAAAGGTGGTGCACGGGAGGTTGTCCTAATGCAAGATGGCGATGTCTCCTCCATGTTTGTTGTGGCGGTCCTTGTGGATCAGTTTAGATCCTTTTGGCATAGGGAAGGCCATGTCGGGTGCTGAGGCAGTTGTGAGCCAGGTCTCGTTATGATTAGGTCTGGCAGGAGTGTGGATATAGTGTTTCAGATTTCCGTTGCATGTTTGCAGAGTTGATGGGTGTTGATCAGCAGGCATTGAAGATGCTTTGTGAGCTTGGAGGGAGGCTGTGCTGGTGCGGTGTCGGTCTGGATGTTGCAGGTGAAGTGGCAGTGGCAGCAGGTGAAGAGTCAGTCTGTGGTCTGGGGGGAGGATATGTAGCAGTTGTGGTCCCCGTTGTTCTCCTGGTTCCAGGTGGCCAAGGTCCGGAGTTTGGCGACAGTGTATCGTCAGGTCAAGGGAGGACAAGAGTTCCTGCCGCTGGGTGTGGTCCAGGCACAGACTGGCACAGACAGGCTTGCCTTTGGTGCGCCAGCAGCACGGTCACGCCGCAGCTGCCGTTAAATAGGTCCGGGGGGCATGGGCAGGAGGTAGGCGGGCACGCTGTGGGGGGGGGACGGCAGGAAACACAGGGGAGGCCTAAAGCGGGGAGCACAGGAAAAGGAGGGGAGGGCAGGCGGTGGCAGCGGGAGCCTGACTAGGGCAGCAAAATAGCAAACAGAAGAGGAGCAGAAGGCACTGCACAGCAAACGCTATGAGGTACTTAGCTTTGCAAGTGAGAGCCGGTTGATCATCTCAGAATGTCATTGGTAACGCAATAGGTGAAGTAACATTGTTATTGACAAAGGTAGTGATCAAAGTATGGCATCCAAGAATTCACAGAAGAGACTTATGCTTTTATTCTTCTTTCGTCTTTTTTTTCACTGTTCATCATTCTTTAAGTGAATTAATAAAAATATGTGATTAAAAATGCAAGAGCATCTTTTTCAGTAGACAGAAGCATTTATTTTGTGAAGGAAATATTCAAGGTTTTCTAGGGATTGAAAAGAATATTTATAGTCCGCTTATACTCAGCAATGCTGTGAATAGTAATTTTACTCCCAGCATCCACGTAGCATGGTCTTTATATGTTCCATAAGGTTACTATGCATAGAGCATGGCCTTCAACTCTTCCATGTGCTAATACTACCTATACAGCATGGCCGCACTCATGCTCTACAGTACAGTACAGTATTGTATGTGCAACAGGGCGTGGCCATTGGCAATGCTTTGTAGCCAGTACAGAGGACTGCCAATGTTCAGGTAAATGCACAATTGAAGCATTGAATGCTAAACTAATGCGCTGATTTAGACCCTGGAGGAGAGAGGCAGGAGGCTCCCTACGCCAAGCTACCACCACCCACAATCAAGCTGCCAGACACTCACAAACTACCCACCATGTCAGAATCATACAGCAGTAATTTCCATGTGTTTGTAACGTGCCCTGGAAGGGCAGGAGGATGGCAGTGGTGCAGTGGACCTTGCTTGCTCAGAGCTGGCTGTAGCCCACGTCTCCCCTTTCTTCCTCAGCACTGGGAGAGGGAGGTGGCTCTCTTCATCACTGCACCCCATGGCAACAGAGTAATCCCAAGGATTACCTTCTGGCAGTGGTGTAATGCCAGGCATTCCCTTCTGGGCTAAATACACAGCAACCAGCATCCTTAACTGCAGCACGGGTGAGACAGAAGGCAGAAAAAGAAACGATAAAGAAGAAAAACAGTTCCATACACCGAGTAAATAAATATTACAAATAAACGATCAGCAATAAGATGGGATCCAACTTGTGTATTAGACTTGATATATGTTACCCACAGGGATAAATCGACTCAAAACAAACGGGTTGTGCCACCACGCAATTAATTATCATGTTTTTCTGGATCATATAGTCCTGATGAAGACCATCGAAGGCTTAATGGAGTGTCAACAGTAGTCAGAATAGCAAAATATATAATTCTAAAACCCTGGGAACCAGTACCCACTAGAGGAAAAATTGGGAAACTATGATTTGTTTTTTTTCCCCTTCACCTTTAGTAGGAGTGATTGAAGCATGACATTTTGCCGTAGTCAGCGAACAAGAATCCAACATTTTCTACCTATCAATATATACTTTTTAGATCCTCGTGATTTATAACTCAAACATCAATGAATAAGGGCTAAAATGGGCAAAGCAAAAGTTAAAAAAATGTTTTTTTGTAATAAACGATAAGGCAATGTACAGCTGGAAATATGCTGATATGTATTTTATGTTTAGGTATTATGATTTGCTTAAAAATAATACTGATATTCCGCGATGAGTTTTGTGTAAGGGTTGTAACAAAAAAAGTCTCTGAAATGCTTGACTTTAGTCACTATTGTTGGAAAAAGGCCCATACATTAGTTTCTTTACGAGTACGGATAATTTATGATTCATCAGGAAACGCAATGTTTATTGAGATACGCATTGCACCCCATCCCCAATGGCCCTAAAAGGGTGAACCACATTGTTACATGCGTACGAACCACCACATTGCCATCACGCTACATACACAGTATCAACTGCTAGGGAGTACTATCTAGATATTCTGAGGAAAAGGGGATAGATGAAACTTTATGCGGGTCAACTGCCAGTCTGGGACATAGAGGGCGCACTAGCAATTACTGATAAAAAGACAGTTGGCGACGGCTCTATGAAATCAGTTTAGAGCCGCACATATTGGTCTGCCTTATTTGGCATATGGGTGCCATAAGTGTATAGTGCCATTGGCGAGTCAATGATTGGTGTAAAAAAAAACCAATATAAATAAAGTTGGTATTGCGCAAGATTGTTTCAATGTAGTCATTGAATAAGTCTTCTAACAATAGTTGATCGAAGGGTATGATGCTATGGAGGAATAAACACATTACCTAAGTTTTTGACTGTTAAGAAAAAAATGGGTTTGTATGTAGCGTTTGACTGCAATTAAAATGAGAATGTTATTTGCTTTTCTTGCACAGTAAGTAGGTGTATTTTAATGTATTAAAAATATTTATAAAGGATTTGTTTATGCCCTTTAGCATGCACTGAATAATAGGAATTTACTTATAAATATGTGAGGCATTTGCTTTGAAATCAATGATTTATATAAATTGTGCTATTTCAATAAGCGTGTAAATAACTAAATACACTTTTTTTGTGTGGTCAGATTGAAAGGCGTGAAAATACTTTTAATAATTCTGCAGTTTGAAAGTATAGCCTTCAACATTTGAAATCTAGACATCTGTGGTGCTGAGTACCAAGTGATTCCTAATTGACAGACCGAATCATTAAGTTACAAGGTATATTAGTTTCATGAGATATACGTTTCTAATTGAATCCTTATTGAGTCTGTTGTCGAGGTGAGCTATGTCAGACCAAACC
This sequence comes from Pleurodeles waltl, assembly GCF_031143425.1. NCBI lineage: Eukaryota > Metazoa > Chordata > Amphibia > Caudata > Salamandridae > Pleurodeles > Pleurodeles waltl. The sequence continues at coordinate 445,829,748 of NC_090445.1, read as the reverse complement.
TCTCAGGATCGGAAGGCAGAGAGGACATATGTGGTCTGGGGAAAAATCCTATCCACGAGAAAGCACTAAATTAGCATTTACCACCGTTCATCTGTCTAGCCTAAGGGCCTGATTTTGAGTTTTGTGGAGATGGTTACTCCATCAACAACGTGATGGATATCCCATCCACCGTATTGCGATCCCATTACAATCCCATTACAATCCCATTATGTCTTATGGAGATCGTAATACGGCGGACAGGATATCTGTCACATTTGTGACGGAGTAACCTGTCCGCCAACTCTAAATTAGGCCCTATATCTCTGTGAAGACCCGCTTTTCCATCAATTACCGACGAAGTTATTCAAGCTTTTGGGAATTTATTCTCTAGTGCTAGTAAAGTGTCAAATTAGGTTCTGAAAGCAGGAGCAATTTAAAAAAAAATAAGCTATGTGTTGCTATTAACATGTATGGCGTGATTTGCCACAGTTTGCCTTGACTTGTGTGGTGGTCATCAAAGGATTACCTTTTCCTCTACTCACCAGTTCATTGTCCCAATAATGATATTGGTCTTCTGGTAAAGTATTCAGCATTCTTGCAGGCTGGTTTCTTGATTTGATATGCTGGAAGAGGGATGTGTCTTGGATAGTGTAATTTGCCTTTGTATGGTTCTTGATTCCAGTCTTTTGTATTTTCCAGCCCCTCCCAATAACCTGTAGGAAAGTGTACCATTTTGTATTATGTATGAAGCACCTGATGTATACTCAGACAATTGTGATGGCAGCTAATTGCATAATAATTTTGGCCGATACTTGGATTCTTATATTGGAATACTACTTTGGGCGGAAATCTGTCTGTGAAAGTTGATGGAAGATATGAGATTTCTTCATCTATATTTGGGCTACACGTCGCTAATGGCATTCTCACCAATCTAGTACAACATCAGGTATGTGTCATATACATGTAGAGATTTTTGATCATGTTTGTTTCTCTGCATACAGGTGTTGCATGTGAATCACTAATAGAAGTGACACATACACGAATCTAACTATTAACCTATTCCGTAATAATATTTTAGCTCCAGATGTGTTCCAAAATCTAGTTTATAGAGATTTGTATCAAACGGTAGGACTGTATGCCTTGAAAGAATAATTAATGAAGGCCAAAAATTAACTGCTTTTGAATGATACTTGTAACCTGGACGTGCAATATTCTGGCATTTCAGGTTATCAGAAACATGGCTATTTGCGGCAATATCTCTTTTGATACCGCCTTAACTCTCTGGCATTGTTCACGTCTACTTTGGAGTTATACATGGAATGTTAACATTCCATTAGCCATTATCCAGATAAGGCTTGGAAATCTATTGTGGCCTAGCAGCGCTAGGAAAATAAATTAAAGTTATCTTTGCACACATGGAACATTTTGATTTGCTGATTGTGTCCAGAGAAAGTTGTCATTTTGTTGCTATTTTATTTTAAATCATTGCTATTTTAATAATCAACACATTAACACACGCGTGACCAAACACAGCATGCCTAGCAACATTACCGCACTCTGTCCCCTGCAGGACCAGCACGAGTCACCGTAAAACCATCACTGTGCTTCCTATTGCACAAAGCTGAATTTCATCCAGACTACAACTGCCATCGAAATGTGCTTAGAGGTCAATGCATCACTTCTGGTTTCAAAGACACCTGAAAATATTTTCGTGGTGAATTCTAAATGTCATAATTTACCATATGCAACAAGGTGCATATCGTATTCATTTCTGTATATAGGTTTGACAGTATTAACTGTATTGTATTAAGTCGTGAGACGTGTACTGACTGTACTGTGGTGTCCTAGCCTGCCAAGATAAATTATAGTGCTGCTTAATTTGGTTCTAACTATAACAGACATTCAGTTGAAGTTTTCCAGTTAACTTGTAATAGTTTTTTCAACACAGTTTACTATGTGCTCTTATTAAAACCCTCCAATGACCCCTTAAGAATGTTTGTGAGGCACCACAACACAAACATGCCTCCATATATTTACCTATTAGTTTTATGTATGTATATATATATGTGTGTGTGTATATGTTCACGATGTATCTATATGAATATATTTGTTACCCTCTCTTTTTACTTCTTCTCCTCAAATCAAATTTCAATATAACTATATTGCCTAAGATGTTTTACTATTGTTGATTAAGGCATGTTGTGTTATGCTTGTCAGTTACGGACTGTCACATCATAGGCTAATTATTGAGCTGTTTGGCACTGGTGTAAGCCTTTCGTATCCAAGTAGTGGAATAGACTAACTAGGCAATACGCCACTTGTGGTGTTCCATCTGGCTCTTGTTGGTGCGTTAGGTCTGTTGTACTGTTAGTATTCACAGTGCAGGGTGCTCTGAAAACTGCGGTTCTCGTAACTTTCTGGCTAACCTGCATGTTCTGTGAGCCTTTCTATTATGGGACCTGCTTAAGCAGTTTGCTCCAAAGGGGAAGACAGGCATTGCAACCTTTCTTTGAACTCCAATCTATGATAATTGAACCATAGAACTGTTGTTGAACCGAGGTAAAGTATGCCTAACAATAACGTGTATGATACTGTGGTCAGAGAGCCTGTATGTTGCTACATTGGAGGCCAGGCATTTGAGCAGATGGGGAAAGGGCAGGTGGGCCAAACACACACACATACATACTCACACTTTCCCATCTACATACACACTCACACCAATACATTTACAAGCACGCACACATAGACCCACCATTCCCATACACACACACACACTCATTCCAAGCAGGCTATGATGGGGGTCGCTCTGCCCGACAAATGTGGAAAACAACAAAATGCAACAAAGACAGTAAGAGTGCCCCCGAGGCACTAAGGAGAGTGAGACACCCTATGCAGACCTCATATATCTGGACATCCAAAATGGCGATCGGACGCCGGACGACGGACGGGAGGAAGAGAGAACAAGGAAGCAAGGAGGCAGGCGAGGGTCACTGGAGCAGAAGGAAGTCAAGGAGCCGGCCCGGGGAAGCAGATCAACGTAGGAGAGCGCCTTGCAAACCAGACATGACCGAGGCAGCAGAAAGTGAACCAGGAGGAAACCAAGGCATGTGAGTGGGAGAGCCGACAAGGAGATGATTAGATGCTGTACCCCACCACATTCCCAGAGAGATGTGGCTTTCTGAGGTATGTGACCACATATGCGGTCAGGTTGGGTTTATCCCAGGTGAAGGGGGTGCTAGCGGTAAGGACAAAGACCATAGGTCATCTATTGCAGGAGGGGCTGAGTCACTAATACTGGGCACTTATAGCGGCATAGGCTGTGAAGCTAGGAAGCCAATAGCAGTGTCTGAAAAAGAAGCGCACAGTGGTGTTCTGTCCTATATCACACAGCAATCCCTCTCCTTTTTTCCCAAACCCAGTGTGAAGAAAACAAGACCACTTACCATAAGTCCTGTGTTTGCCTGAGGTCCAGAGGGAGTCTGGCCAACCACAGCTGGGAGGAGAATCTGAAAGGAAAGGAAGAAGAAATTAACTGTGACCAAGACAGACTGGAACAAGACTAGCATTCAACCACTTGTAGGGGGTGATAAACTCTGAACCAAAATAAAAGTACAGTTAAGAAATTCCACACGTGTGTGTGTGTACTGCTATCTCCTTGATAATACCCTGGTGTGTAAGTGGGATTCTGAGACAATCAGAGGGGGGACAATGGAAAACAAACCCATACTAGAGGATTTGATTACCCAGTTGGCAGAGGGTCAACAGCATTTACAATTGGTGATAGAGGAACAAACCAAAGAAGCACAACAAGATCAGGAAATCTTGAAAAAAGCTACCTTTATAGCAAACAACCAATTGGTACACAAAAATATCACTACATAGACTGATGGACACAATCGCAAACACAAGGTACCATCCGAATGTACCAAGCTCGGTCTTCCAAAAATATCAGGATGGGGAAGACCCAGATGTATTTTTCACCAATTTTGAGCAAGTAGCCTTGTCGGCAAAGTGGCATCAAGAGCAGTGGCGATAATATATGGCACCCGTCCTTACAGGAAAGCTACAAACTGCTTACCAAGCGGGCAATCCAGCTGGCATTACTCCGTATGTGAAGATAAAAAAAGCTAAATTAGAAAGAGTAGGGTTTGATAACGAACATTACCAAGTTAAATTTCGAAAGAGCAAATGGATTACCTCTGAGAATTTGAGGACCCTCCTTTATCATGTACAGGATATGGGAATCCGCGGAATGATACACACAAAGGCAACAAAAGAGGAGATTGTTAACAAAATATTGTTGGAGCAGTATTTAGAGGTTCTGACAGGACACATGGAGAACTGGATCAAACAACAGCCGGACGTGGCTGTTATGTCCGCCACAGACCTTGCTTGTGCTTGCCATAGATCACAACGATGCCATCCAAAGTACCATCAGTTGCTGCTCCCAATTGGAGGGCAATTTCGCCATTAAAAAAAAGAACCTAAAGAGCTTCACCAAAATACATCCTCTGACTCAACATATTGGCATGGAAACGGCTCAAGGACTGCAGTGCTACAATTGCACTGAGTGAGGACATAGCAGCCATAATTGTCCCCAGAGCCCCCAGCCACGAACCAATGATAATAGGACTTACTCCTGGGAGGCTTCTGTGGACCGGTGGTGATTCCTGTCAGTATACAAAGATCATGAGGATAAATGGAACAGTGGCACGTGTCCTGGTAGACTCAGGGTGCCAACAGTCAGTTATAGACGCTGCCTGGGTTTTACCTACACAATGGAGAGAAGGAGAGATTGTCCTTATAAGTTGTGTTCATGGAGACAGTAAGGCACACCCATACCTAAAATTACGATAGATTGGAGAGGACATGAAGAGTCCATTAAAGTAGGAGGTATTCCATACCTAGTCGAGGAAGTAGTAATATGCACAGACTATGTATATTTCAAGGAACTGGTAGGAAGCACTTATAATAAGGGTGAAGTGAAAGACTGGTTGAAGGGTGCCCCATTTGTAACAGAACAGATAGATGAGGGTAAGACAAAACGGCTCATAAGTCAACGAGAAAAGCAAGAAACCTAAAGGAAAATCCAGCCCCAGCAAACAAACAACCTAATTCCATCTACAGTCAAAACGGTTTTGTTAACATCAGGAAGGTTTCGGGTATATCAAAAAGAAGAATCCTCTCCGAAAAACGCCTGGGCCTCAGCCGGTAAAGAGGAGCCTAGACAGGTCGGTCCTTATTTCTTTAAAATAAATGGGTTGCTATATTGTGCTATGAAGGTGAATGGAGAAATCAAAACCCAACTGATTGTCCCATTTGTCCCTATTCCTTTTCGCCTGCAAGTAGTACATCTGGCACACAGCCAAACGGGTGAAGGCCATTATAGAAGAGAAAAAACAGAGGAATACCTTCTATGCCATTTTTATTGCCCTGGTATTTTTTCCTATATAAGAAGGTTCTGTAGTAGCTGTCCTCGTTTTCAGTTGGCCAATCCTCCCCATGTCCCTAAAGTGCCATTACAGCCATTACAGCCATTATCTATCATAGACGTGCCCTTCACATGGGTGGGTATGGATCTACTGGGGCCCCTCACGCCATCGTCAATGGGGTGTCACTATATCTTGGTACTTGAAGATTAAGCTACAAGATACCTGGAAGCTATCTCCCTTACCAATATGACTACTAAAGCAGTAGCTCAAGCCATGATCGAATTATTTTCCAGAGTAGGTTTTCCTGCAGAACTCCTTACAGATCAAGGAACGCACTATGGGGGTCATTCCGACCCCGGCAGGCGGCGGGCGCCGCCCGCCGGGCGGAGACCGCCAAAAGACCGTACCGCGGTCAAATGACCGCGGCGGTCATTTTGACTTTCCCGCTGGGCCGGCAGGCGACCGCCAAAAGGCCGCCCGCCCGGCGGGAAAGCCCCAGCAACGATGAAGCCCGCTCCGAATGGAGCCGGCGGATTTGCTGGTGTGCGACAGGTGCAGTGGCACCCGTCGCGATTTTCAGTGTCTGCTCTGCAGACACTGAAAATCTTAATGGGGCCCTGTTAGGGGGCCCCTGCAGTGCCCATGCCGGTGGCATGGGCACTGCAGGGGCCCCCAGGGGCCCCACGACACCCGTTCCCGCCAGCCTCTTCCTGGCGGTGTAAACCGCCAGGAACAGGCTGGCGGGAAGGGGGTCGGAATCCCCAAGCAGCGCCGCCGTGGAGGATTCCCTGGGGCAGGGGAAAACCGGCGGGAAACCGCCGGTTTCCCATTTCTGACTGCGGCTTTACCGCCGCGGTCAGAATTGCCCCTGAAGCACCGCCAGCCTGTTGGCGGTGCTTCCTCCGTCCCCGGCCCTGGCGGTCCATGACGGCCAGGGTCGGAATGATTCCCTATATGTCTCATCTCATGACCCAAATATGCCAACTTTGTGGGATAAAACAGCTTTGTACCTCTGTTCATAATCCACAAACAGATGGTCTGGTAGAATGTTATTAAAAACCCATTATAACACCCCTTAAAAAGACCATCTCTGAGTCCGGATGGGACTGGGACAAGAAACTCCCTCGGGTTCTATATGCTATCAGAACCCACACCCAGTCATCTACAGGACACAGTCCATTCGAATTGGTGTTCAGACACCAACAAAGAACTTTATTGGACATGGCAGGCGAACAGTGGGAAGAGGAAAAAGACAAAGGGCAAGATATGCTAGAGTATACCCAACAGTCGAAGGATAAGACATGCACTTTGTGGGAGGATGACATGACCCATATGGAAGAGGCTCAGGGTAAACAAAAAAAAGGATATGACTATAATACCAAGTTAAGGAAACTACCTATTGGTAGCAATGCCCTGATTCTCTTACCCTCTTCTGACAATAAACTCTTAGCAAAGTGGCAGGGACCCTATAGAGTGTTAGAGCAGGTCACCCTTGTTAAATATCAGTTGGATGTATCACATGCCCCAAAGAGAGGCCAAATCTATCACATTAATCTCTCAAAGTAATGGGAGGAGGCAGAGAAGGAAACAACAGAACCACACCCCACATTGTTAGTCACACATACACAACCCTTGGACATTCCTTTACCCCCCACCCCCACCACAATAGACCTGAGAAAACCCAGAGTCCATCCCTAGGAGACGACTTGACCCAAAGAGTACAACTTTTGTCCCTAGTTGAGGAATACAGAGATATGTTCTCTAAAATCCCAGCACAGACATCGCTGATAAGGCACAATATACAAACCGAAGCAGGCAAGATAGTAAACCTCAAATTATACACAATACCCAAAGCTAGGCGACAGGCAGTAGAAAAAGAGGTCTAAGAGATGTTACGGGGGGCATTAAAGAACCATCAAACTACCCATGGTGTTCTCCAGTGGTACTAGTACCAAAACTAGATGGTGCAATCTCGTTCTGTATCGACTTCTGCAAGTTGAATGCCATCTCCCGTTTCAACACTTATCCAATACCTCGTGTCAACGAGCTCATTAAACAAGTGGGCCAAGCCAAGTATCTGTCCAACCTAGATCTCACCAAAGGGTACTGGCAGATAGCCCTGAACCCTGCTGCTAGGAAGAAAACAGCCTTTTCTACCCATTCAGGGCTTTATCGCTTCAAGGTGCTACCATTCGGTCTGTGTGGGGTGTCTGCTACCTTACAACCATTAATGGATATCCTATAGCACCCTCACCGGTCCTATGCAGCAGCATACCTGGATGATATTGTGATATATAGTAGCTCATGGAAATAACACAAAGAGCAGCTAGAGGCCGTTTTGAGAACAATTAAAAGAGCTGGTTTGACCGCTAATCCTGACAAACGTAAGCTGGCCAGAACATGTATAAACTATCTTGGTTAAATTACTAAGAATGGCACCATACAACCACAAGTGAATAAGGTGGAAGCCATCAAAAAGATGCCAGAATAAATGGGATATTAGGTCCTTTCTGGGTTTAGTTGGCTACTGTAGGCATTTTGTTTCTGCATTTATCCACTCATGCAGTGCCATTAATTGACCTCCTTACTAAAACTCTTCCAAACAAATTGAGCTTTTTAACCCAAACGGACTGCTTTAACACCCTTAATTCCTTCCTTTGTACTACCCCTGTGTTGTGATGCCCTGACTTCGCGAAACCCTACAGACAGATGCCTCCGACCAGGGTTTGGGAGCTGTTCTGTCCCAAACGGATGACAATGGTCAGCTACATCCTGTAGTATATATCAGTAAGAAACTGTTATCTAGAGAAAAACATTACCCTGTCATTGAGAAGGAATGTTTGGCCATTAGGTGGGCTGTAGAAGCATTACAGTAGTATCTCTTTGGACATTCCTTCACCCTTCTGACTTATCAAGCCCCCTTAACTTGGCTGGCATGCCATAAAATTACTAACCAAAGAATATTGTGATGGTTCCTCTCACTGCAACCCTATTCCTTCCAGATCTGCCATGCACCAGGTTCTTGACAAATCAACGCTGACTTACGCTCTCGAACACCGACTGTCACATGACGAGAAGCGAATGTGACTGATCTCTTTTGGCCCGACAACGCGTAAAACAACGAGATGCAGCAAAGACAGGAAGAGTGTCCCTGGGGCACTGAGGAGAGTGAGACATAGGGTAGAGACCTCGTATGTCCGGACATTCAAAATGGCGATTGGACACCGGACGAGGGACGCGAGGAAGAGAAAACGTGGAAGCAAAGAGGCAGGCGAGGGTCACCGAAGCAGAAGGAGATGGAGTAGCTAGCCTGAGGAAGCGGATCAATGGATGTAAGCACCCGCAAACTGGAGAAGACTGAGGCAGCGGAAAGTGAACCAGGATGAAGCTGAGGCACGCAAGTGGGAGAGCGGACATCAAGGAGAGGAGAAGATGCAATACCTCGCCACGTCCCCAGAGGGATGTGGCTTTCTGAGGTATGTGACCACATATGCGGTCGGTTAGGTTTTTCCCAGGTGGAGGGGGTGCTAGCAGTAAAGGCAAGACCACAGGTCAACAACCATATGAGGGGCTGAGTCACTAATACTGGGCACTTATAGCGGCATAAGCTGTGAAGTTAGGAAGCAAATAGCAGTGTACGAAAAAGAAGAGCACAGTGGTGTAGTGTTCTGTCCTATAACCCACAGCACTCCCTCCCCCTTTTTCCCAAACCCAGTGTGAAGAAAACAAAACCACTTACTATAAGTCCTGTGTTTGTCTGAGGTCCCAAGGGAGTCTGGCCACCCAGAGCTGGAAGGAGAATCTGAAAGGAAAGAAAGAGGAAGAAATTAACTTTGACCAAGATGGACTGCCCCAAGACTAGCATTCAACCACTGGTAGGGGTGTTAAACTCTGAACAAAAATAAAAGAAGTAAAGTTAAGAAATTCCACAGTTGTGTGCGTGTACTACTGTCTCTTTGATACTACCCCCTGACACAGACATGCACTAATACACATACATTCATACTTACAAATACGTACCAAACACTAATAAAAGTGAAAAACGTACGAGCCTTAGCAGTGGCCTCATGTGGTGGAAGGGAAGCCTCCAAGGCTCCTGTAGGGTGAGGACTGCCACCTCCTCTTATTGGCTGATCTTGCAAATAAGATGAGAAAGCCGTCCCTTACTTGTCACAGAGTAGGATAGGGGTCATGGAGAGTTTCTGGCCCCATCCCACTCTGTGACGAGCATCACTGATGGATACTCGGCCCAGGGCACTTCAGTGCCTAAAACTGAAACACCCAGGTCAAGTCTATGAGTGATGTGCCAGCTCATCAAGAGGAGGAGGACCTCCAAGAACTTTGCCAGGCTGAGGAGGTAACGTCCACATCGATGTGAAATCCTCAGCCCAGCAAAGTTCATCTAAGGAAGACAGGTGCCTGCACATTTAATGCATGTACAGCATCTGATTGCCTGACCTGAACATGAAGTGTCTGTCAGACTGACCTTTGCTCAGCCTGCAGACACTCATCATGTTTGCAAAAAGGTGGAGGGACGGGGCCCTCAGCCTGCAAGGATATACCACAACTGTGTTCCAGGTAGGTATCCTGCAAACCAGTTTCCTCCGGAACGGGGAATGTGGACTTTCAGAATGTCCATGTCTATATGTGAATTATGGTCTCATGTTGCTATCTCTGGGTCGATCTATAGCATGGCCACTGTGATTGTTGTCATTGAATCTGTAGAACTGTGTGTAGTCTCAAGTAGGGTTCTCTGAAGGGGTGGTTCTTGGAACCAACAACTGAGTTTGCACCAATTCATCCAGGTCAGAATAGAGTTGGATGTAATACTTCATCAAATAGTTTTTACATGTAATGGAAGAAACACAAGATAGGGCCCTATATGCAGTGGTGACATCCAGTGATTTAGAGAAGGCTTTTGCCACTGTTAGCTGAAGGTATGTTTTTATGCCAGTAAGAAAAATGAGATTTGGCATAGCCTTTATGAAATGGATACTGATGTTGTAGTGTGCACCAATGATGGGGATGAGGATGGGACCGACAATATTTGTAGTGTACAAAGTGGAAAGAGTGGAAAATCGCTTTCACCAGTTTGTCAAGGAACCTTTAGCAAATCTCATTATTACACAGAATGGTAATGGAGATAAAAAGATATTAGGCACTTTCCATACAACTTCATTATATGCAGATGACAACTTTGATGTCATGAGTGAAATGCTGTTTACGAGAGTGGAGATTCTCTGGGCTAGTGGGGTATGCAGATATATGTTTGTCATTATGTTAGGCAGGTCCTGAACTAGGCAACCAAGGAAATATCTGGTATGCAAGTAGGTTTGAGGAAACAGCCAAATGAATGCCTTTTCGTTTTTTTTTGTTTTTTTTGCATTTAGCTTTATAGATAGGGTTTTACTGTAATGGAAAGTCCAATTTCAGTGCTGGTGTATTTTTCTTGGTGATTGAAATGTATTCAAGTTAGTGTGTAACGATGAGTATAGTTGTACAAAGCTTCGTTTGGTGGATCGTGTGGGTTGTTTGCAGTAGACCTTATGGGAGATGCTTCAAAATTTCCAGAAGCTCTGTAGAAACTTAATAGGAGCTTAAAAGTAATGTTGACTTTGAGGCCGAATGTTCACAGTTTGAGAGATATATAGCTGATGTTAACATAAAACCAATGGACATAAACAGAAATATAACCTGATTATTACCTTTAAATTGTTCCCAAAGATGTATGATCATAGATATGGACGTAGAAAGGCAGACGATTGTCATTGCATTTGGGTCTAGCCTGATGGTGGGTTGCAACATATCCAGCAGCTTTTTATGATTGTTTTTGGTTCGCTAGTGTGATGACGCCTAGTTTTCACAGTTTTTTCAGTGCAATCTTTTCATTCCACATGAATCACACAAAATCATCCAAATACCCACATATGTTCACTCCTACGCTTACGATAAATGAACGATTTGGGGGAATTCTCTTAAATCCCAAGTATACTCTTTGTAAGCTACCACAATTATATCTGTCCTGGAGTTATTTACATACGTAAGCATTTATGATTCAGGATATGTAGCAGAGGTACATTTACATATATGCAAATTGTTTTGCATCAGCTTGTGACATAATCCTTGTGGGCTCAGAAGTAAAAGGGAAAACGAAAGGAATTAAAATTGGAAGCTCTACTGGCAAAGCACAGTAGGGAACTAGGATTGGCCATGCTAGCAAAGGAGTTATCAATAGTGAGATAGCCTTCTGTCAGCGTGGTTGGGCTACAACTAGAAACTATCATGGCAAATGGAGGGAAAGCCTAAATGAGCTGGTGAGACCAATCTTGAAGGAAAGCATTTGTTGCCAGTGTTTGTGGACCTAGTCTCCAGCTGTAATAACAATGAATTTGGGTGTTCAAACAAGAAGTAAAGAGGTCTATTGCAAAGCAACCCTATCAACATTAAACATTCCTGCTTAAACTGTATTTCGTCTCTACAAAATTAATCAGGCAATTAATTACTGACCCCACTTTTTTCCAAAACATTTGTTTCAAAATTCCCAGACAAACTTTCTCCTATACTGAGTCTTTGGGCAGAATTTTTAAAAAGTGGCACTGCATCAATTGCAGCACCACTTTTCTTGCACCCTTCTGCACCCCCTAACACCACCATATGTGCGCCGTATTTAAGTTACGACGCGCCATGGCGGTAGTTAGAACAATAGTGTCAACATTTTTGACGGTATTGTGGCGCTTTGCCCAAAATTTGGACGCTCGTGTAGCAAAGTGCAAGGAGTCCCATTGATTTAAATAGGTGCATCATTTTAATGCCTGCTCTGAGCAGGCATTAAAAATGACAAAAATAATGGTGCCGTGAAATCTTTTAAATTTCACTGCGCCATTTTTTCAGGCCTCCTAATGGGGGAACAATGTGGCACAAGGGGTTACAAAGTGGCTTAATGCATGCATTGCACCACTTTGTAAATCTGGCGCGGGGAATAGGCCACCTTAGCGCCACCTTAGCATCTAAAAAATGACGCCCAAATGAAGTGTCGCAAGGGGCTCTTAAATCTGTCCCTTTGTTCGTTTGGCTAACGGTCTTGACCATGTACTTCAAAGGTGGTTTAAGTACTATACCACTGTGAGATTGTCCACACAAAGTAGTACAAAGCACCTTAATTATTTTTTTTTAAACTTCTGTATCACAAACGATCCTCCAAGCATCTCTAAACAGTTGATGTACAACAATGACTCTTCCTGCAACCATGTGCCGCTAGTTGTCTGACTTGCATCAGATTCTAATACAAGATCTGGGGCAACAGAAAAAATGTATTTGTTGTTACAAGCTTCTACGTGGTCTAAAAACCCTTGGGGAACTGAACAGGACTCTTACGCTATCTGAATGACAGTAAAATAGGAGTGAACTTTTCGCAGAAGGTGAATTTTTAACCTTTGTAAGTCTCAGGAATGAGGGGACCTAAAAATATAGCCTGAATCTAGGATGGTAGCAGGTCCACTATTCATGCTAAAAGTATGAGGAATAGAGTAGACAGTGCTAAAACCTGACATCTCCTGTTTTATGTGGAAAACATTAGGTCTTGGAAGTTGAAAAACAGATTTGTCTGAGTCTATTTGAAACACCAGAAACAGGATCTGCTTGGAAGGCTGTAATGCAGATGTATCTTTGTTTATAATACATTCCAGATTCTGCGAGAGACTCATAACATTTTTAGTTGAGATAAGATTAAGTAGGTTATTACAACTTTGGAGGAGGTGTTAATCCGTCCCAAAAGTGACGGTAAAGTGACGGATATACCACCAGCCGTATTACGAGTCCATTATATCCTATGGAACTCGTAATACGGCTGGTGGTATATCCGTCACATTTGGGACGGATTAACACCTCCTCCAAAGTTGTAATAACCCAAAGTTGTCAATCTTACTCCTTAGGCTCTCTGTGTGTCATGGTGGATTTCATGATCTCAGTGAAACACCAGGGTGCCGAAGAAAGACCTAGAAGGTAGACTTTCTAATTGAAAAAAATGTCTCCCCCTGAAATTGTAGGTCTTTCCTGTACTTCTGGTGAATCAGAATTGTTAGTTTAGATAAGTGGCTTATAGTTCTAAGTGTACCATCCAGTCTTTCTCCTTCAGTGAATCCAGGAGATGGATTATTGTCTCCATTTTGAAATGGAGACAAAATACATACTTGTTGATGTTCTAAGACTGATGACTGGGAAAATTGTTTGTTTTTCTTTTGAAGCACAAATATTGCACTTACAAAGCCAGATGGATCATAAGGAGATATCTCTATGGCCTGTTTCTTAATGAGAAACTGTGCATCTTGTGTCAGTAATAGCTCTTGTTCTTTTGCAAAAGAAAGAATATAAGGTTTTTAATTTTGATATGGAGAGGTGTGAAGCTCTGTACAGTAATCCTGAGTTGTCTGTAGTACCCAGCGGCCTGCAGTTATAATTTGCCATGCAGGTAGGAACACATTTCCTTGACCTCCCACAGGATGATGGCCAGTAGGCAAAAACCTCTGTTTCTGAAACCACTGTATCTGAACTCCCTACTCCTTGAGGCTAGAATTGTGGTTTAAAATTCTGCTGGAATCCGTAGGATCATCTGAATTGATTGTTACCACAACAACCGACAAAGCGGCTCACACCTTTGTTGGCCTTGCCAAAAACCCTCGGTCCACAAGTTTTTCATTAGGACAGTTGCCTCTTATCTCTTAATCAAAAGTGTCAACATATTTGCTCAGATCCTTAATAAAGGTTTCACCAAAGACTAAACCCTTAGTTTACTGACCCGCCTCTTTAGCCATCGAATTCCTTAATTTGGGTTCATTCTTTAGAAATAAATGCATGTGACGTTCTTGAGCCATAGCTAAATTGGAATTGCCTAAAAGACATATTCCTCTGAGCCCAATTAGAAAAGGTCCAAGGATAAACTTGCATGCCTTCAGTTCTTGCTTTATCTGCCAGGTCCAACATTCTGGTATGAGGACCAGTCAGATCCAAAAGCCTATCTTGGCAAGTAGCCCATGCTGTACCACTATTTTTAGGATCCTTGCCAAATTGGGTGAAAAAAGAAAAGCATGTTTCAGTCTATTGTGGTGGCAGAAGTAATGTTGCTAGGTAACAAAGGACGTGGACATTTAGTAGAGTCTATTTCGAGATATCTTATCTAAAGCTAGTGTCAATTTATGTGACACATGCTGTGCCACTTATTAATAAGGAGTCCATTCTGTTGAGTTTGGGTAATATAGCAGAGTGGGATCAAAGATCGGCTGACCTGAAAAATCAAGAAGTGCATTACAGATAGAAGTAGAAGACTCTCCCAATTGATTAAGAGAAGTTTCCTCCACTTCTACAGACACCCAGATCAATATGTCTGAATCATCTTTATCTTTATCATTATCTGTGTCATCTAAATCATCATCCGTATCATGTAACTGGAATACATGTCAAGGCAATTTAATTTTGCTAGACAAATTACCAATCTCACGGAGAGGCACAAAATACGGACAGTCATTAGAATTAGTAATTTATTCAGAAGAACATTTTTTTTTCACTTTTTTGAAGTTATATGTTTAGCGTTAGCCTCGAGTGCCAATATTGTTTTGCATAAGCTTTAATTGTCTTAAAAATACTCAGTAAAAGAATTGAATTTGTCGCTGAGAACTTGGGCTTCCTCATTTTCATTGTAAGACTCCATTATATAAAGAAATAAATTGAAGGTAGAATTTCAGGCACACTAAATATATATGTAATAATAATTGCCAATGAACATGTATTAAATTTAATTAATAAATAAAACGATTATGAGAGCTTGAAATTTTAATAATGAGGTATACCCACATAACACATTTGCTATTCAAAATTTGAGAACAGCAGAATCAAACTCACAGCGTTGAGAACCTTTTGAAGAAAAATTATGTTGAATGATTGCATGCTCAAGAGAAGGGCAGATCTTTAGGCATGGTTTACCAGTGGACAAGAACAAGTGAGGTAGGAGGTAGGGTTTCTTCCCTTGACAGCCCCTTGAGCCGTTGTACTGAATCCAGGAAATGCTTCCCTGAAGATGCAGCTTTTCTCAGACCCGCAAAATTGTCATATTGCCGGGATGAGAGGCAGAAGAAAGCTCCAATGTGCTAAGAGGAAATTGCAGCAAAACAACACAAATATGTTGCTCTGAGAAGCTCCCGAAAAGATCAAATCTCCCTGAGTGAGCGTGCAAGTGATGGCTTGGACTGGACTAAGTTGAGGAAAGAAAAAAAGAGTGAAGCTACACAATATGGAATATGTATCCACAAGATTAACTGATACTACCATAACATTATTAATATACCACTCATATCATAAAGGTGAAGAAGATTATGAAATACTTATCTTGACTGCAAGCAGCCAGAAAAGGGCTTATTGCTCGCAATTAGGAGGTTTGTAGAGTTGATAATACATGATTGGTCATTGTATTTGTGACTGTATACTGTTACTCTAGATGTTTCTAAAAGTATGATGGGAACTGTAGGCTGCTATTCAAATAATTGCAAGAATATACGGCATAATAAGAACCATTCTGTCTTGTAATAAAATGACCCCCTATTGATGCAAACTTATGTGTGAAGAAATACATTTGGGGGTAGAAATTGACATTTCGCCAATGCCAAACGTGATTTTGCACTAGTAATTCAAGTGATTTGTGCACGTATCATGAGGTGAGGTGCACAAAGATCTTTGTGAATCAGGGCCAATGTTAGTGAGTGTTGGTAGGTTAAGATTTAAATAAAAATATATAATTTGTAACTTCTGTGTCTACAGCCGGAAGATAGATTTGTCAGATCCATGTTCTCATAGCTTTTTTGTTGAGGTAGTATTTGTTAACTTTATTCTCTTTTAAATATTTTTTGTTTTGCTGGAATGTTACATTGTATTATTGTCTGTGGGTTTGAATTCTGGTCCCAGTGGCAGATGGTCATGTAAAGCCTGATCAATCCATCCATCGGAAGTATGACTAGATCCAGAGAATATTGATTCATGAAATTTTGACCTACCAGAACTTTGACAAAAAAACGTTGATTCGCCACATCTTCTACAGTTGTGAGAGTTCGACATATGCTAGTAGTGGTGGTGATAGTAGTACTAATTGTGGTTACACTGGTGATAGTATTGGTTGTAACAATTATGGTGATGGTGTTTGTTTCAGTGATGAGTTAATAGTGGTGGTAATGGTACTGGCAGTGGAAGTGGTGCTAATGGTGCTTTTTTTAATGTAGTGGTGGTGATGGTGGTAATAATAGTGGCAGTAATAACGGTGAAAATGTACAGGTGTGGTGGTAATAGTGCTTGTGTAAATTAGATATGGTAATGGTAATGGTGGTGTTACTAGTGGTAATGGAGGTGGCATTAATGGTTGTGTTGGTAATGATGGTGAATGTGGTAATGATGGTGTAAGGGCAGTGGTAACAGACTAGGTGGCAGTGGTAACTGTGAAATTTGTAACGGTGATGGCAGTTGTTGGGTGACAGTGGTTGTAATACTAACAGTGGTAATGTTGGAGGTGGCAGTATTGTGGTGTTGATAACGATGGTGGTGGGAATGGTGATATTGATTGTTGTGGCAATAGTAATGTTGGTAATGAGGTAGTTGGAATGATGGTGGTGCTAATGATGGTGTAAAGGTGGTGGTGGAATTGGAGTTGAAAATAGTAGTGGAGATAATGATAGTGTTAACGTAGTTGGTGGTAACAGTGGTGGCAATATTGGTGGGAGTAATTGTTGTGGTGGTAATTGTGGTGTTGGAAAAGGTGATGGTGGTAATGGTACTGATTTAAAGGCAGCATTGGTTGCAATGGTGACAGGGATTCTGGTTTTAAGGGTGGGAATAGCAATGGTGGTTGTAATGGAGATGATGGTGGTAATGGTGGTAGAAGTGGTAGCAGTGGTAGTAGTGGTAATTGTTGTGATGGTAATTGTGATGATGTTAACTGTGATGGTGATGGTGATGGTGGAAATGGTGGTGGTGGTGATGGTAAAGGGGATGACAAAGATGGTGGTAATAGCAATGGTGGTAATGGTGGCATTACCACCTATCAAGTGTACCAAATATAGCACTATCTCCACATGCAGATAATGTCTCTTTCTACAGTCTTGCATTTTCAAATTGCATGCTACCTCAAAATGTATCCCCATATTTCTAAAATCTAGCATAACAATAGACTATTACTCAAAACTGTATTGTCACCTTTCCTTTTGTTTCAAATGACCCTCTTCTTCCCTTCCGTCCTTGTCCTGCCTCTACTTTCTTTGAGCACGACCTTCTCCAAGTCACATGCATGGTTTCCTTAATCTTTATGAATGTGCCCACCACCTATTTCAAACATCACAACTTTTTCTTCTTTGAAAGTCATGTGCCCGGCAACAATACCTCAGTTTCTTCTAGCACATCTCGTAATCCTCAGAAGCATTTGCCTGAACTCAGATACCCCATACTCCAACCCTGCTAACGATAACACCTTTCTCCTATTAATTTAATCTACCACAGAGATACTGGAGTGAATGCATGAAATGGATTTGTTTAAACGCACAAGTCTAATACTTATAACCATTCATAACCAATCGGGGCTTCATTTGAGCAGGTGGTTTCTGGTGCGGTCCACCAGCACTTATTTTTGAGGGCCAACACTTATTTTTATGCCTCAAGCATTTACTGTGAGCAAAAGACACATATGGGAAAGACGGAGGAAAAGAATAACGAAAAAGCGCCACAAAGGGAGAAAGCACAAAGCTGCAAGAATGAGCTGAAGGGGCAAGAAGTGGCTGTAAATAGATTAAAGAGGCCCGAGATGGCTTCAGGATTACGCTGCCTCCGTATTCCATGTTCGTACATTTAATTGCAACAGCTGTGTGTTTCAGAGGAGACCTTTGGGCACTGGCACGTTTTTATTTACAAATTAAGCACTGTAACCAATGACGTTGTATTAGCCATGCATGTTGGGTTCCAAAGCAGCATGCTGTCTGACATGAAGCACTTCAATGCCTCATCAGGGGTAGTAAGCACTAATACAATTATACTTTTCCTAACACAATGCAAACTGCTACTTTATTGCTAAGACAACAGTAAACACAATATCACAGAATTTAATTTGTGTTAATTGCACATGGAATGCATGCGCAACATGTCCTTAGAATGTTTATGCTATATACTCACCAAACAAATTTTTAAAAAGAGAGGATGAGTGTGAAGGTTAGCCTCTTTTCAAATATTTTGCATAGATTGCTATTGAAGATTTTGTTTTACTAAATACATACACATATTTTCATAAATAATAATCCCTGGTCGTTTCTACGCTCTCCACTATGTATTTATTTAATTATGTGCTAATGTATATAAAACTATGTGTTTATATATCCTTTGATGAAGAAGCAGCTGAAGGGACCCAGGGAATAAGTAGAAGCACAAACAGGGAATGTATGTAAAGAGTTGAAGCTTAATGTAATTGTCGGGGGTACAAAGTAGGCACTGGGCAAAGGGTGAAGGTAAAGATTGATAGCTCTTAAAGTCAATGTTAAATCGCAAACAACAATTGTGAAGTTGGGAATGTGCAGGAAATGGAAGCAGATGGAGCGAGCACTGATGATCAGAGGCCTAAGTGAAATTTTGTGTAAAGCACATGTTTCAGACCCCGCTGACACCAGTTCCTGGATAGTGGAATAGAAAGTCCACCAAGTCCTATCACCAAATTTCTCCTTGATTAGATGTAGTTTGCAAATTGGCTTGCTGTCCAGGTTAGTACACATATGGAGCAAAGGAATTAGGGAAAGGTACTCTTTTTCTGTCTGCCCTAGAGACTGCTACAGCTGTCTTGGCAGCCTATCAGTGCTTAATTTGTGCTTGTTGTTTCCAGTGCGGGCACTGGCACTTATTTTTCAGGGCCAGCACTTATTTTTCTGCCTCAAGCATTTACTGATGGAGGAAGAGAAATACGACAAAGCGTCACAACGGAAGAAAGCAGAAAGTTGCAAGAGTGAGCTGAAGGGGCAGGGAGTGGCTGTAAATGGATTAAAGAGGCTAGAGATGGTTTGTGGATTACGCTGTCTCAGTATTCCGTGTTCGCACATTTAATTGCAGCAGCCTCATGTTTAAGAGGAGAGGTTTGGGCACAGGCACGTTTTTATTTACAAATTAAGCACTGCAGCCTATTGTAATCTTGTTTATTATTACATCGTAGTGTACGTAATGCCACATACAGAAATGGGACTAGGATCAGTCTCTTTCTGCCATTGCTCTGAGGGAGTGTCAATTTTTGGCTTGTTGGGTAATGTTAGTGATGGACTTTTTTGCCTACTTAATGTCTGCTTTCAATCTTGAAGGGTGGAGAAAACAGTTTGTGTTAATTTGTGAATTTCTGCTTCATATTTATTATGGTTCATGCTCTGTTCTGCTCTGCTAGTGAGTTTTTCACTGGTGCTCACATCAATCCCTGCTTCTGCTCTACCCTTGCCCTCCTTGTTACTGCAGCTCACATATCAAAGCATATGAGTGATTCTGCTCTGCCTGCATTTCATATTGCTTCATTGCTGGCAGCCAGGCTGCCATCGCTCATGGAAATGTTTATCAAATGGTCATACAATGCCAGTTCATAATCTCTTGAGATATTGACAATGTAGTGCCTCACTACTACTACCACAAACCCCATTACAACATTATTCATTACCGTTACCACCACCATAATAATTACCATCACATCACCATTACCACTATTACAACTACATTACCAGCATCGCATTACCAACATTACCATTACCATGACTGTTGCCACCATCACCATAACCACCATCACCATTACCACTATCATTATCACTACCACCATCACCATTATAACACATATCACCATTGCCACCATTAGTACCACCATCAATGCCTTTGTGTTCATGCATTCTGTGGCACATCATCCGATGAAACGTAATGCTATCTTTATTCATAAATGTTTTAGTAGTGTAATGCTTCAGAAAGTAGTTTTCAACCATTCTCTATTCTGCTTCAAGGCAAATGTCTGATCACTGCTAGGCTGCTGTTGACCACTGTTTCAGCAAAGAGGCCTGATCAGCTTAGGGGTTTGAAGCGTAAACTAACGGCTGGATGCATGTATAGGGATATATTGAGAGCATTAGACTGCAATCAAAAGAAGCAGTAACCACAAAATCATACCAATGTGAGAACATAGATGGCTAGCTAATGCAAACATCACAAAAGGGGGTTCTACAAATGCAGGGATGGAAGTCTTCTGATGTTCATCCTTAAGTTTAGCTCATAGTATTCATTATAAGATAAAGTTAAATCAATTTTGCACGCCTCTGGTTTGCCATTCCACAAGATGGACGGCAACAAGAGCTTCCCCCAGACAGTGGACATGTTGTGCCTGCATTCCTGTAGCTTGGGACACTTGGCTGAGGGGGTGCTCACAGGGGTGCTTTAGAAATTCAGTAGCAAAGGTGAAAGGTGGAACTGCAAATACTGGTGTGCATGGTGAAGTACACCTTTTAGGAGATGCCCAGCCTTTTGTTTTCCTTGATCACACTTTTGGTTGGACTAATGGCAGATAAGTACACACCTCTTTTTGCCTCTATCAAGGGTGTTGCGGGACAGAGAATACCCTACTGTGAAAGGCATCACAACACAGAGACAGTGTCTGGAGAGCAGCTTGGATAATGTTAATGCTCACAAACAGTAAAGTCATAAGATGTGACCCTTCTTCTACCCCATGATTGGAAAAGCTAAAAACTACTAAAAACAAGAAACACAAACATTGACAAGGTTTCAAAATGTTTAGTGTTCTATTGTAAACGTCATCCTTCTAGCAACCTGTCGGTTTAACACATGCCGGTGAGATGGGCCTGCGGGTTGAGCACCGCCTGTTGAGATCAGAGTACAAACCCTATGGCAGAGGTTTGCATCCTCTCGCCTGTCACGTCTGTTCATACTTCTAAGGATGATATGCCGATTGTTCCTTAGATCGGTAATGCTATCTGAGCAAGCATGCACTAAATAAAGGCTCGGTGAATGGTTAGATTTTAATAAACGTGCAGCATCTACTTATTAGGGGCAACTATCAGTGGCTCTAGATTTCTCCTGACATTTCATCTGCAGCGCTATCACGAGGGCGGTAGGTGTATTGAGGATGTGAATACGTCATAACTTATCCTGATGCACCAAGTAAAAACAATGTCAACAAACAGATGAACAAATGTACAGTTGCAAGGTAGAAGGAAGAAAATGCAAGCATGTGGGAGCTGGAGCACAGACTGTGTCAAATATATTTATGCAAGACATTTGTAAAATCAGACAGAAGAGCAGATACCACTCTCGACAAACACAAAGGACATTTTACATACCTTGACAAATATAAAATTACAAAAGCCACACATTCTCAGGGCTGTGAGCACGTTTTCTCAATGTTCTAAGCAGCTTACCAATCACAATGCAATACAAAAGTGTTTTTTTTTTTACGAGAGGGCAATGTAGCACCTCCAAGCTGACCAGCACGTACTCACACCCACAAGAAAGTGCGCTGCTGCTTCACAAGCTGACAACAAACTTCTTGTGCTTTGTTCAGTGTCCGATCCTTGAACCTCCAATCCTCAGAAGTGACTCTAAGGGTCAGTTGGCTGACTTCCTGCTAGAACTACAGGGACACAACAAGCTTTCAGAGGCCTCCCTGCAACAGCACAGCTGACCAGCACCACTTGGATCTGTCTAAGTCCTTCTGCTGGCCTCTGTTACAGTGAGTCCTCATCCCCAAGAAGTGGCCCCTGTGAACTGGACCCTTGCTGGCATCAGAATGCATACTCCTCCTCCTTCGAAACCAAGTTGAAGGTGAAAATCCGGAAGTTTTGAGCTCTTTGCAAATGCAAGCTGACTTTTTGTGCCAAGAAATGACCGTCTGCAACACCAGCCAAAGCAACGTTTCAGCAATGACCTGCTCTTGATGCCGAACAGTGACTTCCCGTGTGAACTGCCAGTGTGAAGCTGCAGCAACGACCTACTCCTTGCGCCAACAGCCTCCTTGCAGCCTCCTCCAAAGCAAAGCTCCAGCTGAGGCCCTCTGTGTGGACTAGGAATGTGAGAAGGTAAAATTATTTACCAGGACAAACATGATCCCTGTATCTGAACTGAACTCCATCACATTTTGCCTGATCGTTTGCCTTTGACCCAGTCCAGTGCTGTCAGATACCCACAAGTGGCATTTTTATGCTTTTTGGTGCTATTTTCACCTAGAAATTTAAAAATGCATAACTCCAGTTTTAGTGATTGGATTTTTGTCATTTTAGTGTCATTTTACTTTTAAAAATGTACTCTATTTTTCTCAATTGTTTTAGGAATTTTCTTTTCACTTTATTACTGTTTGAGTGCTTCATCAATACTTTACACATAGCCTCTAGGTTAAGCCTAGCTGATTTTCTTCCAAGCGACCAGAGCGTTTAGCACATGTTTACTTAGTAACTTTTGTAGTTCACCCTAACAAGGATTGTGTTTATTTCTTAAGTGGGGCTCTCATTCCCTCAACTAATAATCCAATTTCTCACAAGGTCCAATTAAATAGGTCATCATGCCACATGTTCTCACCAATCTCATGTGTCGAAGAGCGGTTAATCAAATTGATAAAAAATGTGTGTAGCCTTCGAAGACCATAAAACATTGGAGTATCACAGGAAGGATGAAATGGGAACCTGAGGCTATCTCTTAGTTGGCAAGATGGTGCAGAACCCTGTAGCACCATTTTTGGGTGGGTGAAATAAAATCGTTGCAGTTTCCTCCATGCTCCATTTCGCCTGACCTATCTTTTCACCCTTGCCAATAACACCTTTTATTTATGTTCCAAATGAAAATTCAATTTATGGTGTGCACTACATGAGTCAATAATAATACATCATTAGTAACATAGCCATATTTGAATAGACCACTGATATGAGTTTTTCTTGGATTTACAATGTTTAATTTTTTATCACCTGCCCAGTAATCCTTTCACGTGCACCTACCCATGCTGTTGTAAAATCCTCTTCCATAAAAGTGTTCAGGTGGTTTCTGGCCGAATCTGTCACGCACTCTTTATCAATAAAGTACTTTTCCCAGAAGATACATTCTTACAAACCATGAATCACTTTTGGAAACCGCCGACTTAGCTTTGTCTAGTTCCTTAATTAAATATTGAATCTCTCAGATTCAAACGTCTGCACTTTTTTTGTTGATGCATAAAAACGGATTTCCTCTTTTCTGGTTATTCTCTTGAAAGCCAGCACTGCTTAGGCGGTGCTTCTTTCTGACCTAAACTATTTTCTTTGTGAGATTTCGAAAAGTATTGATGAGGTGTCTACCCGTTTTTGCTATTTTGACAGTAACTAGTTGTTGTCAGTTATATTATTTTCCTTCCTTTCTTTCCTTTTCCTAAATCTGCAGTGAATATTTCATATTTGTGTGTAGCATTACACAGCATTTCAATAAAAGGCATCTGAAAAAAGTAAGCATTTGTGGCTTGAACGTCTGTGTGCAGTTTCATTCTGAGACCGAGCATCGTCACGTTTTGAGTTGAAAAGCTACCTTGCCCTGTTGTTCAATCCATGCTTGTCTGTTGTTTTTTACTGTTTGTGTGATATTTTGCGCTTTTTGTCGGTGATATGTATTGCTTTGTCTTTGGTGTTACTGTTGAAGAATTTGAGATTACTCCTTGGTTTATACCAAAGAGTCTTGCTTTCTCAGTAAAAAAGTAAGTTAGTGTCCAAATAGTGATGTCACAAACCTCTGTATGCTCATTCAGAATATCTAGGCTGTAAATCCACTCAAGGGGCCTGGGGCCAGATTAGCACCATGCTGGATCCTGAAACCAAACTGTGATATCATTCCAAGAGCCTGGCACTAGATTATGACATCACTCTAGGACCATGACACCAGACTGACATTGTTCCAGATACCTACAACAGACGGGACAATACGCCAGACTGTGTGGTCACTCTAGAAGCCTGATGTCAGGCTACCATCACTCCAGGACCCTGACACCAAACACTGATATCACTCAAGGAACAGGACCCTGGACTGGCATTACTCACTGGGCCTCATGTCAGGCTGTAATATCTAGGCTGTTGCATCACTCTGGGCTGTGACACCACTTTCTCACACTCCTGCATCATTCTCTTGTTCCCTCTTTCTTCTCATGTATCTCTCTCCATCTATCTACCCCCTATCCTCTCTCTCTCTCTCTCTCTCTCTCTCTCTCTCTCTCTTTGTCCATATCTTTCTCTCACTCATACCCTCTTTTGTGTCCTCTTACACATATGTTTCTCCAGAAATTGTTGAACTAAGCTATTCAAATAAAGCAAACAGGCAGGATAACCCTAGGATAGTTACTTACATGCAAGAGGCCCGTTGGGGGTGGGGGGGGGGGTGCTTAAAATTGTGTACATCCTCTTTATATTAGGAATCAGTTGGTCTCAAGCATGGCGCGGCGAACTCCCTACCCTGGTGGGTACATTGCCAATTAAAAATGTCTTGAGTGTATGTCTTGGCAGTAGAATGAGAGATGAAACAATGTGGGGTTTCACCATGCGCTACTGTGAACCCCTCAAAAGTAGAACTGCGTGGTGTGATGATCACTCTCCAGTGCTCCGCAGCCTCATCATTAGGTCACCGAACCCTATGTTTACTGAAAAGCACTGGTAAAGCCAATAGGTCTCGACTATTGGCTACATACTGACCGTGGGTGGACGACAGTTGGCGGGTGGGAAGAAGGAATGGGATGGTTAAAAAAAAAGCGCTATAAAGCAGCCAGTACCGGCCACGTAATACTGTTTTCTTTTCCTTAAGGCAGCTTGGGTGGGAGGGGGTGGGAATAAGCAAGAAGGACAACGATGGGGTGGGTGGGAAATAAGCAACACGCTAAGAGAGGTGTAAGAGGAAAAAGCAACACACACAGGGATGGAGGAGGAATAAGCAACATGGGTGGGAGGACCATGAGCAACATGGATGGGGATGGGAAGGTAAGAAGCAACACGGACCGGGGGTGGAAGGGAAAGAAACAACACGAGCAAGGATGGCAGAGGAAGAAAGAAAATCAATAGAAAATAGCACTTCTATAATAGCGCCAGCAGCGGAAGGACCCTAATCTAGATGATGCAATCAGTACTTAGTCTGAGCTCCAGCCCAAAGTAGAGATGGTGATGCCTGCTCGCGCTGCCCAATTAGAAGGCAGCACATGAGAGTGGCAATGAATGGTAAGCAATGTGCGGGCTCCAGGGCTCCTGTTGAACACACTACGCAAGCAAGAGCACATGCACTAGCATATGCGCTGACAGAGGCGAGACCTACAAAGGGGGAAAAGGTGCAGAGCTCAACTGATCTCTCACTGCTTATCAAATGTGGTCAGTGTGCGGTGGTGCACTGCCTACAACTAGCGCAAGCCTACTCTTGTTAAAAGCACACTTAAAAAACGTGTGTGAAGAAGTGGAATAGTTATAATTGTATCATAAACTTTAAGGGATCAAAAATGCTGTTGTCTTGTACAAGGTTAAAACAACAGCTTATGTAACTGACCCTGCTACAGAGTCAATATATTTCAGCTGTTTTAATGGTTCATAATGATCCCCCAGTTTCATCAGGGCAGACTTGGAGCAGTCCCTTTTCACTGTTGATAACTGTTTTGTTAAACACACAGGGCCAGATTTATCAAGGGATAGCATTGCCCTTGCATTACACTGGGTGTCACAAGGGCAACAGAATCTCTAATTCAGGTTTACCTAGCAACGTAAGGCTAGTTTCATTGCCTTGCATTGCTCAGAAAATCAGGATTTGTGCAAGTTAATCTGCCCCAGGCAGAGGGCGTGCCATGGGGGGAGCATGGGTGTTTCCACACATCCACCCCTGGGCCTTTGTTACGCCACTGGGGAAACAGCAGGAATGTGCTGTACAATGTTAAATACGGTGCATTCCTGCCCTCTCCCTTTCACGCAGTAAGGTGTCTTGCTGTGTTGCACTGCGTGAATATTTGATAAATCTGGCCCCTAGTAGTACTGCTTGCATTGATATGCCCTGAAATGTAAATGTCAGTCACTTAACTGTCACAAGCACAAGTGCAGGAGACATCTGTGCCTTGAACTGCTTTCATGCTCTCGACAAACCACTCACGCATTGACGGCCTTGCACGCTCCACATTCTACAAACCTCATGCGGTGGCCATCTTCTCTGTGGAGGTATCCATCAACCGATGACTCACACTCCAATGCATAACATAAATCAGACACATATGTGATCATTTTCCAAAGGGAGTTCATGTATCTTTTGAAACCTGGCACAACGTGTTGCCAGGTGCACTGATGGAAGGACCCCTAACCTAGTAGCATCCACCCCAACTTTTGGGTAATCATGTCACACCATATAGCTACGGCAAAGTGCAATTCACGGTTGCCATTACTGTTTTCAACTGCCTGTCACTCGCAAGGGCTGCTGCTCATGGTCTCCAGAACACCATAGGCCTCATCATTGCCTGGCCCCTGATCTCAGTGCTTCTCCTGCTCAAGAACGCAGTTCTTTAGTCAATCCCTCTGCTGCCAGGCTCCAACTGCTATCTCTCTCTGGAAGGGGACTATCCGCATTAGAGCGTGGGGGATAGTTCAGTAAAATATTTTTCAATAAAGTATTTTCCAAAGGCCTTAGAGTGTCTCACTCCCATCATTCGCGATACATGAGCGATTCACGTCAGTCTTCATGTCGCGCATGAACACCCACAGTAAGTTGCTACCCTGGTCCCCCAGGACCTCACTCCTCCTGTATAATTCTTGGTGTAATTCAGCTGCTGCAAATTCAGTTTTTGAGAGGTTGGTGGAAGCCAGTGGGCAGCTCCCTGTTGGTAGCTATGCAATTCGAGCTTGCACATTACTCAAAAGCCAGAGTCAAAGTTTGGTGTATTCAGAAGGGATGATACGCACCTGAGAGCTTGTTTTGTAGAACTGTCCTGAACTTAATGACACATTGAGCAGTTTATAGATTGCTGATGGTAGTTTAAAGCGCCGCGTTTAAGAATTTGCCGTTTGCTGTATGAGATTAGCGCTTTGTCCGAGTTGCTTATTTACCTGAACTCTAATAGTTTTAGGGTGTGTGCGTGTTGTGGTAGGAAGGGTCAGGTCTGTAATGACAATGCAGCGCTTTCACTGTATCTCTCCCTCCCAGTTTCCCTGACCCCCTCCCCCGATTCTCCCCTGTGCCCCCCCAGCCCCCCTGCCGCATGCTACTCATTCATTTTCTTCCCCCGTGCACCTTTCTCTCGTCTTCCTGTGAACCCTATTGCTAGCGGGCTGGAGAGGAGGAGGTAGAGGGGGTTGGGGGTGTAAAATGAAGTAGACGACGGGCGAGGGAGGGGTCCAGTCGTACATGCATGCCCGGATTTTGGCTTTCTTTACCCATTGTGCAGATGTCAGAGGAGCTGCTTTGATCAGCCAAGACCGGCTGCTGAGAGCTGAAAGCAGCCCGTGAGGTGCTCGGTTCCAGGGAGGGGGCGGGGAGGCGGCCACTCGAGTCAATAAAGGAAAGGGCCCGGTCTTTGGTTCACCTCCGCTCCAGGAATGTTCATGGTCCAGAGCTCCAGCTCTGCCGCCTGCCAGGCCTCTGTCCCGCGCTCTCCATCACTGCCCTGGCACCTGCGGCATCCGGGGGTCCGTCGAGGGGCTCTCTGAGCGCCAGCTGCTGTGTCCTCCAAGGACCCACCGGCAAGAGGAGCGGGCCAGTAGAAACGGGGAGCAGGGGGCGGAGAGAGGTGAAGCGAAGCGTGAGCGGGCAGTGGGGGGGGGGGGGGGGGGGGAAAGGAGGCAGGGAAAGGAGGCAGTGAAGGGGTGCGGGAAAGGAGGCAGGGAAAACTAGCGGGGTAGGATGGTGCTAAGTGGGGGGGGGGTACAGGATGAAGAGTGGGAGAGAGGGAACGGGGAGAGGGAGAAGGTGATGTGGTGCAGGAGTACGTACAGGGAAGCAGGGGTTATGATGCAGGAGTAGGGAGAGGTGATAGAGGATATGATGCTGGGGTAGGTAGATGGAAGCAGGGGTGTGATGCAGGGGTAGGTAGATGGAAGCAGGGATGTGATGCAGGAGTAGATAGATGGAAGCAGGGGTGTGATGCAGGGGTAGGTAGATGGAAGCAGGGGTGTGATGTAAGGGTAGGTAGATGGAAGCAGGGATGTGAGGCAGGAGTAGATAGGTGGAAGCAGGGGTGTGATGCAGGAGTAGGTAGATGGAAGCAGGGGTGTGATGCAGGGGTAGGTAGATGTAAGCAGGGGTGTGGTGCAGGAGTAGGTACAGGGGAGCAGGGGTGTGATGCAGGACTAGGTAGAGGGAACAGAAGATGTGGTGCAGGAGTAGGTAGAGGTGGTAGAGGATATGATGCAGGAGTAGGTAGATGGAGCAGAAGATGTGGTGCAGGAGTAGGTACAGGGAAGCAGGGGGTGGAATGCAGGAGTAGGTAGAGGTGGTAGATGATATGATGCAGGAGTAGGTAGATGGAAGCAGGGGTGGGATGCAGGAGTAGGTGTATGGAGCAGAAGATGTGCAGGAGTAGGTAGAGGTAGTAGAGGATATGGTGCAGGGTAGGTAGATGGGAGCAGGGGTGTGATGCAGGGGTAGGTAGATGGTGTGATGCAGGGGTGGGATGCAGGAGTAGGTAGATGGAGCAGAAGATGTGCAGGAGTAGGTAGAGGTGGTAGAGGATACGATGCAAGGGTAGGTAGATGGAAGCAGGGGTGGGATGCGGGAGTAGGTGGATGGAGCAGAAGATATGGTGCAGGAGTAGGTACAGGGAAGCAGGGGGTGTGATGCTGGATTTGGTAGTCTGATGCAGGAGTAGGGAGCCTGCGATGCAGAGGTCAGCAGGGTGCATAGACGCTAAAGCGCGCGCTTGCGAGGTGACATGAAGCAGGTCGGCCAGGTAGGAGAAGGGACAAGGAAGCAGAGAATAGAGGTAAATGCGGCCGAGAAGAGGGAGTGGGTAGAGTAGAGGAGACGAACAGGGAGCGAGGGGTGAAGCACGAGAAACGAGAACATGTGGCGTAATAGAGCTGTCGACCTTGGAACTGGGGAACAAGGGTCGAATCTCGGCGCTGGCTCGTCATCCTGTGATTCTGGGCAAATCACTCAATCTCCCCGTACCTACAGGAAACATGAATTTGTCCTTGTGTAACGTAATCGGTGCTCGTGTAAAGCGCTTCAATGCCTTCGGGTGAGGATCGCGTTATATTGCACTGCGAAGAAGGAGAGGAATTAGGGAAGGTGAAAAGGGAGCGTGAAAAGAGGGAACGAGGGAGCTACACGGGGAACAAAGAGCGGGATGAAGAGGGGGCCAGGAGTGGATGAAAGGAGAGGGGGAAGAGGCGAGTGGGCTTGTAGGGTGAGATGATTATCAGGGGACGAAAGTGATGTACAATACAGACCGGGGGAGAGGAAAAGACGCGAGGGGACAGGTGTTTGAATGAGGCTGGCAGCTGCAGGTGTGGCGGGATCCAGGTGGAGAGTGGTGGGAAGCTGCCAGGGGGGAACAGGTGGGTGCGCATAGAGGCGGCCGAAGAGAGCAGAGAGCGGGTTTAGAAAAGGGTGTAGTTTGGGAGGAGAGTAAGGATGGGGATTGGGGAAGGCAGAGGATGGGATCCGAGGTGGGGCGATGAGGGTAACAGATGGGGCGGCTTAGGGAGTGCGTGACCCCCCCATAGGAGGCGGCTGATGGACACACTGGTGCACATACAAGGGCTTTCCGCTTCACAGACCAGAGAGGCGACCGATGAAAAGGCCCTTTGTTACCAAGCTCCTTCAGGCTGGGAGACGGAGAAATACCTGACCAGAGCACCCCCACCCGCTCACCGCCGCCCCCTCCTACAAACCATCTCAAGTATGCATGGACCTATCACCCTGGTTTTCACTGGTGGAGACTCGGGAGGGGAGGGCTCAGCCTGTATGGAAGAAACTCAGTCCCCTTGTGGCTCGATGAGATCCGAGAGAGCGGGAAACTGGAAGGCCACGGCTGCCTCGGGGACTGTTGTCTAAGCGTCCCCCACCCTGCCAGGTGAAGATGCCACAGCCGCACTTTGGGGGAGATAACCGGTTGCCATTCTTTAAGAGTCCAGAAAGCGAAGGAGGCCTTTGCTAGGCTCATCTCAGTGGCACAAGGCACAAGGGCATCAAGACCGATGAGGAACAATGGTGGAGGATGGACGAAGACCATTGTGGAAGAGTCAACAAAAACCAGAAGGTTCTAGCCGGATCAGTCTCGGTGACCAGCGGGTGCCAAGTCTGGGCTGCTCCCATGGCTGACGAGTGCCCACCATTCTTGAAAGGTCTGGGACTCAGGGAAAAGACTGACCAAGTGGGCACGAAGCTCACATAGGGTTGGTGGACGTGGCACAGTGGATTATTGAGGGGGCGATTGTTCAACAGCCATTGTAAAGGGGCGCTGAAGAGGGTAGAAGTTTATAGACAGAGCAGGTTGTCGGGCTGCCTACTCAGTAGTCATGCAGCCCACACCCATATTGGTTGAAGGTGCCACAATGGATCTTAAGAAGAGAATGATCAACCAGTATTCTTGAAGAGTCTAGAAAGTTTGCAGGTCCTGTTCAAAAATAGCTAAGCTTCCCCTTGGCATGTGACCCATGCCACCACCAGAAGAGGGTGTCATTGCAGACTTTTGTAGAAAGTTAGATAAAAATCACATTATAAGGTTCATAGAACCTGGAAAGATCGTAGCCAGTGTTGATTAGGTGGCAGCTAGAAAGCCGTTATCCCCTTTTTGTCAGCCTCTTCCCACTGGTTGGATAGTCAGTGGCAAACCTCTGTACAGGGATGTCAGCTGCCATTTTCAAAGGGGTCTGGATACAGTAGAAGTTCATAACGATGGAAGTCTGCACAACTGCAGGTTTAAGGTCAACACCAGATCTTTTTGTCAGTGGGTGGTAAAGCTTCATGCTGCAACACGTGAATGGTCTTACACGCTGATGCTGGATGATGGGCCAGGCCAGCACATAGCACTCAGAACTGCTGCACGAAGGTGCCCCAGTGGATCCTTGGTGGGGGAAGCTGGTCTTCTCCATGCAGCAATTCATTACCTCAAAGCATTTTAGATTTGTTGATAAGGATAGGAATCAAATTGTCAGACAGGAACTTTAGAAGTAGGGGTGACAGAAAGAGGAAGAATCCAGGGACGAAAGCCTGGAACAAACAACATCCAGATGATTTTTGATTAAGGAAGTGGATCAACTTGGCCTAAAATGAGACTTGGCTGCATTTAAGACGAACCAATTAGGGATTATACAGGGGACCTAGAAATGTTATGATCCATGCATGCTTTGAAACCGACGACTCTTGAAAGATATATTTTTAAAAATATAGAAATCCAATACCAGGCTGTGATGGAGAGCTGTATTGCCCTCTTTAGTCACTAGGAATTCGACCCAAGATCTCCAAGGAAGAGGCGTTGACACATTATGAGAAGGAAGGATCTTGTGATTGATGGTAACATAAACTTTCTGTGCATCATTGGCGGTTGTTTCTCATGTTTTACCAGCATGTCGTCGGGATTACTGCTCCATGGTAGGTAGCAGGCTCCTATCATTATCTGTTGACTTTGGCACAAGGAGGGCTGAAGGGTTTACAGAATCCGTGCCCTAGAGGTACTTGGCCAACATTCATGGGATTCTTTGATGGTGTACATTGGTCACAGATAGACTCTGAGTTTCTGTACGATGGCAGCCACTTTGCTCCTCGTAGAGGTCCAGTCTTGCCAAAGGCACCACTTGTACTTTGGGAAGGAGATTCCTGGGCAGGTTTCACGTTTTCACCATTGCGCATAAAATTGAACTGCACAGAACAAGGGAGCATCCATTGTTGCTGTAAGCGGGATAGGATATGGAAACGGGTTGCATCCCATAGGATAAGAGGGGATACTGCCCATATTTAACCCATGAGGGATAGATAATGCCAAGGCCTTGATGGGAGGTCGTTATGTACAACTAAGGAGCCGATGGAGGCAAATTATCGTTAACCCTTCATGTCCATGGCTAGCTGTGCTTTAGGTGGTCATATCAGTACTACATTTAAACTGTGCAGTAGCACTTTTGCAGCACATCTAGAGTCTGGACATCGCTCAACAGTGATTCTTATCTTCTCACGGGCACACCCGTGGAGCAATGAATCATGTTTGTGGTCCCAACACCTCAAACATGATTTATCTAATCCATTTCACGTCTCGATCTAATTTAATCAAAGCCTTTTATCTGTTTCTGTCCAGTCTCAGTATTTGCTTCAGCTTGTGATGAAAGATGTGTATAATGTTGTGCGTTCACGGGCTCTTTGTCACCGGTTCAAGAGGTGCCTATGCCGTGTTCATGGTTTGGCTGTTTCAGGGTGATCTGAGGCTGCTTTCACAAGAGTAAATAAGGACTAAGGAACATTATCCATGGTTACTGCGCGATAGGATTTTTACTAATGGATTAAAAAAAATATATAGTGATGATTCCACGCTGATAATACGAAATCAGAACTATTTCTATGATTTTACTTTCTCACTATTTGAAAATATTTATATTAATTTGTAGCGTTACTGTTATATAACGAGCAGCAGTTTTTTCAAAATCTGAAAATAATGTGTGTGACGTAATTTCTAAATGGGAAGCCAAAAGTCCATTTTTGTGATGTGTAAAGATGTAAAATATGCAGCAAATACGCGTCACCATCCTAATTTTCTAAAATTCTGAATATATCACTGGTTGACAATCTAGGACCATAACAAACATGTACCCATTTTTTATTGTTATGTAATAATGAGAAGCATATTTTACAGATAGCAGGATTTCTATTGATTGAAAGTCATAACTCATGCGAAAAGATGCTATTGCGCTGAATCATGGAAGTAATTCAAAGATATGACATCACTTACTATAAATTGATAGTCTTGAAACGTTTGCGGTATTTTTACTAGCAATATCCAGACAGGAGTAATATGTTTGCTGTGGCACATCCAGGGCCATGTTCCGCAAACTTTCACTAGTGCAAAAACACATGGCAAAGCCTACTGCCCCTTTTTGCTTCACGTGTAACAAGGAATGCAGCACATGGTATATTCTCCAAATTAAAGTTTTCAGCAGGGCAAGACGAGGTGCAAACTGGTCTCCCAGAAGTTCTTGATTTGCTGGAATAATAAGCTGAGCGATCAGGAGGGGTGTGTAACGTTACAGATGCTTTACCCCAGGGCATTACGTGGGCCGGGTCGTGCCGGTACTCAGTACGGATAGCAAAACAACAGGGACACTGAACTAGGTGCCTATCGGGCCCTATATTCACGTCCACAACTTTGCAAGTTCTAATTGTATTTCCTGATTTCTTACAATACGGCTGTGTTCATTTTAGCATGCTTCATCATGTTTTAGAAAGCTAAAATCCCTGTTTTAGGCAAATGGCAAAAGAAAACACTGAGCGTTATTGTAGACCCATCCTTTATCGTGCCTAAGTAGGCATTTCACAAAAAGCGACAGGTCCTTACTTTTAAAATAGTAGTGATTATCACAAAAGGCAATGCCCTCACTTTATCACCATCAGACGTTTGAAACACCGAGTCAGCGCTGCCAGTATTTAAGTCTACGAGCCGCAGGTTACAGGCCTCCGCTGCCTACTCGTGAACCCACCGAGCTACCTTACCCCTCCAGAAGGGCAGAAGCGACAGAAATGGCCCTTGCAGAGGGCCCAGTGCAAGGGCCACCTATTTGTCAGTTGTTATTGCCATTCCTTGGGGAAGGTGTGAGTGGGGGACCAGTGGCCGCACTATTGGCAGCAAAGAAAAGGGAATGGTGAGGAGGAGGAATGGAAAGGGAGACTGGGAAGTCAGTGATGAAGAAGAAAGTGGTGATATAGGAGACAGTCAACTTTTACTTATCCTTGGAGCAGCAGGACGTGATGAATTTGTGAAGTGAAGGATTCTAGTTCGCAGACTTTAGGACACGTGCATTATTATATCGCTTGCATCTCTTGTAATGGAGTCCGAGGTAGGGTTATTGGGCCACAACACTTTCAGAGCCCCCATCATCTTATTTAAAGCACTGTTTTTCGCTCTTTATACAACTTTGTGAAGTTTTAGGCAATTTTAGAAATGTAAACGTGGGCCAAGTTATAAAAAAATGAATGTTTGCAGGAGAAAGCTCCACCCCAAAAATATTTCCAGCGAGAAATGTAATTCTGTGGGAAAAAATGGTATACAAGATACGTTTCCTGAATGCAAAGATAAGCAAAGTTGAGGGTAAACTTTAAAGCTTTATCCCGCGCTAGAAAAAAACAGCTTGGTCAATTGTTATTACATAAATAGCAAAAGAAGTACAAAATCAATAAGTTCTATTATTTTTTTTTTTTAAGATAG
This sequence comes from Pleurodeles waltl, assembly GCF_031143425.1. Classification (NCBI taxonomy): domain Eukaryota; kingdom Metazoa; phylum Chordata; class Amphibia; order Caudata; family Salamandridae; genus Pleurodeles; species Pleurodeles waltl. The sequence continues at coordinate 445,794,933 of NC_090445.1, read as the reverse complement.
TTCTTAAAAGAGCACGCCTTTGTTAAAAATTCATTAGCATCGTCATCATCACACATACAGCGCCTGTGAACAAGTAAGCGCGGTAAAATTTGATGAACTGATCATCAGGTCAGATCAGGTGTGTCTTTTAGCTGCATACATTGATTATATTTGCAATCATGTTGGATGGACACAATGGGAGCGGGCAGTTGTCCATGAGAACACAGCATGCTTCCTCTAAAGCAGAGGTTCCCAACCTTTTGACTCCTGTGGGCCCTCACTTTATCATTACTGGAACTCAGGGACCCCCAAAGAATCATTAATGAAATACAGGGACACCCCCCAATGAGCCATTACTGAAAGCTGGGGACCTAATCTGTTAAAATTATTTAATTTTCTAAGCAGTCGCAGCCCCCTGGAGGAGGCTTTGTGGACCCCCACAGATCCACTGCTCTAACGTGTTCCAAACAGGAAATCACTTTTTTACAGCAGTACCTGTCCTTTTAAGGGACACAGACTGCATTAAAGAAAATATTTCCCATTTGGAAAGCAAATTCAGGGAGAATTATCTTCTCTCCCTTGCAGACTACCATTACTCTATTATCAGCCATTTTTAGGGAAATTGTGACTTTCCTGGTTAATATTCAGTAGGTGGTTGTTTTGCAACACCCTGCAAATGGGCAATTTGTAGAGCAATCTTGTAATACATAGATCGCTTTGCATATTACATCCCTATTTACAAATGAGTAGGTGTAGAATTTGCACCTCTCTAATTTGAGAATAGGCATAGCACATGAGGTCCTAAGTGAGTTATAGAATGAGTATGATTAAAGTTGCTTGGGTGCAAAAATCATTCTGCAGTATGAGCTAGTGCAATATTAGGGGCATTTAAGAATAGGGTGGTACCGAGTACTACACACAGTTTGAAAGATGTGTGCTGGAACTGGCATCAGACAAAAATAAAAAAAAGTTGTAAATGTACAGTGATGTAGCGTTTGGCCCATGCAGAATTGTACTGTGCATACAATTGTGATTTGGGGAAAATTGCAACGTGAGAATACGTCACATACGGTCTGATTTAGAATTTGGCGGAGGGGGTTACTTCATCACAATGTGACGGCTATCCCATCTGCCGTATTACGATCCCATTTTAGGCTATGGAGATCGTAATACGGCGGACAGGAAATCCGTTACAAACGTGATGGAGTAACCCGATCATCAAACTCTAGATCAGGCCCATAGTCTTCCCAGTAGCATGCCTGGAAACCAGTAATAAGCACAGCTTTCCAGGAGTCCTGCTGGTAATGTGCTGGATCTGCACCTGGCCTCAGGTGTGTTACTACAAGTGCACAATCACACCTTTTTTGTAAAGCCTTCAGTCAATGCTACAGTATCAGCTGTGGGACAGGACGTGTTGATGGATTTAATTTGTTTACGTTGCATAAAACTGCATCCAGTACTCAATACACACACCACATATATTTTGCGGTATTCTTCTATATGAATAATATGGAATAGTCTATGGGTTTTGCCACAGACCTTTATTGTGGGCAAAAAAAGTGGAGCTAACCAAACTTGAAAATGAAGCTTAACCTTAGCGGAAAACCAGCTTCCCCTGTAGAATTATATTCCATCATGTGGATCCATTTTTACATAGGTGAAAATGCCATTATGAGACATACCCTGCTTGCTCACTTCCGTTCCTTTCTGTGCTAAAGAAGGAGTACAAATTGTGCAAAGTGAATTTTCTGTCTTTTTGTACTGGTGTAAAACTTTAAATGATACAACATATTACCATTCTGCCATACCTGCACAGAGCTTTGTTCAAGGGCTGGAGTGGAAAGGGTTTACTTCTGCCACCACACAGTCACCCTACCACATAATTGAGACAGCCTGACATACACAGGGTCACACTATGCAACAGTTATTAAGTGGCATTTAAACTCCTGATCGTTAGACTTTTACGGTGTACAGCTGTGATTTTTGCAAAGTTGATACTTCTCCAGGATTCACAAAAATGCTAACGTCTGCACATAAGCCCCTTAGAATTGTAGATTTCTGCGTGGACGTGCCCCACAGTTTACTACTAATTTTAAGGTACAAATCTAGCTGAAAGTTTGTGCTACACCAGGGCAATCTATTTCCTACTATAGAAATTATTTCCAATACATTGCATGAAAATAAGAATTTTGCAACTAATTAGCACATTTGCTCCAGCTGTTTTTTGTCATTATGTCTCAGTGCTCATATTGTACATGTCACACTGCTGGAAAAGTTGACAAAGTTTCAAAATTCACAACTGTCTCAATAATTACCCTAACCCCCTCTCAAAACGCACGGGCTTCCAGTGCAAACTCTAGCCTCACAACTGCAGAGATTCACCATACTTGTAGTTTTTCTCCAGAGGTCAGTCCGATTAGCAAATCTTGATGTCTATAGTGTCTCATTGGCGATTGCAAATACTATTTGAGCACTCTAGTTGTGCAAAATGTTTAGAGAATGTTGCCGAAGGATATCTTTCTCTGCGGCATAGCACAGCGGCTCCACAAATGTATGTGCAAGGGTAGGTATGTGCGTGCATGTACAGAACATTCAGATTTCACAGTAGGCATCTCAGGGAGCTTGCACACTTCCTGGAGTGGTGTTTGTGCGCCACCCAATCCAGCATGTTCCAATTCCAGCATGTGTGGGAAGCTTGCAGGTGATGGGTTTAATTCACCTAGTGCGAGCTTCAGACCTGATTTCGAGTTTAGAGGACGGGCCCCTTTTCAATTGTACTTGCAATAAGGCAGATGGAATATCCAATTTTTAAATCAAGCCCTAAGTTTTCATGGTAGTCCGATATAGAAAGCAAGTACCCTTTTGTAGCAGCGCAAGGCAGCAATCCACCTTGTGTGTCATGAGCAGGCCCACTGAAATGATGAGATTGTGCAGCTGCGGTGATTTTCACATCATTGTAGATTTGCCAGATTTCTCACCTAGTCGATCATCTGCTGCATAATCTGCAGATTTTGCTTTAAAAAATTTTTTTCTAGTTCAAACGGTTGAAAAGTTAGTAAAAACGCTTCAGCATGTGTTGCTGAGCACTCGAATGCCCTTTGCTAAGGTTGACTGATCAACTTTCTGTAGTTCATTGCTGTATATGGGTGTTAAATTGGTACTAATGACATACTACTAATACCTAGGCAGTGTTAACAGGTTTAAAATTGGCGAAATAATAAAGTTATACTGTCCAAATTGTGTTGCATAATAGTGCTTAATTTGGCTTTTCTTGACACATAATTTAGTCAACCCTGCCACATATTTTGACCCTCACCAGCTGCATAATTCCAGTGGTCCTGGCCATGAGTTAAGTGCATGAATCTAATGTTTTGGTAATACTGAAAAGCACACAAGTTTTTGGAGGAGATGCATCTTGGGTGATCATCATTCTGCACCCAGAAACGAATCTTTGGAAATTACATTAGCTATCTTCTCTTTCCTGCGCTCTGACAAAGTAAAAGAATGTATTTCTTGTACCAATATATCCAGTTAATTCACACACATATCAACACGCTTGACAATGACGAGCCAGATAGTTGAGTTAGTACGTGAATATATTGGCTAGCCCTCCAGCTACACTCATCAAACCTATAACACAGGTACCCATCAACAACAAAACATCAAATAGAGTCACACTTCCTGCTACTCACTGCAATTACAAACTAGACCAGACTCTGGCCTACGGTGACTTCCTGGAATCCAGATAGGTACTCTGAGTCCAGACTACACACAGAACGTGCATTGTATAACATAACATAGTGTCCTGTTTGTGTAAACCATTTGCAATGGTAAGCTAGCACGCCTGGCTACTGCACCTGCCTGCCTCAGAGCCTGGTGGCATGAAAAGTCTTCTTTGGGTAATGGGCACGCTACGGATTCCTAAGTGTAACTTGTAGGTCTCACGGTAGGATCCTAATAATATAAATAAGTCAAAGGGTTAATCTTTACAGAGACCTATGTAAACTACAAACCACCATTATGGGTCAATTTAACGCGCCTGGGGTTACTATACCTGCAGCAAAGATATTTTTCTAACGGCCAACAAAGACACTATGGGTTCAGCTCTCAGCAGGGCTTATACAAGACTTATGCATTTAAAAATGTTTACAGAGAGTACTGAAGCTAGTAATAGTTGCTACCTATGAAGCAACTATACCCGATTATGAAGCTTTGAGACTCTAGCACTGCACAATACATCATAAACATTTGTTTTACTTATTTCAAGTAGTCACTTAATTCAGCTTTTCTTTATAGTCTCTTAGTTCCATGAAACCTTTTAGTATTAGTTTGTGCTAAAAAGAATGTAGTCAAATAATTGAAACTAGGTGAATGGGTGATAATGCCAATGGGCTGCGGATTAAATATGATGGTGTTGATTTATTACATTCATTAGAAAGTTTTTTGCCCAAAGTGTAAGAAGCCTACAGATTCTGAATTTTTTAGCATTTTCTTTGTTTGCAATCAGTACTTATCTGCAGACCACCATGTTATAATGATCGACATGTCTGCTTCTACTTGGTATCTCTCAGTGCTTAATTTGTAAAAGAATAAGTGCTGGGGAACAACGTTTTTTTCAGAGGCCAGAGGTTGGTGCTGGTGCGATTGAAGGTTGGGGTGCTGAATACAAAGGCACTCGTGCCCCTTTCATCCACTACCAGGAACTCACTCATGAAGGTTATTTTTCATCCTTGAGTTCAACCTTTATATATGTTTTCTGTCATTGTTTCCTCCTTCCCCCCCCCCCCCCCCCCCATGGGTTTTTCTTTCTCTTCCTCTGGCTCAAAAGTTGTCTAAGAAAAATAAGTGCAGGTCCCTAAAAATGAGTTCTGGTGGACACCACCTGCAACCACCAGCTCAAATTAAGCACAGACATCCCTGCACCTAAATCGAGCTATTCAATTTCATTCAGCTCAGAAGTTAGAATAGTACGCGGCCAGTCGGGTACGAAAATCCCCTTCTCAGGCCCCATAACCGACCCTTGTTATTTTCACTGTAGGACAGAAAATCTGGCACAGGCATGGCGACTCTTTTGACAACCCACGGGTGACTTTCCGAACCGCCCCAGAGGCCTGCAGCCTGTTTCTGCTGGTGAAGTGTGCTGTCGTGAGATTGAACAGAAATATTCATCTGTTAGGTAACTATTAAATGAGCACTGAGTTATGGGGTGAGTCCAGGTGGCGGGTACATGCGTCCGAAAAGTCGGGAGAGCTGGAATGAAGTTGACCCATTGACAGTGCATCCCCACAATTCACTGTTTGTTCCATAGAGCCGCTAGTGTTGGAGTGCTGAGCAGTAGGTTGGTTAGAGGCCACGGTACACACAGAATTCAAATGTGTCACTTTTGTAATATTTCTACCTCATTTATCCGTCTGCAGGTGATACTTCTCCCATGTATCACAAAACTACCTTAAAACTCTCAACTTGACATCAAGTCACGCAGCATACCGTAGGTGAAATAACACAGTGTATATACCTTGGCAAAACACAGCCATCCAATAACCGCGCATTTAATATTTGAGGTTGAAACTGTCACCTGATGCTCAGAATTTACAATTTAGCTATTCCTCTGGCACTTCCGGAGTATCTTTTCCATATCTAGTAAAATTCCCTCCATTAGTCCGGTGTCGCCGTAGAACGCATCTCCAGGTGTCTTCTGCTACTTCTTTTCGTATTTAATTATTCATTTGTGACATGTATTGGTGCCGCCTTAGGTGGACTCGATGGTGGGTGAATTTTGCAAGTGTGCGCTAGTAGGCCACGGGCCCACAGCTCGGCAGACTTGTAGAACGCACTATTTACTGTGGGAGTTTGAGAGTACAGAAATTGAACAACAATGCAGATTATCCTGGATACCGGTTCGCTAGAGGTAAGTACACATTGCTCGGTGTATTTATACACCTGCTGCTGAGATCTCTGCTTAATCTGAGGACCAAATCTTTGAATACCAATGGAGGTAATAGTCTGCTTGTTTATCCTCTGATGTTAACGAGTGAATTGAATAGTAAAATTACCCTTTGTTGTGATTCTATGAGACTTTGGTGATCAAGTACAAAAAATAGATACTTGTATAAAGGGACTGTGAATATAAAGGACGAGTGAATGATTTGACATGTCTGTAGATAAGAGTGTTTAATAAATAAGAGGTGCAGTGTGACAGTCACGTACTAGACACGATAAGGGCGTTTTGGACCTCTTAGGTGGGTGTGTGAGGCCCAGTGGGTGAGGTTACACTCATGGACCACTTTTCTTCAGATCACAGCATGATCCCTCCCCGTGCCTCGAGCGGGGCTTATTCGTGACTTGATGCATTTAAAAATATTTACAGAAAATGCTGAAGTTAGTCAGAGAAGCAGCACTTTAAATATACCCTTTTAGGAATTTTTGAGACTCTAGTAGTGAGTAATACATTATAAACGTTGTTTCACTTATTTCAAAGAGAGAAGAGACGAATCGAATGTATAATTTGGCTTGGGGGCAGAATGGGGCAGAGTTCCGGGGAGTCGCTAGGGGTTATAAGAATCATACCAATAAGTTATTCTGCTGCCGGTCTATTCCTCTCCCAGTTGCCCTATTTGCACACGGCCTCCCCTTGCCCAGCACCTTTCCAGAATGTCCTGAGTCATCCCTTGGGGGGCTCGTGTGATTGACTCGTCTCCTCGTCCTGACCCTCCTGTTGCGGCCTATGGCTTTTTATTCCTATGTGATTGCATATAATACTTCATGTAGGGCTGAAAGCCATGGGCTGAGGCGGGGGACCACACCATCTCTTCGGGCGACGCTGCAAGCTGAGTTTACCCCCCTTGCGGCCCCCTCCTTCCTCTACAGATCACCCCATATTTATTTGGTAACAAAATAGCAAATGAAAAGGGGTATTGAAGCATTCCATGGCGGGGAAGATGAGGACAAAACTCTTTTTCTCTTGCAGAGTGAGAAACAAAAGAGGGTTTAGAGAGAGGAGGGGGTACAGGGAGGGCTAAGGGGACTGGAGGGGAGGGAGAGGGAGCAGCCAATTCAAAGATCTGTCCTCGCCATTCAGGGCTGAGCTGGAGCGCTCTGGCTGGTTAAAGGTGCTGTGGAAAAAAGAACGAAAGAAAAACCCTTTATTTGAGCTTTGCTTTTTCCTTACTTCGCACCTGCAACTTCTCGTTTCTGGAACTTTACAATGGTCAGCATAAGGGGGGGAAGCTGGGTTTAAAATGTGTGGAGGGCGCTGAGAGTAAAAGGGGTAAAGGAGGTTCCAAGAGCAAGAAAAGGGTTAGGAAAAGAAAGGGCGAAGACTGAAACGAGGAACGAAGGTAAAAAAACAGAAGCACAACAGTCTACAAGTGGAGGTAGCTGGTGGCATGCTACATGTAGTAGGCAAGAGATGGAGAGGTAATAAAGTTACTGTTATCGAGCTCAGACGAGAGGAATGATCAAAAGAGGAAAAGTGAAAAAGATAAATTGGGGTCAAAGAAGCAAATGAAATGTAAAGATGACGGACAAGGTTTGCTAAAAATTCAAAATAAAGATGAAGAAGGAGACGAATAAAATAACTCGAGACAGAGAAAGGAAGGAAAAAAGAGAAATCCCTAACAGAGAGAAAAAAAAGTGAAATATTCAAACAGCACAGACAATTAAAATACTGGCAAAGAAATTGATGGATAGAAAAAAGACAAGAAACAAAACAGGCTTCAAGGAAACAGAGAGTGAAGAATAAATATATATCCTTGACAGAAATATAAGAAAGAAAATCCTAGAATTAAAGAAGATATGGACAAGGGGTAAATAATAGAAACAAAAGAGAAAGGTACACGAGGCAATGAGAGAGAAAGCAAGCAAGACAAAACAATAGGTGAAACTATAAAACATATAGTACGACGTGATCAAGGTTGATGTGTTTGAAATATAAAAGATAAACAGTCATACGTCTAAAAAGAGAGAAATTAAAAAAGCAGAATAGAAAAAACAAAAGTTCAGTCAAAAGAAATGTGAATAATAGAGCAAAAAAGAATGAGTAAATATAGCAAAAAAGAGAAAGACGCATATAAAATACACCAGGAAAAGACGCAGAAGAACAATCAAGAGAGAAATATTAAGAGTCAGGTCAGTAGAAAAGAAGGGAACAAAGAAGCAAAGTGGGAGAAAATAATAGAAAGGGAGAAAGGGAGTAAAGAAGTATGAGACAAGTGAGAAAAAGAGAAAGAGGGATATAAAATAAAGAAGTGAAGATTGGAGAAAAATATAAAAGAAAGCACATAAAATAGAACGAAAAAAGAAATATAATTAAAGCCAAACAATTGTTTTTCAAAAACACGGATTGATAAAGAAACGAAAATGCAAGCAAGATAAAGGAAAGATAAATAAGGCAAATTAGACAATAGTAAAAGTAAAAGAAAGGAAGACAAAGAAAGATGTGAAAGTCGGAGCTAATGACAAAATTAAAGATAGATACAGAGGGTGACCGATGAAAACAAAGAAAGGTGAGTGACAACAAATTAGTAGAAATGAGGTAGAAGCATGTGAGGAAAGTAGGGAGAAGAACAGGTAATGAGAGAAAGAGACGTATAAAACAAGAAAGGCACTTAAAATATGCACAGGAGAGTGAGAAAGGGTCAAAGGAAGACCGAAAGAAAGGAAGAAAAAGAAGAGAACAAAGACATTAGAGAAATGGGGAGAACTGGATGGGGAAAACGAATAAAAAAAGAAATAGGAATTGGGGAGAATGAATACTGAATGAAAGGGAGAAAAAGGGAAGAAAGAGAAATGAGTAAAAGGGTGAGAAGTAGAAAGCTAAATAATGAGTGGAAAGCTGTGGGAAGAGAGCTGAGTAAATAAAAATAGAAATAAGATAGAAATAGCATAGAGAAGTAGAAAAAGAAGCTTGAAGTGGAGGTGGAGGAGAAAGTGAGGATGATTCATGAAAAAGTTCATGGGAAAAGTAATAGATCAGCTCATTGAATTGAATTTTTATGTATGGCGTAGGGACAGCTTTAACTGTTTATCAAGCCCCGTGTTGTCCCTAAAAATTACATACACATATACACAGCAGAGATACATTCGGTCAGCCTTCTTTATCCACTCAGCTGTCATTCATATGTAGTTCCGATCACCACAGCATATACCACGAGCCGGTAGGCCAGTACTTCATTCATTGGTTGTCTTGCATTGTTATTGATTGCATTTTTCCTGATCACGTGCACAGGGCTGATGTGCCTGGGCGGTTGTGCCATTCCGTTATTTTTTATTTTATTTTTTTAAACTTTTTTTCCCATGCTTGCCAAGGTAAGATCTACTGGCTTTGCGCATGTTTGCTTTCTATTTGTCATGTGTGTGACACTCTCGGACCGCACAGGGATGAGGTGCCCACCCCCCCAACAATGAAAAGAAAGGGATTCCTTTAAGAGACTTTTGTCGGGTTCAGACCCTCTTTGGGCAGATGTTTGGCTGCATGGTCGCCAGCTCCGTAAAGCCCTTTGAATCTTGACTTGGTATTCAGAGACCTCAGAAGTAACTCTGCTAGTGCACATCTGTCCAGCTGTGCAACACTTACTCTTGTTCAGAGCTACATTCTCAGATCTACCAGCTCACTTCAATCCTGATGTGCAGCAGCATCTACTATAACACTGAAGTCAAAGCACATTTCTGGCACCACACCTCAACCCTGTCCCGCAGCACCCCATGCGATTCCAGTTCAGGGCCAAACGCGCAGTTCTGCTGCCCCACATCAATCAATTCAAATGCATCCTAAGCCCTGACCTCACACCGTCGTAGGACTAGCATGAATGCAGAGCTCTGCCAAGTCTCTCCGTTCCTGACCCGCAGCACCCATTCTTGTTCTGAGATACAGAGGTCTGCCTGAGCCTCCCACTCATGACCAGAAGCACACCCTGCGATCAGGGGCGTAGGAGACAATACATTTCTGGGGGGGACAGGGACAGCCTTGGGGACTTTCAATCAACCCTATACAAATCGCTTGTTGTTTGCGAACTGCGGGCTCCGATAAATATACACAATCATATATATTGGAAGTGAAATAGGAAGAAAGGAAGGCATGTTTTTACAGTCTGAAAGTATCTTTTATTGTTATTTTCATTCACAAAGTAATTAGCTCAAATGTGAAAATAACATGTTGATTAACCTTGCATCTTCATGCACCAAGCTAATAAAGGTAGGAGGGTAAAAAGGAAGAACATAACCTTTGCACCTCACACCCATCATGCCCTTCGCCTCATGCCAATTGGAACCGCACTGGAGATATCAAAAGCGATTAGGTACAACAGTTGTAAACTGTGCTCGGAAACCATAGTTCTAATAACACGTCTACTCCTGTGTGCGATCTTGGGAAGCTCAGCTCCACATCAGTCATAACTAGAAGCATTTCAACTGAAGAATCTCTTGGAGTTACAGGCTATATAAACATGGATTCTTTCATCTCTGTATAAACTGCAGTCACTAATTTCTTTAGAATCGGCTGTTTGTGATGCACCAAGTCACTGCTTATAAAGAAAAAGGCATTCACTGATTATAAAGAAAAGACATCATAAAATGACTATGATAGGCTTATTACAGTCGAGTTCTGACATTACAGTGCCTTCTGCCAGAGCTAGCAGCCAAGGTGAAAGGCAGATCAGGTCACAGAGCATAATTAATGCAGCTGTTTAAAACAAAAAATGGAATGTTGCTTTTCTTTCTTCTGCTCTACTTTAATAGCTTGGAATGACAGAATCTATGCTCTAAGGTTTTAAGTGGTTTGTGGGAAAGTTGGTGGTGTGACCATGTATTATATGGGGTAAAATGCCCCCTGCGTACATAAGGATATTACAAGTCACCTTGAAGTTCATACCTTATAAACAAGCATTGGCAAAGCCAATAGGTCTCGCCTATGCAAGTTCTATTGACTTTGCCAATGTGTTTTAGCCATGCGGTACACTAGTAAGACTACTATTCAGCACGTCTCGAAGTTAATGGCATAAAGGAGAATGATGTGTCGTCGACTGGTGTGGCGTAGTGTCATGGACTAAGTAGAGTGTTCTAGAATGGAGCAGTAAACTAACTTTAAAGGAACAGGGGTCCCTTGAATAAAATGCAACACCACTCCCATAAACAATGATATTAAAGTAGTATGCAAATGGAATGTTTCATGCTTTTATTCAATCAAAATATAAAAGATCAAATGTAGTGGGAAAACATCAACAGGGAAAATCGAGAAAGACTAGTATTCGGGCACTACCCAAGTTATCTGGATGACCCAAAGTCACCAATTACAAGAAAAATGTGAAAAATAACCTATATAGTACAGTGGTTTGGAGGAGGCTGGCCTGGTTTGTAGTGGGTACCTATGGTACTTACACCTTATACCAGGTCCAGTTATCCCTTATTAGTGAAATGTAGGCAGTTTCTAGAAGCCAGGCTCTCTAGGGGTAGCTGTAGCCAAGGCTCATCTAGGAGACATGCAAAGCTCATGCAATACCAGTGTAGTCACACTCACACACATGAAAGAAAATACTCAGTGTTACAAAAATAAAGGTACTTTATTTTAGTGATACAAATGCCAAAAATACCATAGAGACTATACTCCCTTAGGAGGTAATACATCAATTATATACACTAGTAAGCAGAAATAGCTGTACAGTTAGAAAACAGTGCAATTATGAAAATCACAATGGTTAGAAATGGGCTTGGGGGAACACAAACCATATACTAAGAAAATGGAATGCGAATGCCGGTTTCCCACCTAGGAAAGTGTGATGTGTAGAGGGGCGCTGGGAGTGTTAGAAAACACCAAAGGTAAGTAATAGAACCCACCTCAGAGCCTAGGGAAGCAGGAGTAAATCACAGTAACGTTCCTAGAACACACAAGAACACGAGAAAGAAGATAATGCAAGAACCAGAAGAGACTTCAAGACATAAAGGGTGGATTCCTGGACCTAAAGACCTGTTGAAGAATGGGACTAAGTCCAAGAAGCCTAGAAGAGTCCAGGGAGGACAGGAGCCCCTGCTAACCCGAATCAAGGTGCAAAAGAAGAACCACTGGTGAAGAACAAAAGTCTGTACTGCACCCAAGAAGATGAATGCCGGTTACTGGTTGGTGCAGATGATATCCCACACCGGATGGATGATTGCAGTGTGGTTTGTGTCACTGGATTCCGATAACAAGCCTTGGCACACGCAAAGCTCATGGTTAGCAGAAAATGGCACTGCCCGGGACCAGGAGGAACCTGGTGGACTCTACACAGGAGGGGAAGTCAGAGGGGGCTCTCAGCAACTCACAGAGCCCACATAAGACCAGGCAGCGCACACAGAAGTCCCCCAGCATGGGGACAAAGGAGTTGCAAAAGGAGGCCCACGCAGCACAAAAAACACCGCCAGAGAACCACTCAGGAAGCTGTGCATCACAGGAAGTAGTGCTGGGGACCGGAGCTACATTGTGCACAAAGAATTTCGTAGAAGGATGCCAACAAGCTTTGGCAACTGAAAAACACGTGGTGCACAGGGGTACTGTCTTGGATGGGAAGGCAAGCTCTTACCTCCACCAAAGTTGGACAGTAGGACGTCAGGACCATCGGGACCACTTCAGTCCACCACCCGTGTTGCAGGATCCATGCAACTCATCAGGAGAGGGGACCCACGCAGATGGTCGTCATTGCAGAGAGGTGCCTGCTGAAGCAGGGGAGTGACTCCTTCACTCCAAGGGAGATTCCTTCATTCTTCTGGTGCAGGCTGAAGACAGGTTGTCCTCTGAGGATGCACGACTGGGAAACAGTTGCATTTGCTGGCAAGAGCTGAAGATACAATGTTGCAGAAGTCGTCTTTGCTTCTTTGTTGCAGTTTGTGGAGTTCCTGGAGGGTCCAGATGCAATTTCTTCGGTGAGAAGGTGAAGTAAAGAATGCAGAGAATTCCTTCTGGAGTCTTGCAATCCGAATCTGAATAACCTTCCAAAGGAGAGACCCTAAATAGCCCTGAAAGGGGGATTGGTCAGCTAAACAGGTAAGCACCTATCAGGGGACGGCTCTGACACCACCTGCTGACACTGGCCACTCAGATGCTCCCAGAGTTCGCAGCCAACTTGGAATCCATGATGCCAAAACCCAGGGACCCTCTGGAGGAGCTCTGAGCACCACACCTGGGGTGGTGATGGACAGGGGAGTGGCCAGTCCCCTTTCCTTTGTCCAGTTTCGTGCCAGAGCAGGGACTTGGGGGTACCTGAACCGGTGTAGACTGGATTATGCGAGGAGGACACTAAATGTGCCCTTCAAAGCATTTCCAGTGGCCTGGGGAAGGAAGCTACCCCTCCCAAGCCTGTAACACTTATTTCCAAAGAGAGAAGGTGTAACACCCCTCTCCCAAAGGAAATCCTTTGTTCTGCCTTCCTGGGCTTGAGCTTCTCAAGCAACAGGAGGGCAGAAACCTGTCTGAGAGGTGGCAGCAGTTGGGGCTGCCTGGAAGACCTCAGAAGGCTGGAATGGCAATACTAGGGGTCCTCTAAGGAGCCCCCAGAGTGCATGAAATCATACAACCAATGCTTGCAAAACCCTTGGGGTATGATTCCAACATGTTTGATACCAAACATACCTATGTTCGGAGTTACCATTATTGTAGCTGGACATAGGTAGTGACCTATTTCCAGTACACGTGTAAAATGGCATCCCCGCACTCACAAAGTCAGGGACAATGGTCCTGGAGGTCATGGGGGCACCTCTGCTAGTGCAGGGGTGCCCTCACACACAGGTGCTCTGCACCCTGCCCTCAGGGCTGGAGGGCCTGCTATAGGGGTGACTTATAAATGACCTGGTGCAGTGTAACTGGCAGTGAAAGGGTGCATGCACCTTTTCACACAGGCTGCAATGGCAGTCCTGCAGAAGCCTTTGCATGGGCTCCCTATGGGTGGCAAAATAAATGCTGCAGCCCATAGGGATCTCCTGGAACCTCAATGCCCTGGGTACCTAAGTACCATATACTAGGGACTTATAAGGGGGCACCAGTATGCCAATTTTGGGTGAAATACTGGGTTACCAGTATGCAACAACCATAATTTCAGGGAGAGAGCATAACTATCGGGGTCCTGATTAGCAGGATCTCAGTAGACACACTCAAACACACAGGCAAACAGGCCAAAAGTGGGGGTAACCAAGCTAGAAAGAGGCTACTTTCCTACAAGGTTAGCATCCACAATAATGATTTACAAGCTTTTATACACCGACTTTTACAAGAATGACTCAAATAGTGAATCAAGAAGTAATTAGCTCAAAGTGCCTATGCTTATGCCAACTTATGTACAATATCACAAATTCAAGTCAAGGTACTTTGGCTGACAATATTTCAATCCCCTAGACAAGTATCAGGATCATCCTAAGCCTTCGTTAAGCTTGATCTTAAAGGATTACAGAGTGCTTGTAACCAAAATGGCGAAGATAAATCTGACTCACGTCTAATATGAGTGAGAAGGCAATCAACGGAGATCTGAATCTCTAATCAAGCGCCAATGCCATAAAGTAGAGTGGAGTAGTGTCAGAGTGTAATAGAGTGTCACAGAGTGGAGTGGCAGAGTGTCGTAGAGTGGAAACGCATAAAGAAGAGTGAACTGGAGTAGAGTGAAGTAAAGTAATATGAAGTGGCAAAGAGAAAGTTGGGTAGAGTGTTACAGTGAGCATAGTACATTGTTGTATAGTGGAGTGGCACAGAGGGTTGTGCAGTGGCGTTGAGTAGAGTATTGTAGATTGAAGTGGCATAGAGTGGTGTGGAGTGGCACAGAGTGGAGTAAAGTGGAATGGAGTGGCGTATAGGGAGTTGTGTAGGGAGTTACAGAGTGGAGAAAGTCTTAGAGTTTAATGGAATAGAGTGTCAGAGCCTAGTACCATGGAGTGTAATGTCAAAGTGAAGTGTCATAGAGTGGAGTTGGGTGGTCTAGAGTGAAGTGGCATAGAGTACAGTGGTGTTAAGTAGATTGGTGTAGAGTGTAGTGGTATAGAGTGCATTGGTTTTGAGTAAAGTGGTGTAGAGTGCATTGGCGAAGACTGCACTGGTTTAGCGTACAGTGCAGTAGTGCAGAGTGGTGAAGAGTCGAGGGGCGCTGAGTGGAGTGGCACAGCATGGATTGCAGTGGTTCAGAGTGCTGTGTCAGAGTGATGCGGTGCATGGTAGAGTGGATTGGTGCAAGGTAGAGTAGACTGGTGTAGAGTGCAGTGGTGGAGTGCAGTGATGCAGAGTAGAGTGGCATAGAGTGTAGTGGCATATAGTACATTGGTGTAGAGTGCAGTGGAGTGGCATATAGTTGAGCGGTACAGAGTAGAGTGCCGTGGTGCAGAGTAGAGAGGAGTATAGTTCAGTGGCAGAGTGCAGTGTTGCAGAGTAGAGTGTCATAAAGGGCAGTGGTGTAGAGTAGGGTGGCATAGAATACACTGGTGTAGAGTGCAGTGATGTAGAGTGATGCAGAGTAGAGAAGAGTGGCTCAGAGTACAGTGGTGCAGAGTAGATTAGAGTTCCATAGAGTGCCGTGGCATAGAGTAGATTGCTGCAGAGTACAGTATAGTGGTGAAGAGTAGATTGTTGCAGAGTGTAGCATAGTGATGTAGAGTGCAGTAGCATAGAGCGGTGCAGATCAGATTGGAGTGGCGCAGGGTACATTGGAGTGGTAAAGGGTAGATTGGACTGGCATAACATAGAGTGGAGTTGCGTAGATTGCAGTGGCATAGAGGAGAGGATTTCAAAGTAGAGTGAAGTGCCCTACAGTGGAGTGGTGTAGAGTAGATTAGAGTGCAGTGGTGCATAAAAGAGTACAGTGGCATTGAGTGCAGTGGTGCAGAGTAGAGTGGCGTGGAGTTCAGTGGCAGAGAGTGCAAAGTTGCAGATTAGAGGGTCGCAGAGTACAGTGGTCTATTGTATAGTGGCATAGAGTGCAGTGGCATAGAGTGCATTGGTTTTGAGTAAAGTGGTGAAGAGTGTGCTGGCAGAGTGCAGGGGTGTAGTGTGCAATTGTTAGAGTAGAATAGCAGAGATTGCAGTGGCATAGTGTAGAGTGCTGAAGAGTAGAGTGGTGTAGAGTGGAGTGGTACAGCATAGATTGCAGTGGCGTGGTGTAGAGTGGAGTGGTACAGCATAGATTGCAGTGGCGTAGAGTGGCACAGAGTGGAGAAAAGAGGTATAGGGTGCAGTGGCATAGGGTAGATTGTTTCAGAGTAGAGTGAAGAAAAGATAGAGAAAAGATAATATACTTCAATATGCTTAAGTATGTAACGATAACAACAACATAAATAATAACGCTAGGCATAATGGCCCAAAATGAAATATGGTTCTCCCTGTTAGCCACCCTATAATCAAGCCCTTCATTACCTAGATAACAAAACATTAAACATAAATGTTAGAAAAATATACCCTTCTAATAGCTAAATTGTTGTGTGAAAAGGTAAAATCTGGGCTCAATCTCGACTTCACTGTTTCACCAACTGGTGTGATCTTAGTCAAATACAAATATTGTGTTTCACAGAATCTCCTTTCTAGCCTGCAGGCATCAGTGTGAGTGGGACTCTGTTTCCTCTTTAGATCTTCCTCATTGTCTTGCAGCTCCTCTTGAAGGCCTCCTGCAGTGCTCCTCTTCAAGGTGGCAGGTGATGCAGACAGTAATCATCCAAAACTCTTCTCCTCCTCCTGCTCTTTGTTCTTATGAGCACCCTTAATGCCCACAGCTGTGAACAGGACAAACAAAAGGGCAGAGGGCGCAGGGGGCCTCCTGGCTCACCTTCATTCTGTTCCCATCAGATTGGAGGATGGTCGGTACAGGGCTATTATAATTAGCGCTTTTGTGCGCTAATGGCCCTCTGAATAATAGATGTGAGAGGGGAAATTAGTTTGTCCCCTTGTCCCCCCCACCTTCGTCCCCTGTGTCCCCCACCCTCCAAAATCTGGGGGGGGATACATCCCCTGCGTCCCCCACACTTCCTACGCCCATGCCTGCGATGTTTGGTAGCTGGACCCACACAGCTCTGCTAATGCACCTCAACCCTGGAGTATGACACCTCCGATATCCGGTTCCGCCACATTCCCTCCTGCCTGCTCCCTTTGCCGATGATCAGAACTTTACATTTTGAGAAGGAGCATCAGATCAAGCATTATGCGTCCTCACACTGTTCACAGAATCTGTTTTCTGGCATGAATCTTAGAGGCTCAGGTCATTGCACGCCATGCTGTCCCTTCTTCTTGAACATAGTACTGCAGGCCCCATGCCCTTTGTCTCCAAAGTGCCACTTGTATTCATTTCTTCACAACACATGAACCTAGTTGCAATGTGAATTCACAAGCCACAGACATCAGGATAGGTGGGATTAGGAGAAAAGCCATTGCCCAGACACTTTGAGACCTATGAAGCCAACTGTTTCCCCGTCTTCCTGGGGCACCTTCGGCTC
The DNA here is from genome assembly GCF_031143425.1 of Pleurodeles waltl. NCBI lineage: Eukaryota > Metazoa > Chordata > Amphibia > Caudata > Salamandridae > Pleurodeles > Pleurodeles waltl. The sequence continues at coordinate 445,777,530 of NC_090445.1, read as the reverse complement.
TGTTGGCTCTGCTCTGTGGCTGTAGCACCTATCAGGCTGAGAGTATCTGTCTGCTGTCTTTACATAACTGTGCCTCTTTGACTGGCTTGTCCTAAGTCCAGGACTACAACCCTATTAACATTATCCTCAAAGTATATGGTGATCTATTGTATGCAAAGTACAAAAATCCAAACATTTTCTAAAAGACAAGAGTGAATGATTCCTCTGTAGGATAATCGGGAGGCGAGTCCAGAGCTTCGAGCAAGAACTGAACACACAAGAGAGAGCTCACCAGACTGAGTAGTTTCTTCTCTTAGTCAAGATAAAAGTATGCAAGGTCTGAGAACAGCATCGAGTACACGGACTCTAAGACCATGTACATATGTCTGTTACAAGCAGCTGAAAAAAGTGCAGATTGGAGGGTCCTGGCCAGCTGCAGCCACAATCGGTGCTTCCTTGTGACAGTAACGAAGCAATTAAAAGTCTTTTGCATACTTTATCGAGAGAGGATTGTGTTGAGCATTTATTAACTGCAAGTCAATTGTATTGCCAGTGATCATTACCACTCCAGTAAAGGGCAATGTCTTTCGTTTTAGACAAAAATATTGCGGTGTATTTCCCAGCCAGGAGTCTGTAGAATAAACCACCATATTCTATCACTTCTTCAAGGTCCAGCCGGAGGCGCTGTCTAAGTGCACCACTCACTGTGTGACCACTGATTGGCTAAATTACCTCACCCAGAAGTTACCACCCGGGGCATGTGACTGACAGCAATAGTGACCTCATCACCAAGCAATTTTAAAATGTCACGTGTTCATTAATTGAGGCCTACAATCAAATCAGTTAACCCTAAGCAAATGCAGCAGTCAGAGACATTGACACGTGTTGGTGGGTTGTATGCCAAAATATTGAGGTCAGTAATATTTATCAGTACAGATAAAAATGCACCAAGCATATTGTCAAGGTTAACACATACAAGGAAGTATAGATTTGCTGTTCTTAAATCCACTTCCACTTACCTTGAAGATTTGCTGGTAGTCAAAATTGTAGAGTCGATATAAGTGCAGGTCGATAAAAATAGCTCATTATTTTGGTAGAACATCCCACACAGTTGGTATTTTGGCAGAGGATCTGGTTCCCATCAAATGCTGCATTAAATTCAAATTTCTTTGCATTACTTGAAATCATCCTTTCCAGAAAACTGGCTCACATGGTTCACAAAATTACCCACTTCAGCCGGAGCACTCCGAAGAACTCCTCCACAGGTGTACTCTTCTCCAGCACCAGGCAGACAGTATCGCGCTTGGATGAATGCTTATTCAGAGGGTTCTTGTACCTACTCTGGTACTCCCTCCTCCTAATCTCTGGTCTACCACATATCTACTGACCGTGAGAGAGCTTCACAAAATACCCCATACGCTCCAGATCCTTAAACTACTGCTACACCAGTCTCATCACCCTAGATGGGAATCTAAACCACTGATCCACCTGTGCTGTCGAGAGATCATGCACAATGCAAATTTAATTTAATGCCCCCCTACTCCCTCCAGTCACAAGTCTAAGAATTCATTCTCATTCTACCCGACAAGGGTAAGGGGTTTTTCCAGAAACATTATTCTGCGGTACCAAGTAGGAACAACCACCTACACACAGGCTAGAACGGCATATGCAGCAGCACCACAACCTATGTTTTTTCTTTTAAAAATGTCCTACGGCCGTGCTGTACAAATACTTCCACAAAGGATGGTGGCAGCTTTCATAGTACAGACAACCCTTCTTTGTGTGTGCCAGTGCACTGCACACCATGGTATTGACCATAGACAACCACTTCCAACAACATGCACTTTGTTTGGCTGGAATACCACAACCTTTTGTACTGCCTACATGTAACCACATAAAGACTTCCTGGTAGATTGTGTGTCCCAAAATCCAACAACAAATACCCTAGCTACAGACAACCTTATAAAGCCCTACAAATGGTAAAGAAATAATTAAGCAAGGGTGCCAAGAATTTTCAGTGAGGTCTTGATACCCAATATGTTTGTTCATGTCCTAAAGTAACACCTAAATAGCTGAGGAAGCCTTAAAACAATGTGAACAATGATCAGTGTTCATAGCGTTTAGAAGCCAGTCGAAGCAGGCTGGTAAGAGAAATACGAATGTCCACTTTGCTTTATAGTGCTTAATACAGAGAGTGCATCTGTTTCTCCTCTCAGTTTTGGGAGATAAGGGACCTACGACCAAGGAAAAGAAAACAACTTGCAGAAGATCACATCATTTGGTCATGCCAGGATTAGAGCCTCGATCTCATCATTCCAAAGCTGGCCACTAGGAACGCTTCCTAAATGTCAACATTTAGGTGTTGAAAAAATACACCATTGATCTGACAGGCACATTAGTTTTATTTTATGTGTTGTTTGATGCTTGACACCAGCAGTGGAGCTTCACCCACACCAAGTACATGGTCAGGACTGTACACGCATCAGTTTGGTGAAAGGTGCGGATACCAGATCCCTCCTGGCGCCACAAATGGACTGTGCACAGAGCATGCCCCTCATATGGGTGAGAAGAACAAGAACCATGGAGTGATTTATATGTGTCTTTTGCTGCTTATTTAAGTTTAACTTGGGTTTAACTTCCTCAATTAATTAATCAACTCAGCTCAGTTTAGAGAATTCTTCTCAAGTCGTTAATGGGGGAGCTCTCTAAGAGTATTCATAAGACAAGTGTGAATATGTAAAATGGATGCAAACAAAAGAAGATACTTCTCTGTATGTCCTGGTACAACTGAAAGTAGAGACGGGAATTTATGGTGATGCTCAGCACCCAGTGCTGGCTTAGTTCACATATTTGTGAACTGCCATGAAATGAAGAGTTGGTGAGAAGAGATTGCTGAGGGAATCTATCTAGTTGCATCAGTAGAAATGTAGCCAGCACAGCGATCTGTTTTCTTCAATGATCTTTCAGTTGGCAAGTGCTGGATAAAAACCCTAAGCTGTGAGTCATATGTGAGCTAATGCTTTCCCAAGTGATTTTTCTAAGAAACTGTCAGATGTATTATAGTCTCAGAGAGAAACTTTGTTTCAAGGTCTGTTGACTCTGCATTATTAGATCAGATCTCCCGCACACTCCGAGATGATGACGAGATTCTCAAATGGATATGGAATGATTTTTGGAGTTATGAGACTAAGGACTGAGTAAGTATGATGCTCATATACTCCATTGAATAGACCTCCTATAATTTATGCCTCCCTAATTATTTTTCTTTCTCTACCCATTTGTCAAAGAGATACTAGTCTTTTGAAATGTAGGTGGTTAGGGTTAGGAACTTTATTAAATAAAAGTATGATTCATGCTTCTTTTATACTGTGTTCCCTTCCTTGACAATAATTTATTGATGCTGATGAGCTGTGTCACAGATAATATTGTCTTGTTTATGAATACTGAACAAAGCTTAAAATGTTGGAAAACACGTGACGGTTAGTACGGCAGGAATAGATACAAACACAAACATAGCAGCCTCCTTGGAAGGGATCCATGAAGGTATGTGTGTAAGTATAGACGAGTTCCTTATACGCTGCAAAGATCTGGCCTGCACAGCAACATACATTTCAGTCCAGTATTCATATTGGACAGTTGCATACATTTAACCTTTTGACTTTTGTAAGCTCCATGCCATTAGAGTTAAGCCTTGATAAAGTTATATTGACAAAACATGTGTCAGCTGTCTTTTACCTTAGTCAAGAAATGTTTGTGGTCGAGGTCAAGACAACTATCATCAGGCCATGAATTATTATTTGGATCACTTGTTATAATAGACTGCATCTAACACTTCATGTAGTACTCTTACATGGATGGATTCCGTCACTGTAAAACCTACAGCAATAGTGCTTCATTACCAGTGGTACACTAACTTTGGTCTTTTCATTTGTTAATAACATAGGATTCACATCAGGCCATCAAGTTGGACTGTACCTTGGATTGCTTCTTGTAATAGACTCTAATCAATTATGATCCCAGGATTTGCGTGTTCGTTTTCTAATTTGCCTGAATTTGGTGTTACTCTATATTGTGCTCTAGATCCAAATATACAGTGTTGCATGACTGTTGGCAGCAGAGCTCCGAGCTACTTGCTGTAGAGGTCCTATTTTTTTAATTTCACATTAAGCATCACAGTGACATGAATGCTGCTTCCTGCTGTAAGCTATCCTCCAATCACGGATGGTGGCTTGACTGGGATGACACTTCACCCTACTGCTTGAGCACTGTAGCACCTAATGGTACCTAGTGCCTAGAAGCTGCTGCAATCCATTCTGTGGCGATGTTGGAGTAATTCTTGCCAACATGGAGCAGCTGATATCTGACGCTAGGCTTTACATTACATGATGGATCCACACAGGACATACAGTGCAAAATACTGGATTATCACAAGGCCTGCAGTGGCGTCCCCAAAAGCAGTGGGTGAAGCTCTCTCCTCACTGACACCTTTGACCAGTAAGCCCCTGTCTAGCTTTGCAGCATCCGCTTTAACGAGTTTTGAAGTAGGTCCAACAGGCGCGCACATTGGGTTGCCTCGCCGCCACCTGCAGCTCCTGTGAGACCTCTGTGCATAATCCCACATAGTCCTGTGGGTTCAGGCCCAGCACCATATCATGTTTAAGAGCTTGTGGTGCAGAGAATGGGCTCTGAAGGTGGATGTGTTTACCTGCTCCGAGAGGCAGTGCTTCTCCTAAGTAACAGTGACGTAACCGGTTGAAGTGTCATTGGCGTATTATGATACACCATAGACAGTTCTGTATTCAGCTTTAATGAGTCATAAAACAATTTAAGCAATTCGGTGTATTTCATTACAGTATTCCTCTCCGGTGCATAGTGACTGCTACTTTCATTATAATGTATCATTAGCACAAAAACGCTAGAGAGAACAAATTGTAGATTGGAATAATATCCATCAAACAAAGACATGTTCGAATCAATTATAGGCAAATAAAATACCCCAAAGAAAAGCCGCTGACATGTGGTGCAGTGCTACGAATTAGCAGATGTGGTGTGACAAAACGCAGAGTTAAAAAAACGATTAATTATTATTGTAACAATGGGGACTTCTTGGGGGAATAATTGAAAACCTCTCTCATTGTTTGAAAAAACCGGAATCTGTTAGTAAAATAGCTGAAAGAGTGAAGTGCTGGTTGGTGACATCTGGATATGACCTGTAGGTCATGACCTGTAGGTCAACAGCACCCATCCCTGCAGAGCAAACTCAGCGTCTTACCCTTCTGCCTTCAATAGCCGGAGCGCCCTTAAAGACGGGAACAGCAACATCTTGTTGTTTGCAGTGGACAGAAATTGCAAACCTGTGGTATTAGATACTAAGGGCCACATGTGCAAAGCATTTTTCTAGTCGCAAACGGGCGGATTTGCTCAATCGGCCCGTTTGCGACTAGAAAGGAAGGGGAACGTTCCTGATTTAAGAACTCAGAAACCAGACGCGAGGACCCTTATGCATAATCGGCCACAACGTCACTTTTTGAAACATTGGGATGGCCTTTACACTTAATCTGATGTAGAAAATAAATTATTGTACACTTTGATCTGTACTTGTGGGAAGTGTAACTGGAAGGGGGCTTCTTCTCTAGATGGCTTTATGAATTTTGATCTCCTAAAACCTGCATGCTGTTCTGGCCTATCCTTGACAAACCAAACCAATATAATAAAGTTGATTAAAAAGCATGCAGTGACATTTACCTCCCAATTGCAGAGTCTCGTTTGGACTGGTAAATGATATGTGCAAAAGAAGAGGAATTAGTTGATCAACCCACGGAGAATTTATATTCATTTTAACAGGGCTCTATGGAAACCGGGGTTCCCAAGGCTGGATTTCACCAGCAGCTAGACCTGAACTCTGCTTCAGTAGTTGAGCAGCTGTTTAATAACCAGGTGTCGGGGGGAGAGTTACTCCCAATACTGGAGACCTCATTGATGTGTGAGATTCACCCCAGCATCATGTCTTTTATCAAAAGATGGAGAACCGTGCAGTAGAGGGGTGGACTGAACCCTCATTTATGCACGCTCGCCATCTATAAAGGAATGAGTGAACGTCACAAAAACGATACTTTTACTAGTAGAAACATTATAGTTAGGTGGTAACAAAAAGTTGACAAAGCCATACTGACAGAGAGAGAGGAAACCAACCCCTGCCCTTCTCGCCCCCTTTAATCTCTCACAGAACCAAGACCAGACTGCATTACTGAATGCTCTTCGGTTGCCCTGCAGAGATGAGGGCCAGTTCTGCTGCTCATAGGTGCTGGTATTGTTTGCTGGGGGCCGGTATGACCTCCTTTCCTGCTTGTAGCGTTTCGGTGCTATCAAGTCAATGCAAAATAAATGCTTTTGAAGCTTGCCCAGTCAGATCATCCTCGCGTCAAAGCCATTTGTTTTTGCATCTGATTGGTTCCTGTCACTTGCAGGGTCTGCTGTTGCTTGGCTCGGAGTGCAGTACTTGTATGGTAAAGCCTCTTCAAAATTCACAAGAGTGCATTTTTTTATAATGGGACCATTGCAACGCAATTCAGTTTAATGTATTAAATCGAACCATTGCATTGAGTGGAAATTGTTAGAGGTGAAAGATTCTAACCCTGAACTTAGAAACTCTCATGCCCCTACTGCCACAGCCATACAATCATGCTATCAGTGAACCCAATCCAACAGAAACATTAGTCGTTTTTTGGCCTGGGTATTAGTATAGATGGAGTAATATTAGAGTCTTTGCTTTTGTACAGCACAGGACCCAAACTGGTGTATTTCAAGATGCTCTCATGTGATAATGAAGGAAATGGAGACCCAGTGAAAAAATAATTGCCTAGGATCACACCTTGTGGTCAACGGGAAGCCGAGATTGATGAAAGGTTGCATGGTTTCAAATTGTGCACTTCAGCCACTACATCATTATTTCTTTCTGTCTTCCATTTCGGATCAAAGTTTGATGCTTTGTGTTTGATTGTTGGAGGTTCTAAATTAGTGCAAGGTATTAAGTACATCTGAGCTATGCATGTGTTATATCTTATTGTCTTATTATATAAGATACTGTGCATGATGTTAGTCAATATTATGGAGTAGTTGACTGTTAACGTTCTACATTGGAATAGAGAACCTGGGAGAGGGAGTCTGCACTTGGGGCATTAGCTGTTGGGATGAGTACTGTGTTGTTGGAACTAAAGATACCTCCTGGATTTCACCTTCTTCTTCTTGCTGAAATTATTTTACCAGTGTATTACACAAGGATTGGTGGTGGTAGTATTTGGGAAGGGTGGTGTTCTAATGCGAAGCTAAAATGAAAACCAGAGCACCCGCACTTTGTCAGCACAAAGACCATTTGCTGCACGTAGCTAAAAGTCTTTATTCATTGTCATCTCTTCATGAATTAATTCCTGTACCCACTCCTAACCCATTTAACTATGCATTCCCTCACGGGGCCACGCTGCCATGGCTCCACTCTCCATCCATTCATTCAGTGATTGTACAAGGTTATGTGATGAAAAAATGTTGTAAAACTCATCTTTTTTCAAAACATTTTGGAAGGTGAACCTTCCCAAACCCTCCTTTCAGTGGTCACGCTAGCCTGCTGCACTCGCTATGTGCAGTGTAAGGGCTGGCCTGACAAGTTGCCAGGGCTGCTTTTGGTTCCCAGCCCTGCACAGAACACTAGGGGTGCAGACAGGAGCAGGGCAAGCTTGCTTCAGTCTTAAGGAATGGGTGCAGCAAGCCCTGGAGCAGCGCAGTCTTGCCTACAGCCACCCACACCAACACCCACAGCGGATATGTTCGGCATGGACAGTTGTCCCTCACAGAGGAGCTACAACCCTCACTGAAGCAATGCAAGCTTCCCTCACTAGTGCAGAGAACGGGTGCACAGCTAGGAGCAACGTTGAGGCTTCCTTCAAAAAGAGGACGGGAACGGCACAGGCAGAACAAATTTCCTTGACACACAAATCATCCACAGCCAAGAGAGAGCACAGGCATCATGTTATCTTATGCTCTGTAATGGTCACAATTCCAGAGTACTAACTGCTATGTCCATGGCTTAGTATTACACCCTCAATCAATACTTCTGTCCATATGCAATTGGGAAGGTTATCAGTCATTAGTGTCTGATTTTACTTAATGCTTGTGAGAGACCAGGAGAGTATATTATTGTACATTTTGTTTGGTCCTGGAAAATGTTACTAGCATCTTCTATGTGCCAAGGACAAATGTTTTGCTGCATTAGGTGGTTGATTGTCTGTTGCTCATCCAGAGTAAAGTGTTCTCTATACAGGTATCAATTAATTAGTTTATTTCAGACAAAAATCCTTAAAATTGCAGTCTGTCTAAACTCAGCAGTACAATAACATATAACAAGAATAAAAAGAAATAAATAAAATACAATACAATATAGATTAATAGGAACTTCTGGTAATGATATTTCATTATACAGAATAAAAAAATCCAATATAGCAAGTTGGACAATGAAATCAATAAAAAATGTTCAAGTACCTTTTATGAAGTGCAAATTATCCACTTATCACAGCACAGGCAGGTAATTGTGATGCAATGTTGTGCATAAGAGAGCGTGGTGGGCTTATGCGAAAGTGTTGGAGTGGTTTCGGTACTTATCTTAATGTGGTGTGTGACAGTGCTGTTGGTTTGACTGTGTTGTTAGACATAGATGGAGAAGTTGCTGTTTTGTACATGTGAAGGTGCAAGAGTTGTGTCTAACATGTTGTTTGTCAATGCCTACTTACAAGTGTGTCTGGAATGATGGTGCATGACGGTATTTTTCGACTGAGCGTGCTCTGATGAATCCAATCATACCTTAATTAAAGGCTACTGGATGTTTGTTGAGTATGTCTGTTATTGACTGTTTATATAGGGCAGATTAAGAGCATATGAGGCATGTCTCATGCTACGCTGATGTGTAGGTCCAAAAGTATGAGAGTCACATAACTCACACATGCACATATGGACGCGCACACAGAGAACAGGTATAGTCTAAGTAGCCCACACCTGGTGCTTTCAAACGCTAGGGTGCTGAATACCAAAGCTCTGTAGTTTTGATTCCTCTTCATGCCTCTAATCCACCATCAGAAGGTGCCTGCCTCCTTATCTCACTCTTGCAGGTTGTTTTTCAAACCCTGCTTTCTGCTTTTATCACTGATTTTCTCTTCTTCCTTCCCCCCTTCTGTTTTTTTCTTGCTGTGGATCAAAGGTTGTGGAGGAAAAGTAAGTGCCGATCCCCAAAAATGAGTGCTGGAGGGCCCCGACAGCAACCACCGTCTCAAATCAAGCACTGGATAGCAATAGCCCCTCCTTTCAAGGATGCAGTGTACAGTTATTGCTAGCTCCATGTCAGGGCTGAGGCATACTGCCTTACCCCGGCTGCTGCAGGAGTAAAGTTTATCCCCTTTTGTATATAATGTGTCTTGTTGGGAGCAACTTAACCTCCCATGATGTAGATTTCTTTCTCTCTCTACCCTGGATATAGAGTAGTATCTGCCCTACTGTCAAGGAGTTACCACTTTGGCCCCAGGACGTCTAGGCACACTGTGCGTCATCACCATGGTGCAAACAACCAGAGTGGACAACAAAGTTTGCCTGGGGTTCAGGTCACTATCCAGAGTTCCAAACACTTCACTACGAAGGGACAATGTAAGGTACGGGCAAAGGGGACTCTGGATCAGGGCCTCAACTTTTTATGGGCCCCCTTAGTGCTTAAGTGAAGCTTGTTCTTTGTCTGCCTGTTTAGTTTGTGGAGAATCAGCCTTCCATGCTGCCTGCGGTGTCCTTTACTGTGAGGGATGTGTGCACCTGTGCTGCCTGTGTTGTAATGGGCAATGCAGAATACATCACCGCTGTACTATGCTGTATGAATGAAGTAAGCCTGCACTGCTATTTTCTTTTCTGTGTGTGTGTGAAAGATGCTCCCATTGCTCATGCCTTGGCTGTACCTATATATACCTTGCCTGGAGGCTTATACTGCTACTGTTCATGCCCTGTCTGTTCTGTGTGGCTTAAGCTTGCTTCACTGCTTCTTGTGCTCCACACCTGTCCCATAACTGGGAGGGACGTTTGCACTGCTGTGATCTATAAAAGATAAGACCATTTGTTCTTATCTTTCATACTACACCGTTTTAAGTACTGCACTGTTCGAGCTATTGCTTTGCACTCCTGTGATCTATTAGAGATTAGAACCTTGGTTCTGGTATGCTGCAACATGCAGTTCTAGGTATAAGGAACATATTTTACAACTTTGCAGCTCCATTAAAACTGTGGGTTCTGTACCAGAAGATTTCTGGCAAAAGCCTAATTGTTTTAACCTGAAGGATATCTCTGCTGTCTGAAGCCTGATCAGATAGGTTCTCGCAACTGGAGGGATAGAATAGCAGCAGATACACAAGCCTGTATAATCGTTGTGACTGAAGGGATAGCTTTGTCTGAGCCTGTGTGATCTGTTTAGAGTTGTGCCTTACATAAGGAAACTGAGGATTCTGGTAGAGCAGAGGTCTGCATACAATGCCGTGGGCCTCTCATACATGGCATCCACACAAGGTCACTGTGTAACAAAAGTTGGCATTCTAGTTCTTTCAGCCAGTAGAGGTTCATTGAGGCGCATACAAAGGCGAAGTGTTGCCCCAAGAGAAGTTGTAGTGTGTACCCTCCCAAGGCGCAATGCGTTACATTCCAATGTGTCAAGGAATTCATTCAGGTATCACGTTGCCATGCTTTAACCTAGATGTGAATCAACAAAATACATTTTTTTCAAATTAAGTTAATGGAACGCTCTTTTTCAATAGGCTAGCAAGTGGAGGATGCAGTGCTTTTCCTGTGTCCTCTTATGCAAACATCACTGCAACACGTACACACTCTAGTGGTTGTACCACCAGTGGGAAAAAGAAACAAATGGTGCTACCTTTGCTTATCAAATTAGAATTTGAACAAAAACTCAAATAAGACCTATGTGTAAATGAACAGAAGCTGCCTTAAAAACAGAAAGCATTGGTTTGGGTTTCAGTGCTCCTGGTCCAAGCATGGTGTTTCTCTAAAGATGCTTTACTAGTTTTGCAATTCACAAATTCCAAGTGAAAAGTTACTCAAAAGTGTAAGAGTAAATTACACATGTAAATTACTCAAACGTCTGTTACCTTTGTAAATAGCCCCTGCAGTTCTGAATAGCCCCCGGCCTTTCAGCTTGGTGGAGACATACAAGACATTCTGTTGGTGTAAACTTGCACTTGAATTTTGTTAATAGCCAAAAAATAGTAAACCTACTCCAAAGCATAAATTACTCAAACGAGTAAATTACCTTTGTGAATTAGGCCAACAGTTTATGCCACTTTCTACTATCAGATCTTTCTTGGTTGGTTAGTTTCTGGGTTGGCTACACTGTCACTTCTAAATTGAAACTGACGGTTGCTATTTGAAGAATAATATGGTATAGGTCACCAATAAACATAGGGGAATACAAACCTGTGAATTATGACTTCCCATCCAATAAGAAGCTTAAAAATGAAAGCTTCGGGTTGGGTTTAGAAAAGTCATTTGCATTCACAAAGGCATCGCTGAGCAATAGGGCTTTGTATGTGAATACAAAAAGACTATTTGAAATGCACAGTTCTGCATTGCAGTTTGTGACTGGCACCTTGAATTGCTAGGCACATATAAAAACAAATTGCAGCTAGCCAGAGACCGGGCCAATAAAAGTTGCTTGCTTCCTTATAACGTGAGGGGGATGCATCAGTGTCTTTGGTCTATCCATGGGTCGCACTGTATGGAATGGTTACTGCGCAGTTGAAGTATGTGCCTAGTGGAGCTCCCACTGTGCGTGACAGGTGCTTATATTGGGGAACAAGACTTAATACACCACTGTGTGTTGCAGTGTGAGCCATATCCATTTAAAGGTCAGGGGTCACAAATTCTGGCGCATTGTAAAAGCGGGTACATATTCTGGTCCGTGTAGCAGGCAGTTCCGCATTTGTTGCTGTGCTCAGTGAGACACATAGCCAAATGCTGCCTCGTACATAACAATGAGGCATGTCATGTGCATCTCAATGCCTCTAGCTATTTTGCCCTCTGCCCTAGAAGCACATTGTGGCCAAGCCTAAGGACCGGGCTTCTTGCAGAATTGTGCATTAAAAGTTAGCAACGTTGTGGGAGGAGATCAGTTACTTTCCTGAGCGCACAAAGATAGAGAAGTGTGCAATAATCAGTATTTATTTATTTAGAGTACTAGGAGAAACATGCAGAATGACTAGAGGCATAAGGAAAAGGGGTGCAGGGCCAAACATCGTCAGCCTATTCCCTTCATGATGCAGATGCATGAGGTAAAAAAAGTAGATCTGAATAACTCCGTTTACAAGGGCAGATCTGCCTAGAACAAATATATCAATAATTGACTTATCAAGTCAGCATGGACTCTCTTCTGGCTCCATTGTCTGTTTCTGCATCCATTGACAAGATACTATGTCCTTAGGCATAGTAAACTGACTACAGACACAAGGTTAGAGGGAAATCAGTTGGAGACAAAGCTGTAAGAGAGTGTATGCCTCCTGTAACAAAAGATTTTCACTTACCTACCACTGCCAATTGCATTCTTCCTGCCCTTCCCCAGTCCATTTACGCAGTGACTTCAACTCCGTCATGGCTTGTTTACTCTGTGGACACGGCATATCGCTACTAATCCAACTAAATTCAGTATACCACACTGCAGACAGTCGAATTACAGAACATAAGTACATAAGTGTGTTGTTTGTATGCTATTTACATTTTTGAATATATATATGTATATGTATATTCACTGAAAAAAGGTCAATGTAGCATTATAGTTTGATGAATTTCGTTGTGAGCTAAAGAAAAGCACAGAAATTCAGCAGTTATTTTAGCAGCATTAGCCATAACTGCCACCCCGCGATGCACTGCTTATGACCTCATATATGATATCCCTCATGACATTTTCTATGACATCATTTATGACTCCTGCTCAGGGCAAGCTTGTACAAGAGCAGGTTACTAGTATTGAGTGGAGAGTGACTGCTGTTACCTGTCAGACCTCTCTGTCGGATAAAGGGCGTGCGTACTAGGGTGTGTGCATGAACTGGCCTCTTCTGTCAGACCTGTCTCTCAGATGATGGGTTAGTGCAGTAAGGTGTGTGCATGGACTGGCCTCTCCTTTTAAACCCCTCTCTCAGATGATGGGTGTGTGTAGTAGTGAGTGGAGGAGTATTGACCATTACTGTCAGACCTCTCTCTCAGACGACAGGTGTGGATATTAAGGTGTGTGCGTGGACTGCACTCTTCTTACAGACCTCTCTCTCAGATGACAGGTGTGCATAGTAGAGTGTGTACATGGACTGCCCTCTCCTGTCAGTCCTCTCTCTCAGATGATGGTGTGTGTAGTAGGGTATGGGAAGAGGGACGGGCCTATCCGCTAAGACATCTCTCTCAGATGACGGGTGTGCTTAGTAGTGGGTGGAGATGCACTGCCCTTTCCTCTCAGACCTTTCTGTCAGATGACTACTGTAGTGTTCATATGAGGATGTGTACATAGACTAGCCTGTCCTGCCAGACCTGTCTCTTAGATGACGTAGCAGGATGTGTGCATGCACTGGTCTCTCCTTCTAGAACTCTCTCTCATATGGCAGGTGTGCACATTAGGGTGTGTGGAGAGAGACTGGCCTCTCCGCTGACATCTGTCTCTCAGAAGACAGGTGTGCATAGTGGTGACTGAGAGCGACTGCCCTTTCCTGTCAGACCTCTCTCTCAAATGACACACAGGAGCTTAGCAAATCACTACCTGAAGTTTAGGTAATTTATGCATCTTGGCAAGCCAAAGCGGCTAGCCAACACTTTTTGGAAATCCTGGGCTGTCCAGATATGTGCAGGAATAAAATCATACATAAAAGAACTTCAAAGAGAAGTAATGCCACAGGGAAAGAAAGGGTGGCAGTAACAGAAGGGGTAGGGGTGCCATCTACAAGTCACTGACAATTTTATTCAAAGTGGTCCACCCCATTGCCCCAGACTACGCCATCTCATTCCATCAGATCCAAAAATACTAAAGAAGTATACTGCTTAGAATTATAAATGGGATTTGCATGCATCTCTACGATATTTGTTTTTTATTTGCAATCTATATATCACAATTAGGTGGTTCAATGTCTCAATCCCTCGCTTTGCCCTGTGGTATCTATCTTATCTGCCAATCATGCTATTGTTCTTTTATAAGACATTTCTGGTTGAAATATCTTGCAGTTCTCCCACATTAATACATAATAAATGAAAAAGGATGGGGTTGATGAAAGAGCAAGAGGAAAGAAGCGCGCTTCAATATGTTTAAATGTTATTAATTAAGAATCAGCTTATTGATGCACCTTCTTCAAATATCTATGAATAACTGATTATCTTTTGAAAGAAATGTTGCACAATAGCTTCAATCAGTAGTAAACATTTATTGTTATGAGTGTTATTCAAATGTTTTGTGTAAGTGTACATTCTATGGATTTTATGTGACATTTGAATAAAGTTGCTGTTATATATTGAAAAGGCTTTTTTTTTTTTAAATAAGCAACACATGAAACAAAATTAGAATATATAAACGCATTGCTGCCTGGCATATCTACAGATGATAAAATTACACTCTGCAGACATTTTTCATAAGGCAGTGTGCAGAAGAGCTCCAGATTACTTCAAATTCATTATTCACTCAGTTTGGGATATCCTTGAGCTTCACAGATCAGAACCTATTGATTCTGCTGAAAGCCCGAGAAGAAAAGCTGTTGGAAGTGAATCCTAAGTGAGCTAAGGTTGACAGAACAACTTCATCCTGTAAGGAGGACACTAAAGACACAACTTTTATGAAGATAATGTTTTTGCTGTGTGCTGCTAATCGTGTCGAATCTTGATAACGATGACACAATTACATTCATTTAAATCAGGGCCACTGGAAGTATGCGCTTGTGCGGCTGTGGTGATATGTGATAATTATAGGGTTGTCGCATTGCAAACTAAACCATCAACTGCTACATAATCTGCAGATTTTAACAAAGCACTTTTTGCTGCAAGAGGAAGGCCATTTGCAAAGGCTGACTGGTCACTTTTCTGTTGTTTAGTAATATACTTGTTTGTTAAGCTGGTACTAATGAGGTGCACCTAAACCCTAGACAGTGTTACCAAGTGTAAAAAGTACAAAATAATGAAGCAACTCAGTCAAAAAATGTGCTGCATTATGCTGCATAATTTGCCTTTTCTTGCGCATAATTTACTCCACCCTGCCGCATAATTTGGCCCTCTCTTGCTGCATACTGCCAGTGGCCCTGGTTTAACTTCACATATGTGCACAAAACAAATGGTCAGTATCTGTGACAACTTCTTCCTCTGCCTGCCCTTTAGAGTTAAGTCATTAAATACACTTGCTACAGAAATCTGTGCACAACATGCCGGTCAGAGATTTGAACCCTCGCAGTAGAACTCAGACATTCACCTTTTCCAAGTATGTAAAATGATAAAAAATTACCTTGATAATATTAACTCCTGTTACATAAAAATAAAAACACAAAAATACAAGTTGCCCTGCTAATGTTCAAATGAATGACAGGTGGGAAAATGCAGTTCTATGTGGTGGGCACTCAACCCCCTTCGTACAGCTAACTAAAGATAATTTGCAAATCTTGTATTAACATTCTCCGTGCTTTGAATAACATAGGAAGTATACCATGATCGAAGAGCCATTATTATTGCAGTCAGGTGGCTTTACACTGACAATTCATTTTTCAGATCAAACTTCTAGACATTTTTAAATTTCTCAAAACTGCAAACTTATATTGAGATGTTTTGTAGGTAATTATTCTAAATTGATTGCCCCTCCTACACTTATTAAAACACCTACTTTTCACTGTTTTCTTAGACAGAATAGAAATTCAACAAATAAGCAGAAAGTTCAGGCTCTTACATTTCATTTTTCGAAAAATGGCATACACTGCCTGAGAAGCAGTGCGCGCATTCATCCATGTGTGTTTGCGTGTGCACTACCACTAGCCACAATTTCAATGATCCTTTGATTTAAAAAAAAAAACAACAGATGAATAAACAGTGTGGATTGGCTCACAGTACCATTGTGATAAATGTATTAAAGAACCAAGCATTTCTATATATCTCATAGGTCTAGTTTTAGCAAACATGTGAAGTGTGCAAAAAAATTGCAAATAAATACACACATAAAAACCAAGGAATTCCTCAGCAACACCAACCGTGCCACTGAAGTGCACATATTGTCAGGCATCTATGCAAAATGTCATTACTCGCAGTGCAAGACAGCCAATAGATGAGGATGGCTGACTGACAGCTACTTTACGTATCTAGAAAAGTATTTTACTATGGATTTCTTTGGAAACATAGGGCTGGTGAAGCACCTCAAGCTGCCTTTAGGCCAGACTTAAAATAGGATGTTAAAAATAATTCAGATACCTCTTCAAAGAGACATTTAAACTCATGACTAGCCTCCGTGATACTACAATACAGTTCAATTAAAATAAATAAATACAATAAATTGATTCTTTGTTACTGCCCATCTAAAGCTAAACTTAGGCCCAGGCAGTAGTTGTTCCTTATTGGCAATTGATTTATTACAATCACAATGTAGTGGGGTTAAACGTTACTGCAATCACCAATAAATGTGTGTTTTTACGTAAAGCACTCCAAAACTATTAGAAATAACACACTGAGGGATAACCCTTCAGAAAAAAACAAATATTATGTATTTCTTAGTGCTACTGCTTTTAGGACTAAAAACAGGAGGCATTTCAGCCGTAAACACAAAGGCTAATTTAATACACTGACAATCTTACATTGGGACAGAAGGAGGAAAAATTATCAGCTGTATAAAGTCTCACTATGTACGTACAGCATGGAAACTAGACGTCTATAAATTGGACACATTTATGTGCTTTAATAAAAAAACACAACAATGTTAATAAGTTAAACACCAGTGTTACAATTATCATGTATGTTCTCCATTAGGTGTCCACCTTCCAAAGTTTATATGCTATTTACTTAAGCATAGGTTTTGAATATGATTGCACATTTATTCGTGTTCTTATTCTATAAGTCTGCTTGAATATTTTCTGTGTTTTTCTGTATGGTTTGAATTTTCTTTTTCAGTGATTGTTTTTACATAATGAATAAAGTTTCATAAAAGCTGATAAAGTCACTTATTGTTCATTATTTTAAACAAATGTAAGTAATGGAAGAATGAAAGTAAGTAAGACTGCTATCACCTTTCTGCTAAACATGTTACACAATATTCACACTCAATATGTAAACTAAGATTAAAGTGTAATGAGATAGATAGAAACTTCATTCCAGAAAGTCAAGGCAGAAGGGCCATACAGTGCTGTAATCACCTTCCTTCATTGAAGCCTACAGGGAGGCATATCCAGCCTTCATCCAGAGGCCTACCTGCGTACCTGCCAATGCAGACATGAATAGTAGATGCTGCTTCTTTGCTGAACGTTGAGTCTACCGTTCAGAAAAGGTATGCGGGTGTGAACCATCTCTGAAACCTGAAGTACGCAGCTTTTGGTGCTACGTATAGCTTAGCTAGCTAACTGGAAGGTGGGTTTGGAGATTTTGATATAAGTAAGATTTATGGTACAATAACAATGTTACAATATAGTTATTATATACCTTTCTGATAAGCATCACTGCCGGTGTTTTACTTGTTTTTTGTAATACCTTCTCTTCACATTGTATGTACTAGTATATGGTTTTGATTTGAAATAAATCTTGAAAATATATTCCAGGTTTCCTAGCATTATTTACTGTGCCTTTTCATGATCAAAGAGAATTTGGGTTCCACTAATCATCCCATTGATATTTCACAGGTTTGCTAGTTACCCAGTGGCAGCTGCTGTCACTCAAAAATGGTGAGGCATTCATAGAATACATTTTTGTTGTCACAAGCATTAGAAGCATTATGCGGCTGCTACAAGTGTATACTGTATTTATATTGCTTGAACTCAAGTTCGTGCTATGTAAATACAATAAACCATTGTAGCAGTCGCATAACGCTTCTAATGCTTGTGACAACAAAAATGTATTCTATGAACGCCCCACCATTTTTGAGAGACACTAGTGCTTACATGAGCACCTGTTATATTTACATTGAAATGATAAAAAATACTTCACTTACCTTATCTTCTTTCCCCTTGGGCCGACTATCAAATCAAACCCACCGTACTGTCTGCTGCACTGAGGCACTGAGGCACTGGTCATGGGGGGCACCTCAGCCAATGAAGGCAGTGCTCTTCTGCTCTTTAGAATAGTAAACAGCATAAGAGCACTGCGAGGATTGGCTGGGACAGACAAACACAGCGCTCCATCAGAGAGTGATGGGGCTGTGTGTCTGTTTCCTCATCTCCCTGATAGGGATGACTGGGAAACCTGAACCGCACATGTCAGCCTGGCCACAAGCAAAATACCGGCCAACCTGACATGCGCTGTTCTGATACACAGCCCCAACTGGTCATCGGAGCAGTACAACTCCTGTCTGCCGGCAAAAAGTGTGAGAGATAATTGCTGGCAGGCAGGGGCCAATGCCATCTTGCTCCTATGAAGAAACCGCTTCTGTAGTTACCTTAAACACATCACACTTAATTAATGCTCAGCAGTTCCTTTTGGAACTGCTTGGAACTCAAGAATATAAAAAATACTGACTAAAAGCAAAAATATGTTTTGATCTCATGAAGTACACATAAGGCACTGAAAGGAACAACTTTGTGTGCTCATGTGTTCTTCGTGAAAGAGCAGAATGCCATCACTCACAGTGAATGGCATAAAATGGGATGACACATTGCCCCATGATTTAGTGGGAGGAAGAAAACTGCAATGACACAACAACAGACCAATGGAAGAAGAGGGATGGCTGAAAGCCCCCATAAGTAAATATATTATATTTAGAATTTTAGTGAAATCAAAAGGCCTTGGCTAATGCCGGACCTTAAAAATGAATCCATGAAGAGCTATCATTACCCCAGATCTATTTGAAAAAAATTGGCTACTGTCGTACATCACTTCATACGTGCAAAGAAGCGTTGCTAATTCATGAGCAAGGTTAGGACTCCACGGGTATTACCCATATTTGCATTTTATTTCTCAGACCTCTCACTTGGCATGTCCCTGGGAATGCCCACTACTCCTCCAGGGACCTGTAATGGGGCCTTATTCATAAATGGATTGTGGTGTTTGTTAAGTAGTAGTCATGTAATACTTTCTAGAGTGCTCTTACATGCCTTTGTAAATTTGAACCAAAACATCAAATATGGAAATAAAATGGGAACAAAATAGGACTATTCCTATACAATTAGTACAAACAGAAAAGACCTTGTTGTCTTGCACTATTACGAATAGGAAGTTGAATGTTTTGTGGCCATTTCACAAAGACATGTAAGAATGCTAAAATAATACGCCTATAATATTACTTCCCATACTCAGAAATGCTTTTGTAAAGTGGCCCAAACGGTTGTGGCCTTGCATGGGTATAAGTCTCGCACATGTGGAGAAATAACTTTGTGAAATGGACCCAATGTGTTTTTTCAAGAAAACGTTGCACTTTTAAAGGAAATACCAATATAGAAGCTAATGTTTCACAAATGTCTCCCTACCATTGTGATAGCCCATTAGAACATGTATGTCATTACTAAAGAAATATACCCTATTATTCATCACAGATAGCATCCGCAGTGGCCTAAACCGATGGCATAATCTATTGGTTGACAGCACCCAACTGCAGAAGGATAATCAAAGCTTTTGTATGCGAAGCTTTAAGTAACAGATAGATAACATAAGACTGATGATGTTTGGAACAAAACGAGGTTGATAAGACAGATCAGCTATTTAATGCGTGCAAATGAATAAGATATGTTTCTAGAGATAGCATATGATAGATGTATGCAAAAAAAGTGTAAGCCATAAACATCCAAATGAGTCATACTTTCAAAAACGATATGCATCTGGAAAACACTGGTCAGAAAATCAAAGCACAACAGCGGGAAACGCTTACTAAAGAAAGAAGAGAGTGACCAATAAAGAAATATTAAAGAAGTAGAGCGATGGGGAAGATGTTCTTTGAGGGAAAACACCAATGGAGCTTTAATTGTGCCCGAAGTGGTAGCAGTAGGGGGAGTTTATGGTGCATTGGCAAAGTCCACCTAGTTAGAAGAACGCTGAATTATGACATAAAAAGGGAAAGAAAGCCAATAAGAATTTACAATGGAAACAATAGGTTTGAAGGAAAATGGTAGCCTTTGCAAAAAATACAGTGGCAAATTTGTTGATGGAAAGTAGACGGACAGTGGTAAGGTAAGGGTAGTCCTTCAGAACCTTCCGGTAGAAGCGCAACGGGGCCATGTTTTGATGAGGCCCCCTTCAGGGCTGACTTATTAACTGGAGATGCCACCAATGAGCTAAACTGAGATCCTTATGGCAGATGCTGATAAACGCCGAAAACATGACATTAAGTAAGATGATGCAATGAGAGATGTCACTGCTGAAGCTTAAAGTTATACACGATGTGCTTTATAGCTGATGAAAAAAAAATAATTTCACGTTTGATTTTCATCTCCAAGGCATTCAGATGTCTGAAATTGTGTTTGCTCATAAATTTTTCATGCCCTACGTTTTTCATGTTTGATGACAACTTTAACACCAATTTAGCAACTTTTTTTTTTATTTTGAATATACTTATAAATATCTGTTCACAGACAGATGCTCTGGTACGCAATTAGATAGTTGTGAGACCCTGCTCTCTATGTTGTTGTCCTTTCCAATGCAACCTAGTCAAGATTTACATGAGCCATTGTATTCTCGATGTCCTTACATGCGTGTGCTCGGCCCCATGTGGGTCGTCAGGTGGTGTGCGGGTTATTCCCTCAATTATCTAAATACCAAACTTCAGCTTACACCCGTCCAGAGATTTAGATGACCTGCAAATCTGGGCCTTCTCCGCCCTGTTTCTTGCTGGTTAACTTCCCTGTACCCCATGCATAAGGCTCTGGAAGTCCCTGCTTGTGTTACTGCAGCTGCATCCCTCCTACCCTTCTCAAAAACCCTACAAGAAAAGAAACTCATAAGTGGCCCTCATCCACATAAATTTTAAATATTGAATTACCTGCTCTCGGGTCCTGGACGTATTTTGGTCAGAATGATTAGGGTGGTGACCTACAGATTTTCCAATAATCACACTGGATATCTAGTTAATTAAATTAGTTCAACAAGAAAGCCCTTAGTGACACATAAGGGCCAGGGGAGAGGGAGAGGAGTGTGGATTGGCAGGGGTATTAAGTGCCAGGAAAAGTAATATATTGTAAAACAAACAACATTCTCGAAGACCTTCAAAACAGATGGGGCAGAGAGAGAGATATAGAGCATGTGTGTGTTTTCTTTCTTGTGTGTTTTTAAAAATACATGCTGCAGAATATGCTTACAAAGTGGAGCAACACCCCAAAGTCTCCCATGAAGCTATGCCCTTGCCTGGTGTCTCAGTCCGAAAAAGGTCTGAGTTAAATTGAATGGACAATATGTGAACCTGGGGATCTCGCAAAATGCATCCATCTACCCTGACCCATCTGATCAATCTTGGACTTCTTCAAATATAAAATGTCAGTAGTAAGTTGTAAACATTTTATCCCAAATCATCTGATACAGAAGCCATTGATTTGGATACCCTTGAAGCACCAAAAATACTAACCATTATTCCAAATGGAACAATAGCACCTCAGATTCAATGGGATATTTTCAGGGAGGGCCCAAAGTAAGTAGTACAATCTTACTCACATCAATGGGACACCTAATATCAGGCACTGAAGGGTAAACCCACCACTAATCCTATATCATACTTTTGCCTCCGGGAAGCCCTTAGATGGGTCAAGAACCGCTAAGGAGGTAGCATAGAATGCAATTGTGGATAATTGTCTCCTCACACTGGTAAGGATTTACCTAATGACCTCTATTTAGCAATAAACAACAAAACATTGTGACTAGTGAATGAAACCAGCCTTGCTGGTAATGGGAGCCCCCCCAGTAAAGGTTCAATCCCTTTTTCATATGCATTCTTGATCCTGGAAAGTTATCATTGGTAATCAACTAGGGAGAGTGGGGCTCAAAGACACCATGGTTCCTCAGGGAATGGCTTCATCAGTTGCTCTATGCCCGACAAAGAACTCTGAGCACTCTGATTGTAGATTGTCGACACAACAGACCTATTATCTGGCCAAATCTTGAAGGCCCCCAACTATAATGAACAGTTCATAGACGTTCAGATTCCTTATGAGCCACTACTTGCCCCATTCTGTGTGCTAAACCCCCTACCCTGGCTCATTTGAAAACCAATGATTTCCACCACATCTGGGTATAAGGCCAGATTATTATTTGTGAATGTCATAATACTTGGCATTTGAAATCCCTCAGGAAGTCTAGCCACAACCTAATATACCCCTAATATACCTCTTGCCCACCCACCAAAGACTTGTGTGGTGATGTTTCTCTTTCCAACACAACTTTACCCTGCCAAAACTTTTAGAACAAACCCTGACCATAGGAATAATGGACAGGGCACAACTCAGTAGGCCCACCACAATCAGAATTTGTAGCTGCTGTAACGTGACCTTAGAAGGCAGAAGACATAGCTCCAAACTGCTTGAAATTCGTATACCTTCAATGCCTCGCAGCCCATAAACACACTCCTCAGAACCGATTTCAGTTGTTGGACATGAATTGCTATCAGAGGCCAGACGAACACCCACTAATGCTGTCAAATGATTAAAGCCATCCAAACTTCCAGAATATTCTTTTCTTGAAGGGACCCTGCAACAAAACACCATCCAGGTAGTGCACAGTAGTTTTCAAACTCACCAAGTTTCTTGCTGCCTATTCCAGGAAGTGGCTACATGTTTTAAAATATGCACAAGATACAGAGAATCCCAGAAACCTAAAAGGTTGTAATGATGAAGGTTTACTAGAAGGAGACTGAAGAGGGACTCAGTATCTGATTTTGGCATGACTTCACACCTTTAACTAATTTCTGTAACTTGGAACCGACTGGTCAAATGAGCAAGTCAAAAGTCGTTGCTGAAAAGGGTACCTCGAATGTATGGCAGAGGCAGTGTGAGGTCAAACTTGACCGGCTCTTCTTTGGTGACCAAGCCTAGTTAGGAGCATATCAAATCCTTCATCAGCAGGTAACCGAAAGGGACCCCACCCTGCCCGCCTGCAGTTCATTGCATCTTTTTTATAACTACCTAAGCAATGACCTCAAGAGACCATTGGTTTTTGTGGGTGCAGAGGCCAGTCTATGGATGGAAACCTCAAGCAATTCCTCAAACTAAGGTAAAGAGTAAGAGAATCATATGTGTAATCATATCTGCTGAGCAGGTGTGCTAAAATATGAAGGCGAACCAGAGATAGAACTTAGCTCGAAAAGGAGTGGGTCTTGGACTTGGCAGCTAGGTTACCTTTAGTTTGCTTACATTCTGATTGTCCCTGAATGCCACAGAAAGTTAAAGAGTGTCTCAATGTGTACAATGCAACCTTGGCACAGTCTTTTTTGTTAGACAGACGGTAAACTTTGTGCATATCACTAGCGTCAACACCTGGCGTCAACACCTGGCTACAAGGAACGCTCAGACTTTGAACTGCTGCATCTAACATGCATCTTACCCAACCAAACGTTTACTTCCGTTTGGTCCCATGCCACCTCTCACCCATTAGAACTCACCTGGTATAATTGTGTGTCTTATAGTAATGAGGCATTGCTATGGACAATACTCTGGGCGAACCCCCGCCTTCCCCACTTTACCTGACCTAAGGCCTTATTTAGAGTTCGGAGGATGAGGTTTTCTGTGCTAGTCTACGGCACCTCTAATACAGAGGACGGATATCTGCCACGTTTTGACAGAGTAGCTGTCTGCCAAAAGCCCTGGTCTCTTCCTCCTTGATATCGGCGTGAATCAACACGTCACACTATTCCCCACTCCCAATTGTCGCTTTACTTCGTTAGTTAGTTGCCATGGGAGTGGGCTTGACCCGTGCAAGACCCTGCTGAAACATTTTCCATTGAAGGTGTTGTGACTGAACTAAATAAACTTGATCTTCCAGAGCCTTCTATCACAACAATAAGGGAGTATAGTGGTGCCTACAGCTGGATTAATCCCGAGGTGTCCTCAGTCGCAAGGTCTGGTGCCGTTGTCATTGTTAATTTGAATTTGTTTAGCAGACAATCTGCAATTAGCATGGCACTGCAGCGCCTTTCAGAATAACCTTCCCTCCATTTGCCTGTAGCCGTATCCAGTCCCAGTTTTATGACATGTGCGGTACATGTGTCCCATGGCTGTGGTTTCTTTATCTTGCTGTTGGTGTGTGTGATTCTATACCCCTGCTTCATGTATCCTTATTCCTGCACCGGAGAGTCCTGCCAGAGAGGCTCCTTTTTGTGTTTGAAAGTGTACTTGTCTGCAGGGGCTGGCGGGGTGCCATTGGGGTTGGTGTGCTTGTGTACTGTGCTGGTAAAGGTGACAGTGGCGTTAAGAGTGTTGTGCAATTTCCCCAGCTGGGTGGCCATGCATGCAGGTTACATTTTAGGTGGGCTACATATGTTCACCTGATGGTTATGCGCTACCTATGTGTCCAAGACCACCAGAATTTTGAAGTCTCCCGGCCAATATTGTCAGCGCCAGGAACTGTCTCCTTTTTACTGCTTGGCAAGGGTGTGGGTGTTCTTCAAGATTGACAGAATTTGGTGGCCTGGTAAGGGGAAGGTATTCAAGTTTTAGTTCCTAACATGGCCAAATGTGGGCTGCATGGGCCGTCATAGTTGGCCAGTGTGCCACTTTGCTTGTATTGCAGGCAGAGGTCACTGCTGGAGCACCTACCTATGAGGAGGAGATGTGTCACAAGACCCTCCTGGACCATACGAGGCCTACAGGGACTGTAGGCTAGGGAGAAGAGGACGGAACACAGGCAGTGTAAGGGTTTACTCGGGCAGACCAAACACAAACTGAAGCACTTCCCAAAATAAATTTAAGTTCATGTTTTAAATCCAGTGACACTTCTTTTCAACGATCCTCCATCACTCTTTGTTCTTGATAGGCCACATAAATAGCAATCCCGAGGTCTCTGTTTTTCATAATTATTGCAATGCCCACTTGTGATCTAGACGTCCACACGCCTACACGTCCTCTATTATTTCTTTTTTGAAGGCTCTGTCCTTGACTTCAATGAAGCCTACACTCCACTATCTCCTGAGAAACTGTAATGCCACACACCGTTGTTGGGCGTTATACTGGTAGTGGTAATTAATATGCATAAGTTAGGGATAGTGGTTAATTACTAAAAGGGTATGAATAACTTAATTAAACCCATTTCTGGTCCACTGATATGCTGTGCTCCTCTGTGGAATCCATGCTTTATGTGTGTCCGAAGTGTCTTAATTTTTCAGTTTTGTGCGTTGGTTCCACGAGTGCTAACAAGGCCCTTGCTGTGGTCATTCTGTGGTAGCCAAGCAATGTTGTCCATGGTTGAACTCAGTGCTTTAGTTCTTGGATGTGCAAAATTCATATATATTTTTATCGCACAATTTCCAACTATCTACAAAATTACATGAAATTTCATGACATGCAAAACCACATTCCGTACTATATTTTAGCACAAAATGTGTCTTTGGATAAACTAAATCTACAAAAGTGCAAAAAACGAAAGCGCTGCGAACACCCCCTGTTCGCATTATGGTTGTTTACACTGCTCCCGTTCTCCTGCTCTAAAATGTTACATTTAATATATATTTGTTGCAGAAAAATGAACATTTCAGAGTACTTATAGAAAGAAGTCTTTAAACACTGCGAGGACTGGTCCACTTAGCACATTGGTTCTTCAACACATATAGTGCAGAGCAAATAGCTCATACAATATATCAGTTTTTTTTCAAAGCTGTTTAAACTTCGGTGGTGTAGTTATCAGTTGGTTTTAAGTGTATTCAGTAGAAAGCCAACAATCTAGGATACAATTCATTCTTCAAAATCACAGAGATTGGCGGTACATAATGCCTATTATTACTATCATACCATAAAAACTTTACAAAACATATTGAATGTGCTTAAACAATGGATAGGAAGTTTCAATGGTTGACCCTCTTGCTACTAAATGTTTACACTTAGTTATCCAAGATGTTATGACGAGCCTTGCTACCCACTGATCTAGAGCTCATCTTAGCACTACCCCCTTCTACATCACTTGATGCTTGAGCTAGAGATTCTTTATTTCCCACCCCCACATCCTGGCGATACTGGACTTTTCATGGTTTTTATCAAATGTTGCTGTTAGGTGAGCTACCAGGCCCTTGCCAATACACTAAAAACATTTGTTAAAAATAAAGTATATTTTTTATTTTAAAAAGCACACATTGCCATAGTAATCCCTGGCACTGAAGATAACTATTTTGTGTGTGTATGTGCTCCTTGTGAAAGGGCAGAAAGCTGTCACTCACAGTAAATGTAGCCAATGGCTTAAGTGGACTAACTCTTTGCCTTAGGCTGCGTGTTGTACTGGAAAGACACAAAAGACCAATGAATGAAGAGGGCTGACTGAAAGCTCCTGTGGATGCACATCGTTTAAACACATACATATCCGTTAAAGGAAATGAAAAAGTCATGCCCAAAAAATCCTAATAAAAAATGAAAAAAATTCAAATAAACCGCATGCTGCAGGAGGCTGTGACTCGAGCAAGGTCATTGGGCCAGCATGTTGAAGTCTGGAGGCAGCTCTTAGCCCGAAACCCAGTGGGGAAATGCAAGAGTGATAAAATAGCCGGCCCGGCCTTGCATCTCTCTTGCTGTCAGGTTAAGCTGCAACAGCCCTTGATGACCATCTGAACGGCAGAACAAGCCCCACAAACTCCTATTTTCATTGGACAGCTTTCACACCCCACTTAACCGATTGATTTTTCAGTCATCGATGGAACCAAGTTTAAAGATCCCCAGCTGGGGCATGTCATGAGCAGAGAAATCTCTGACCATCCCTTCGCACAGGTGAAAGCTGTTAATTTCTTCCAGCGGGGAGGCCAATGCTACTGTTCTCATAGCAACTCTTATATTGTATAACACTTCTTGTCCTAAAGTATCAAGTAGTATTGCATGCAATGAATTGAGTTTACAGAATGCGGGGGAACATGGAACAGACTGAGACCTTCCAAGAATTAATAGATAAAAATAGTTTAAAAAAAGCACAGTGTTCTGTTATTGCCTCCAGCCCTATATACACAACAACAAACACATGCCTCAAAAAAGTCAGACCTATTAGCTGTACCAATTTGTGTACGCTGTATCAGATTAATATCTAACAACAATGGATTTGTTGTGAATAATTAGAAATATGAAAGTAAGTGACTATGAATTAAACATTACTAAGGTCTGTGGAAAGGGGAGTAGTCACCCAAATGCCTCAATCTCTCCTGTTCTCCCCTTCACACTAATTTCCTCTGCAATCTCTCCATTAGACACTTACATCCTTTTTCACCCATCTTACTTAAATTCTCCACCTGCGTACCTGACACATCATCACGATTGTAGTCAGTACTGTATTGTATCTCGGACCTTCTGCATGTGCTTATTTATGTCACCTCATCTTCACCAGGCCCTTTGTTCTCTCTCAAACACACACACAAATCTGCACACTCTCTGCATCCGTCAATACGGCATTTTCTTTTCCTTTGTCACTATCAATATTTCACATCTGCATACTCCTTCACACATTCATAAATTATAATCAGAGCTGGCCCTTACTCAGATAGGACCCTAGATGGGCAGAAATGTGGCACCCTCACTTATGCTGGTAAATAAAATGAACACGCTTAGGGGCAACCCAGTATTCCCCTAGGAACTGGCTACAGACAATGTCTCACTTAAAAATTCTCCTAGAGGAATTATTTAGATATAGTATGCGTACATATTATCAAGTCTTCAATTAATGAATAAGACAACTCCGTACTGTTAAAATCCAGAATATTACTCAATAGGATTCAGGAATTAAAAAAAAAAAGCGTACAACAATTCCAACGAATGTCCATTTCATAAACAACAACACTGTATATAACCCCTCTAGATCAGAAGATTGAATCCCAACTGCAGATCCAGGAAGGGGTTGTAACCCTCCTCATGACACAGTTCCGCACAATAAGTGCCTGGTTTTCAGTCCCAGTTCAAGCAATATCACAGACTTTCAATTCAGCTTGTCAAATGAGAAGGTAATGTCGACGTTTCGGCCTGTAGTAGCAGTCAGAGGTCCGTCAGACCATCATCAGGACTCAGTGTTGTTAAATACTACCTACACATAAGAAAAATTAATTAAAAAACGGTACGTGCAGTCTATTAAATCACACCATGTGTACCGCATGTTGAACCCAAAAAAACACCAAAACACAGGTGTGGATGCTAGTATAATCCACTACCTATATGACAAGAAAAGTTCAAAAATACTTTAAAAACATACCAAACATGCACCATAAAACGGTTTGCTATGTTTTCAAAGACATTTTTAACTTTCCTTATGTGTAGGTATTATTTAACAACACTGAGTCCTGATGATGGTCTTGACGGTACTCTGACTGCCACTACAGGCTGAAACGTCAACATTACCTTCTCATTTGACAAGCTGAATTGAAAGTCCATGATATTGCTTGAACTGGGACTAAAAACTAGGCACTTATTGTGCAGAACTGTGACATGAGGAGGGTTATATATAACCCCTTCCTGGAGCTGCAGCTGGGATTCAATCTTATGTTCTAGAGGGTTATATACAGTGTTGTTGATTATGAAATGGACATTCGTTGGAATTGTTGTACACTTTTGAGTAATATTTTGGATTCTAACAGTACTGAGTTGCCTTATTCATTAATTGAAGACTGGATAATATGTACGCATACTATATCTAAATAATTCTTCTAGGAGCATTATTAAGTGAGACATGGTAAATAAAATGGAGCAGCAGGGGGCCTTTTTTGTATTCAAGGGTCAGCCCCTGACTGATTACACCACAACAGTGACTGGACTCTGAACACAAACATATACGCACCGCCTCCAGCTTACCTCATTCACTCACAGCTTAGCTTCATCAGGATGGTGCCAGTTTGTTTGTTGGTGAGGAGAGGGCTGATGGTGTGTGGAAAAAATCGGTGAGAGGGAAATACGATGTCAAAGAAGGGAACTGATGAAGTGTTTAAAATAGCAACAGCAGCTTGTTAAAAAATAAGACAAGCACTTTAAACTGAATAGTTGGAGCCAAGTAAAAGGAGTGTAGATGTTTGTGGGAATTTAATGCAGACAGCTCTGTGCACCCCACAGGCGAATGGTGCCCTGGGCTTGGGCCCAGCTTGCCCATGCCAAATGCCAGCCTTGACGGTAATTACTATTGGCATATATGTGACTATCACTTCGTGTGCACTACAGAGAGGCCTGGCATTGGATGAGCTCATAGTTCTGAACACCTTTATGACTGACTGGCAGGCATGTGTATGTGTAGATACAGATCCATGGGGGTTTTTGGCTCCATCATGAACACCTATCCACGAACTGACCTCACCTGGACACTTAAAAGCGACTCACAAAATGCACTATACAAGAGTCCTATGTCACGTAAAAAAAACCTACAGACAGACATCAGGGAAAAAAAAATAATTATAGGGAGTGCAAGAAGAAGAAAAACATCTCAAATGTGAACCGGGGCTGCATTTCAGTTATGAATGGCCTAAAAGGTGTTTACAGTCATTAATGAGATATTGATCATTTTTATTTCTTGTACGATTACAGGCATGAATATAGGTTCCAGCAGGGACCAATTTGTTTCAGTCAGTTTCTGATTACTTACGAGTCTCATATTGGCCGAACACAACTCATTTAAAACCCTGGTAACAACCGAAATGGAAGTCAATAATATGCCTCAAAGAGTGTCTAATAAATTCTAGAGTTAATTTCAGCTTCAACATATATAATTTTTTGGGTGAAGCAAAATCATTACGCATAAAAGCAGGCTGTTAGTGAAGGGACATCAAGTAGCTGGTGACTGCGAACAAATCATTTTCCATGTGGGGTTAGGATGGTGAGGGTTGTTTTATGACTGAGATGGTATCAAGATTTATACTGTGACTAAAAAGAGGAAGAGCCAACGTAAATCTTTTTTTGCTCTCCTCTGTGCTATCTTTTAAGCTAATCACCCTCTTGTCCTCTCCTCTATTGCCCAATATACAGTATATTTCTGACCTCCCGATATCTTGTGTCTATTTCATTTCCCTGCTATATATATATACACATATATAGTCTTGACTAATTGCCAGGCCTACAAATGGGATAATTTTATAAAGAAGAAATGGGATGATTTTATAAAGCAGAGAGCCCCTAGAAATGTCTGCCCTACAAGCAATATTGAAAGAAGTATGGGAGGTCTGTGTTGTGGAAGTGTTTTCCTTCATCATAACCTGGGATGCAGGTAGCCTGTGAAAAGAGTATGTGTCTGTAGACAGCATTAAAGTTTATGAAAGGTCTAGAAGCAAGCAGGAGCTAATGAAGAAACTTTAACACTGTTGGACCAACTTACCCTAACATTCCTCTGAGGATGATAAAATTAGTACCACTTAAGAGTACCACTTAGTTGATTAATATCATCATCTCATACCCACTCTAAAGAGGCAGGACAGTGTTAATAAAGCCTACACTTTAATATGTAATTATGGAGCATATTCACAGCCATACATAAGACACAATACATAGCACTGTGTGCAATAGGGTGCTAGCAGTAACTATGTAAGTACGTGTATGGTGTTTCTATAGCACAAACCAGCCAAAAGAGTCAAAAGCAAGCATAAAGTCAACGAGTGATAGGAGAGGTGGCTGGGTTGTGAACAGCTAATGCATTATGACGTAGCGTTTTTTTAAAGAAATGTCTCTTCAACTCTTTCCTAAACTGGGGCATAGCTGGGTATTCAGATCAAAAAGAAACCAAATATTTTGATGAAAACAAATACTGTGTATAATTTAATTTGTTCAGTCTTCAAATTACACTCATCTGTTATGTCTATAAGTACATTGCTACTTGTAATTAGAAGGTTATTGCGTCATGTAGAATGTGATGAGGTGATAGGGAAGGTTGTGGTTGTTGTAGATTGTTGACTTGAAAAGGAGGTTGTTGCCAGAGAGTGAGCAGATGTGTTGGCCTCACTGTATGAATACTTATTAATAAAGAATATACCAATCATTTTCTACATGGTTTTATTCAACATCATCATTCTCTAGTGCAGCCTCAAAGCGCTGTCAGTACCCTCTGGATCTGTGGTAGTTCTAAAACGAATGTTTGGATGAGTGTAGACATCTGGAGGCAGGAGCTGGGTGTATTCTCAAAACAAAGTATCACAGATTCATTTCTGCAGGCGCTGTGAGGTTTCTGTGGCCAAGCCGGCACCTTGCCATACTGTCCTCTGAACAGCATGGCGCTGCTGAGTCACTGAGAGCCTAATGAACGCCATGGGAAATTGATTGCACCGATTAATTACAGACATTAGCTGCAGCCTCTGGAAACCGCAAATAATCCTTCATGGCAACAACGTCTCGAGGCCTGGAGATGAAAGGAGACGCACTGAGATGGGCAATTAGCTTGAAAATATCAGTACAGTGTATATCCCCCTGAGTGTACCAGTGTGCTAAAATGGCCACTGAGTTGGCCTGTGATTGGCGAGGCTTAGTCATTGGTACACATAAAACATGACCTTCCTACAAGGCTCGCCCAGTTTGTTGCTAAACATCTGCTGCATTTTCTCTGCCAATTCCGCCACCCCTGCCCCAATTTGAATGGGCAATTATGCAAAAAGACTAGTCATGCTTTCCCTCTGATTGCAAACTCAGGCCTAGATTTACAATAAAGTGGCGCAGCGCTGCAACAAAATTTGCAGCACCGCACTGTGCCACTTTTGAAACGCAGGGATGCGTCATATTTACAAAAATATGTTGCACCCCTGTGTTTCCCCCTGGTCCTGCGCTCAATTCAGCTGCCAACGCAGGCATGCTTGCACCATAGTGCAAGGGTGTGAGAAGGTAGCCTCTTTCTAGCCTTGTTACCCCCACTTTTGGCCTGTTTGTGAGTGTATGTCAGGGTGTTTGTCACTGTTTTCACTGTCTCACTGGGATCCTGATAGCCAGGCCTCAGTGCTCATAGTGAAAACACTATGTTTTCAGTATGTTTGTTATGTGTCACTGGGATCCTGCTGGTCAGGACCCCAGTGCTCATAGGTTTGTGGCCTATATGTATGTGTCACTGGGACCCTGTCACACAGGGCCCCAGTGCTCATAGGTGTGCAGGTATATGTTCCCTGTGTGGTGCCTAACTGTCTCACTGAGGCTCTGCTAATCAGAACCTCAGTGGTTATGCTCTCTCATTTCTTTCCAAATTGTCACTGACAGGCTAGTGACCAATTTTACCAATTTACATTGGCTTACTGGAACACCCTTATAATTCCCTAGTATATGGTACTGAGGTACCCAGGGTATTGGGGTTCCAGGAGATCCCTATGGGCTGCAGCATTTATTTTGCCACCCATAGGGAGCTCTGACAATTCTTACACAGGCCTGCCACTGCAGCCTGAGTGAAATAACGTCCACGTTATTTCACAGCCATTTTACACTGCACTTAAGTAACTTATAAGTCACCTATATGTCTAACCTTTACCTGGTAAAGGTTAGGTGCAAAGTTACTTAGTGTGAGGGCACCCTGGCACTAGCCAAGGTGCCCCCACATTGTTCAGAGCCAATTCCCTGAACTTTGTGAGTGCGGGGACACCATTACACGCGTGCACTACATATAGGTCACTACCTATATGTAGCTTCACCATGGTAACTCCGAATATGGCCATGTAACATGTCTATGATCATGGAATTGCCCCCTCTAGGCCATCCTGGCATAGTTGGCACAATCCCATGATCCCAGTGGTCTGTAGCACAGACCCTGGTACTGCCAAACTGCCCTTCCTGGGGTTTCACTGCAGCTGCTGCTGCTGCCAACCCCTCAGACAGGCAGCTGCCCTCCTGGGGTCCAGCCAGGCCTGGCCCAGGATGGCAGAACAAAGAACTTCCTCTGAGAGAGGGTGTGACACCCTCTCCCTTTGGAAAATGGTGTGAAGGCAGGGGAGGAGTAGCCTCCCCCAGCCTCTGGAAATGCTTTGTTGGGCACAGAGGTGCCCAATTCTGCATAAGCCAGTCTACACCGGTTCAGGGACCCCTTAGCCCCTGCTCTGGCACGAAACTGGACAAAGGAAAGGGGAGTGACCACTCCCCTGACCTGCACCTCCCCTGGGAGGTGTCCAGAGCTCCTCCAGTGTGCTCCAGACCTCTGCCATCTTGGAAACAGAGGTGCTGCTGGCACACTGAACTGCTCTGAGTGGCCAGTGCCACCAGGTGACGTCAGAGACTCCTGCTGATAGGCTCCTTCAGGTGTTAGTAGCCTATCCTCTCTCCTAAGTAGCCAAACCCTCTTTTCTGGCTATTTAGGGTCTCTGTCTCTGGGGAAACTTTAGATAACGAATGCAAGAGCTCATCCGAGTTCCTCTGCATCTCTCGCTTCACCTTCTGATAAGGAAACGACCGCTGACCGCGCTGGAAGCCTGCAAACCTGCAACATAGTAGCAAAGACGACTACTGCAACTCTGTAACGCTGATCCTGCCGCCTTCTCGACTGTTTTCCTGCTTGTGCATGCTGTGGGGGTAGCCTGCCTCCTCTCTGCACCAGAAGCTCCGAAGAAATCTCCCGTGGGTCGACGGAATCTTCCCCCTGCAACCGCAGGCACCAAAAAGCTGCATCACCGGTCCCTTGGGTCTCCTCTCAGCACGACGAGCGAGGTCCCTCGAATCCAGCGACTCTGTCCAAGTGACCCCTACAGTCCAGTGACTCTTCAGCCCAAGTTTGGTGGAGGTAAGTCCTTGCCTCACCTCGCTGGGCTGCATTGCTGGGAACCGCGACTTTGCAGCTACTCCGGCCCCTGTGCACTTCCAGCGGAAATCCTTTGTGCACAGCCAAGCCTGGGTCCACGGCACTCTAACCTGCATTGCACGACTTTCTAAGTTGGTCTCCGGCGACGTGGGACTCCTTTGTGCAACTTTGGTGAGCACCGTTTCACGCATCCTTGTAGTGCCTGTTTCTGGCACTTCTCTGGGTGCTACCTGCTTCAGTGAGGGCTCTTTGTCTTGCTCGACGTCCCCTCTCTCTTCAGGTCCAATTTGCGACCTCCTGGTCCCTCCTGGGCCCCGGCAGCGTCCAAAAACGCCAAACGCACGATTTGCGACTAGCAAGGCTTGTTGGCGTCCTTTCGGCGGGAAAACACTTCTGCACGACTCTCCAAGGCGAGAGGGATCCGTCCACCAAAGGGGAAGTCTCTAGCCCTTTTCGTTCCTGCAGAAACCTCAGCTTCTTCTGTCCAGTCGAAGCTTCTTTGCACCCGCAGCTGGCATTTCCTGGGCATCTGCCCATCTCCGACTTGCTTGTGACTTTTGGACTTGGTCCCCTTGTTCCACAGGTACCCTAGATTGGAAATCCACAGTTGTTGCATTGCTGGTTTGTGTCTTTCCTGCATTATTCCTCTAACACGACTACTTTGTCCTTAGGGGAACTTTAGTGCACTTTGCACTCACTTTTCAGGGTCTTGGGGAGGGTTATTTTTCTAACTCTCACTATTTTCTAATAGTCCCAGCGACCCTCTACAAGGTCACATAGGTTTGGGGTCCATTCGTGGTTCGCATTCCACTTTTGGAGTATATGGTTTGTGTTGCCCCTATCCCTATGTTTCCCCATTGCATCCTATTGTAACTATACATTGTTTGCACTGTTTTCTAAGACTATACTGCATATTTTTGCTATTGTATATATATATCTTGTGTATATTTCCTATCCTCTCACTGAGGGTACACTCTAAGATACTTTGGCATATTTTAGTATAACTGTGTATTGTGTTTTCTTATGATATTGTGCATATGACACTAAGTGGTACTGTAGTAGCTTCACACGTCTCCTAGTTCAGCCTAAGCTGCTCTGCTAAGCTACCATTATCTATCAGCCTAAGCTGCTAGACACCCTATACACTAATAAGGGATAACTGGGCCTGGTGCAAGGTGCAAGTACCCCTTGGTACTCACTACAAGCCAGTCCAGCCTCCTACAAAGGGTGTCTGTGTTGAGGGGATTGATTGTTAATGTGCAGGAAGGTCTCCCTTCCTGAACATAATCTACAATGGCAATTTGGTTCTTCTATGTGTGCTGCAGAAAGTACCAAATCATAATTTTTGAATGATTGTTTGTATGCAAAAAGGGACACCTTCCCGCACA